>NC_142515.1:89495000-89800833 GCF_057876585.1 Rhinolophus sinicus | reverse complement strand
GTCATGACACCTTTGATTCACAGCAAATGACAGGCCCCAACTCCTTTCCATGACTGTATCACTGGCTATTTTATTTCTTTTCTCTTTGTTTCTCCCTGTTGAACACACCAAGTGTTTATGGCATTTCTGAGAATCCAATAAAGTGTGTTATTGGGAGGAGACAGGGAGTAACACACACAGGCAAAAATCTGCCGTCTTCACATGAATGCTTTAGGCAGTCAGCCATGATGGGAAATGAAATGTGTGGAACAGTACAGGGTGAATAAAAAGGGTGTTAGTGAAATGATGAGCCTTTTATCACTTGTGCCCCTGAATGTGACATGGGGTCACTCTGTCAGCCCGGCAGGCGGCTGTAGTGCATCCCCAGAGTGGCTTCTGTGAGGGAGGTCTTACTTTTAATTCCCCACTGCTGGTTGCATTTTGTGTGAAAGAACCCATGGTTACTTACCTAAGGATACTAAGGAACTATTGTTGGTCCCACTAAGGATAAAACAAGAAGAGGTGGGGCGAGCCTCTCAATAGGAAGGATTCAGATTGGCCATCAGGAATTAGAAGATGCTGAGAGATACAGGGCAGAATCTCTTCTGCCAGCTAGCTGATGGAGAGGAAAGGACTCTTAAATCACAGTCCCCATGACATTGGGTTTCTGTGTTTAGTATCAGGGTGGTTTTAGTACAAGTTCCAGGGTGCGAGAGTCAAGAACTGGGTTCAAGGTCCAGCTTGTGCTTAGACAAGAAGCCAGAGCGGAGTCAGCTTATCTCCTGTTCCCCAGTGTCACTAATTCAGGTATTAAAGCTTGTGCATTTTGCAAATAGGACCGTGCTAATATATTTTCTCCCTAAGGATAGGTGTTTTTTTCTTTTTAGTTGTTGTTGCTTTTTTTTTAAATTAAAAGCCTTTAATTTTCTTTTTTTCAGAGACGTTTTAGGTTTAAAGTCAAATTGAGCAGAAAGTACAGGGCATTGCCATATACTCTCTCTCTCTTCAGTTTCCTTTATCAAGATTTTGGGTTAAGGTGATATACGTACTATAATCAATGAGCCAATATTGATACGTTATTACTAACTAAAGTCCATAGTTTACAGTAGTGTTCACTCTGGGTGTTGCACATTCTGTGGGTTTGAAATAATGTGTCCACTATGACCGTATCATACAGAATAATAGTTTCACTGCCCTAAAAGTCCCCTGTGCGCCATCAATTCATCCCTCTTTTCCCTCCCCCCAAGCCCTTGGCAACAACCAATCCCTTTATGTTTTCATAGTTTCACCTTTTTCAGAATGTTATCGATTTGGAATCATACAGTATGTAGCTCTTTTCAGGTTGGTTTTCTTCACTTAGTAATACGTATTTAAAGTTTCTCCGTTTTTTTTTTTTTTGTTTTTTTTTTGTGTGTGTATCTTGATAGCTGATATCTTTTAATCACTGAATACTATTCCATTGTCTGGAGGTACCACAGTTTTTTAATCCATTCACCCGCTGAAGGACATCTTGGTTGCTTCCAAGTTTTAGCAATACTGGATAAAGCTGCCGTAAACATTTGTGTGCAGGTTTTTAGCTTTCAACTCATTTGGGTAAATACCAAAGAGCATGATTGCTGGACCGTATGGTAAGAGCATGTTCAGTTTTGTAAGCCATCACCAAAGCGTCTTCCAAAGTGGCTGCACCACGTCACGTTCCCACCAGCACTGAGCGAGAGTCCCCGTTGCTCCACAGCCTCGCCAGCATTCGGTGTTGTCAGTGGTCTGGTTTGTAGCCATTCTAACAGGTGCGTAGTGGTATCTTGTTTTAATTTGCAATTACTTAATGACATGATGTGGAGTAAATAGGAACAATGCCTACATATTTTCACTCTTAGAGTAGTTTTTTTTTTAAGATTTTACTGGGGAAGGGGAACAGGACTTTATTGAGGAACAGTGTGTACTTCCAGGATTTTTTCCAAGTCAAGTTGTTGTCCTTTCAATCGTAGTTGTGGAGGGTGACGTTCAGCTCCAGGTCCAGTTGCCGTTGTTAGTTGCAGGGGGTGCAGCCCACCATCCCTTGTGCATGTCGAGGAGTTGAACCGGCAACCTTGTGGTTGAGAGCCCACTGGCCCGTGTGGGAATCGAACCGGCAGCCTTCGGAGTTAGGAACACGGAGCTCCAACCGCCTGAGCCACCGGGCAGGCCCTTGGAGTATTTTTAACCAGCCCACCTATCTGTCCCTACCCCTCACCACCCACCCTAACCAATGGGAAATTAGAGGTGAGTCCGTGACAGGGACGTGAGAAGCAGGCACACAGCTGATGGGAGCAGCGAGTCCTGGGCTGGGAGTTGGAAGATGTGAGTACTGATCTTATTCTGCTCCCAGAGCCACGTAACCTTGGGAATCACTTTGCTTTGGAGCTCATCTTCCTCCCCTGCAAAGCATGGCACTTGCATTGGGTCAGGGCTGGGAGAGGCTTCTCAGGACGGTGCCCACCAACCGGGTAGAGGATGAAGGGGAAGTGTGCATGAGAGGCACGGTCTCGTCACATGCCTGCTCTCAAAGGCTCTTTAGCTTCCTGTCCTTTTTGTAATTCCATGCAACTTTAAGTGACAACGGTCAGCCTAGCAGAGAGAAAGGAAAGCTAGATTTTAAAACATTGACACTGGCTCAAAAAACCTGAGCCAGCACGGCTCACATCTCATCAGTTGCTGGATACCACACCCCAGCCCCTGACATTCCGGTCCTGTGTCAACATCCCTGGCTGGACCATGAGCTCTGCCCAGGAGGAGAGAACTCCACCCATCCTGAGCCCTGCACGGGAAGGGGCTCTTCTGAGCCTTTTGTAGGTGCCAGGCATGGTTCTAGGGGCTGGGACTGCAGCAGGGAGCAGAGAGACGAAAGTCCCCACCCCCATGGGACTTCATCACATTGATATGCACGAATAACAGAACAAACAAACAAAAAACAAAAATGAACGAACAAACACTTGTGCCCTACATATTCTGTTTCAGAAAGCAGGAGAGTATCATCCCATTTAGGAAAATGTCCATCCTAAACATTGAACTGAATTTGGGCCTAAAAGGGTGAATTTCAATGATCTGGAAGCATCCTGTCACGTGAAGGTGCAGTCACAGAGGTAGCGAAGGCTTTCATAGGATTTCTAGCCGGGAGCAGCTGTGTCTCCTGGAGACGGAGTTTTTCCCCTTGTGGCTGCAGCTGGTGCATCAGGCCAGGTGTCCCCCAAGCAGAGCTCCAGTAGCCTTTACAGACCCAGGGCTCCGAACACCCAACCATCTGAAGGTGGATGGGGAGCCTGGGGAGGACTTCCTCCCTCCTTGAACCCAATGTCCAAGAGATGAGGCCCAGGTCCCTCTGTGGATGGGCATCCATGGCAGGTGGGCTACAGACACAGCCTCTAGGAGCTGCAGGTTGGCGGGGCTGCTGTGAGCTCCAGCTCATCACCTTATCTCCCCACAATGTCCCAGGGAGATTATTAAACCTACTTGGAGGCCAAGTCACTTTCCTAGGTTAAGAGTTGTGTGTAAAGAGTGGAAAAAGTCTGGGAAAGCGAGGAGATGCTATCGGGCTGTGTGCTGGTGGACTCTTCCTTTGTCACTGAGGGGTTTGGTAATGGCTTTCTTCACCGTAGAAAGAGATAATTTCCTTTTTTCTTTTAAATCCTGAAAACTTCCTGTGAGTAGTGACCTCAGCTCCATCAAGAGAGGCAGGAGAAAGGCTTCAGATAACAGACGGGCTGTCCCCACAAGGTCTGGTAGTTCCAGGCAGCTCACGGGTCACTACAGGGTCTCAGGACACTCACATGGCTGTCCCTGAGCATGGGGCAAGGAGCGGCGGGAAAATGGTGCCGCAACATTTATATGTAAAGCTGTCAGTGCTCAGACCAGGTTGCTATTTTGTCTGTTCCCTGGCTCTCACGCCCAGCATGTCCTTTGTCCTCAATCTGAACAGCCCAGTTCTGCTTCTCTCCCTTCCCCAGGCTGGAAGGACCCTCAGCTTTCTGGACCCTTAAGGTCCCTTCTCTTTACTGCCATTACTCAAAGGCTTGCCTTCCTAGTGTTAGCAGGACAGTGCCAAGTGTAAGGTCTGTCCTCTTAAAATTGGGCATCGAACAAAGTAGAGACTAGGCAGCGACATTTGCAAGTGACCCTGATGGGTGCATGGGATGGGTGCAGAACTTCAAAATCTGTTTCTGGCAGGGCTCCTTGAGTGATATGTCTTCATCCTCTCTCACTCAGAGTTTGCTCAGTCTCCTTTTGGTTGTTTGAGAAGTTCCTGGTTTCCCTACGCCTGGTCTTCCACAGTCATCGCTGCGTGAGTCGTGATTGTAAACATGGAGGTAAATTTGAAAGCAATGAGAAGCACGTCCATGCCCTTTGTCACATGGTCTGGGGGACAGACCAGAGGGAAGAATTGCTTGGGCTTAAAATTGAGACAGCAAAATTCTAGTTCCAGCTCTGCTGCTGAGGGCCCGTTGGAACTTAGACAAGTCCTTTCCTTTTCCTGGGCTCAGATTCCTCATCTTAAAATAAAGAATTGAATTCAATGCCCCCCTAAATTCAGTCCAGCTTCAGGTACGTCTGATTTCTCTGCTTTGGCAGGAAAAGCATGATGGCTCCTATTTAACAAGTGAGGTGCTGATTTCCTTCACAGGTAGGTTAAGGGTGTGTGAGAGACTGGAAGTGGTGGTGGGGGGGACAAGGGGTGCTGTGAGAGCATCAGGTTTAGCGGTGGGAGACCCTCCATCTGGAAAAGCTAACAGCAGTGGGAGAATTGGAAGACATTCCAGCTCAGCACGGTGGGGCGGGCTCTGTTGTGTAGGGGCTAATGGCTGTGTAGCCTCGGTGATTCCCCAGGGAGGGCACCTCTGTGGTCATGCTCAGCACTTAGACATGGCCCTGTGGAGGTTCCAAAGTGCTTTCACAGACGTTACACCCTTTGTCACACAGCAACTGAAGGAGGTAGATAGACTCATCGCACTCTTGTAGATGAGCGACTGGGGACACACACATGTTAAGGGGCAGAGGGGACCCCACGGCAAGCTTCCGGCTTTGGGTCCAGTGCCATTTCTACTACACCAGCACTGTTGCCAATAATTGGGTTCACAGGAAAGACGGTGTCATCGTGTACGGAAAACGACTTTTGCCCAAAAGGGTCGAACGATACAAGTGGATGCTTAAGAGCATAAGCTTCAGTTTTCTGGAAACTTCACTCACCCACAATCCTGCTTTGATTTCAGAGAAAGAGGCATAAATGAGGCATTATTGTGGTTCAGTGTTTGCAATCAGTTCCTGACTAAGTCATTAAGATAGGAGGTACAAAGCACACACACGGTCATACCCCAAAAATCACACATTCAAATACACACAATGGGGGACAATTTAACAAACAGTAAAGAAGTATGCCGGCCCCTCCCCCCCACGCTTCACCGCTTCACCTGGGAGAAGAATTTGCTCAGTAAGGGGGGCTGCATCTTGCAGCGAGGTGTGGGCCTGTGTGGCTGGCACCACCAGCCCCCACAAGGATGAGACCGATAAAGACAGTGGTTGATGGGGAGGGATTGTTTATTAGAGGACAGGCAGTCCTCTCAGAGCCTCACAACACCCCTGAGGTAAATATGTTATTATCCCCATTATTCAGGATGAGGAAACTGAGGCACAGGCAGATAAGCTGAAAGGGTCTGGTGCTGCAGTTCCGGTGGACAACATCTGGCCTGTGGAACTGCAGAAAGATGGGCTTCTGCTTGGGGCTAGGCCAACCTGAGGCCTGGGCCACTACGTCCCTCACTCCCTCTTCTTCCTCCCTCCTCTCCCTCCCTTCCTCCCTCCCTCCCTTCCTTCTTTCCTCCCTTCCTCCTTCCCTCCTTCCCTTCCTTCCTTCCTTCCTTCCTTCCTTCCTTCCTTCCTTCCTTCCTTCCTTCCTTCCTTCCTTCCTTCCAAATTTCTTAATTGTCTACTAATCCCAATAAACATGCATGGTTCTAGGGATACAGAAATAAAAAAACAATGGCCCGATCTTTAAGGGATCAAATTCTGGGCAGGGTTTGGGGTGGGCAGGAAGGTGTAAGCATGGACGTGAGTGGAAATGAGTTTGTCAGTTCATTTCCTTCCAAGATAGGATGAAGGTTATAGTGGAATGGGAGTGTGGCTACCTGTAGCAGGTAGGTAAGGATGGACAATGAATGGAAGAGATGGTGCGGGGCAAATAGAAAAGAATCTTAACAACTTTGCAACTTAGCTCACACTGGGCCTGGCGCAGCCTCCTCTGTGACCCTCTCTGTGGAGCAGTTTTCTTCCAAACATACGGGGAGCTGACACCTGGGAGGAGTTTGGGCCACGGGCCTTGATTGATAGACATGGTGTTCACACGCGTGGGACAGGCAGTAGGTGGCAGGACTGTGCTCAGCAAGCTGCTGGGTCGAAACTGTAAACTCTGCACAAGAGAGAAGGTGAGGAAGGAAATCAATTCCCTCCTGAGTCCCAAGGCAGTGGATACAAGGCGACCTTTCTGGGAAATCTCAGCACCCTTTATCAGTTGGTTAATTCACTGATGTCTCTTAAACTCGCAGTGGAAACAAGGCACTGCCTAAGTGCTGGGGAGGGTGCTGAGAAGCAGACCAGGGGCCACCCCTGCAGGGTCCAGCAGTCTGACTGGGGAGAGGAAGCAGATGTGACACCAGGTGTGGGCTCTACAATGTGCCCAGTGTGCAGCGCCCAGGTGGGAGAGGTTAGAGTGGGCTGGGCTGGGCTGGGAGGTGTGCACTGTGAGCTGGTGGTGGAGAGGCTATTTGGATGAGTTGCTGAGGAAGCAGTGCCTATGCTTAGGGGAACAGCAGATGGGCGGGGGAAAGGAGGGAGGTGTGAGAGACTGTCTCCCCCCCCAGGACCAGTTAGGAGGCCCAGAGCTCACTGACTCCAGCACAGGTAGAGCAGGTCTGACGTGGGCATGCGGGACTGGGGAATATTCTTGGGAGGGAAGTCTAGTCTAGTGGTAAAAACAGTTTTGCAAAGATTCATAGGAGAGATTCCTGTCCTTTGTCCTCCGTTGGAGCGCAGAGTGGAACACTTCACATCACCTGAATGGTAGGACGAGTCTGAATCGAGGTCTGTGGAAGCTCATTGGCCCTGGTGGAGAAGAGCACCTGTTTCTTCAGTCGCTGTGTATTACTCTCTGTCGGCTGGTCTGTGTGTCTGTCTTTCCATGCCTGTCTTTCTTGCAGTCCCCAGTCGCTTTCCATTTTGGACTATTCACCCTTTGTCTCTCTCCTCAGACGCTTTCCCAAGGTTCGTTCGGTGCAGAGAACTCTCAGGGAGCTCAGTGCTCTCAGGTTCCTACAAGCCATGGACCACTTTTGTTCAGCGCAGAGAGCGTGAGTGCGTGGCTTGTCTAGCATCCCGACCTGCCGCGGGACCACTGCCCTGGACCTGGTCCTCAAGGCACGACACTGGACCTTTTTGGTGTTCAATCCTGCTCATTTTCATCATGATGTTCGGTGTGCACTGAAAATGCTGCTGGGCTCACCTGTTCCAGCTTGGAAGGAAACACAGAAATCTGCTGAGCCTGGGGGTATGAGCTGCTCTGGCCCCAGTGTTCTGGGCATCAGGAAGAGAGCCCATGGGGAGGGGAAACAGCTGGGTGACTTACCCCAGCAGGTGGGTGCTGCTTCCATGGCAACGTCAGGCAGATGCAAATTCTTCTGAATTTGCCTGGTGCAGGGACTGGGGGTGCAGACACGGGCTGGAAGGAAGGAAAGGCATGGGGGTGTCTCTTTCCTCTGTGTAATAGCCTCCTTCTGACAAGGAGCTTTGGTTCTTTTCCACTGGAAAGCTTTTAAGAACGCTGAAAAGGACAGGCAATTACGAGAAGGTTAGGTGCGCCTGATTGGATGTTGTTACAAATCACTCACTGTCATACACAGCGTTTGGAAAAGAGGCCATCGGGGACTGATTGCCGTTTAGGGTAAGTGATTTCTGTTTAGAGTGAGTGAGCAGATGAAGGCTTGGCTGGCACTCTTTGCCCTCTCTCCCTGTTTGCTGTTGTGTTGATAGTTTTTCTTGGCAAGGAGGGGTCGTTGGAGAGGCTCCACAGGACGTATGAATGGGAAGGGGCTAGAGGGCAGCCTTCTAGTCCCACCCACTTACCCTCCACTCCATCATACTGATGGAGAAACAGTCTACAGAGCTAGGAAGAGACTGGGCCAGAGTCGACGTCCAGACCCCAGGCCAATGGTCTGGTTTACAGCGAGTCCCCAAGCCCATGGTCCAGGGGGTCGGGGGTTTCCATCAACCCACGCTCTCTGTGTACCATGGTGCAGTTCGAACACGTCTCCTGTGGCCGTCCTGGCAACTCCAGGCACCATACCTCGCTCTGCCACATAATCTGTTCCTCTGGATTCTTTCACACACTGTCACTTGGGATGGACCCATGACCACATGATGTCCCCAAGAGGCAGGGAATGCATGTAGACTGTCCTGGTGTTCCTGGTTGCATCTCTCTGTCTCTCTCTCTTTCTCTCTCTATCTCACACACACACACCCTTCACTACTGTGTCTGAAGGACTTCACTACGTCACCACAATGGGGAAACTTTCTCGCATCTTGAAGTCTATTCCATTCTTAAGCATCTAAGTTAACATGTGAGTATTCGGGGAAGGACCTCACTGTAAGCAACCAGGTGACAGTGAACGAATAGTAGAGGAACCCACAAAATGGGGAAATGTGGAGGTAGAAGAACACACATCATAAATGAACTTCGGCAAATCTACAACTTGGCCCACCCCGAAATTCTTCCACAACTTTACCACAGAGGAAAGTGAGACAGAGAATGGTCAAAGAATGCACTATGGTCATATGCCTTTGGTCTGCCAGGTGTGAGGATGGACTCTTACGGGTTGAATTGTGTCCCCCAAAAGGTATGTTGAAGTTCTGCCCCTCAGAACCCCAGAATATGACCTTATTTGGAAATGGGGTCTTTAGAGAGGTAACCAAATGAAAACGAGGTCATTAGGGTGGGCCCTCATCTAATATGACTGGTGTCCCAATTAAAGGGAAAATTAGGACACAGACACAAACATACAGAGAGTGAAGACAAGATGAAGAGACACAGGAAGAGTGCCAGGGGAAGGCGGAGAACAGGCTGCGGAATCCACAAGCCACGGAATGCAAGAGATTGTCAGCAAAGCACCGGAAGAGAGGGGAGAAGCCTGGAACAGATTCTCCCCACAGTCCCCAGAAGGAACCAACCCTGCCCACACCTTGACCATGGACACCTGGCCTCCATAACTATGAGAAAATAATTTTTTGTTGTGTAAGCCACCCAGTCTGTGCTCTTTGTTAAGGCAGCCCTAGGAAATGAGTATAGTGGCCCTCCTCCAAGAACTGCCTTCTCCATTATCTTTCCGTTTGACCTCCTATTATTTAACTGGACTAGACAGCTTTGTTTTATTGGGGTGACAGTCCCTTGCTTGTGTGATGGGTTGTGTAACCTGTGATGGGTTTGGAATGACAATCCCTTGATTGTATAATGTAATCAGGATTTGAGATAAGACATCACTGTTATGTGATAGAGGCTGTGGGCTAATCTCAGCATCTCCACTCCTGCCCCGAGCAGGGAAATCCGTCCCTTTAACTATTTAACAACTCTTTGCTGAGGGCCTGCGAGACCTGGTGCTGTGCTCTGTGGTAGAGACACAAGGACTCTCCAAAAGGTGCCCTCACTCTAGAGGAGCTCACGGGCTGGTGGGGATGATGGTCGTGTGGACAGGCCACTGTGGCATGATGCTGGGGCAAACACTGTCCTGGCGGTGAGCACAGACTGCATGGGAGCACAGTGCAGGGGAGGTGACCTCGGGAAGCACTGGCAGGAGCCAGGGAAGGTGCCTGCAGAAGAGGCCACAGGAGCCTTCCAAAGGCCATCTAGGCCACCAAGTGTGAAAGGCTGTTCCAGGCAGAGGGAACAGAGACATGGAAGAGCATGTGAGTGTAAGCACGTGTGTGTGGTTGTGTGCATGTGAGCTCACGTGCTTATGAGTGTGTGTGTGTGTGTGAGAGAGAGAGAGGTAAAGCCATGGGCTCATCCGGTATACCATGCCAGCCTCTATAGGGCACGGAGAGCGAAGCTGACCAGGCTCCACCCTCACCAGCTGAGTAACGCCAGTTCTTGGAAAGGGCCTCAATCTGACTTGGAGCCCCTCTACGAGTGCGCGAGGTCTGGGCCTTTGCCTCCAGTCACCCGAGGCAGTCCTTGCTTTGTAGGGCCCTTTGCCTACATTTCGGGAGAAAAGTCTTTGGAAGTCTCTGAGGTTCCCTTTTTGAAAATCATCCTTCTCAATGGAACTTGCCTTTCAGCTTCTAATTCTTTAATCTAACCAAGGACACCCAAGTTTGTTCAAAGGTTTCCTTTGTGTCTCTAGACCAGGGTTCTCCCAGCATGTGTGTATATATGTGTGTATGTGTGTACAGGTGCCATCTTTTGTTTTTTAAGTTTTATTTTATTTTACAAAGAACGTTAACCAGTTGGGAGGTTGGACACAGCTCTTGGTTACACGTGGGAGGAATGCTGTACTCCTTGAATGTGAGAGGCTGAGCTGGGAGAATGGAGAAAAAGAACTAGGTTTGAAGCAATAGCCTTACACACACATTTAGTGATTTGGTAAAACACTTAAAACCCAACTTCACATGTGAAATGCCCTCAGAAACCATAGCAGGCTTCCCCATACACGCAGTTCTGGGACCGAGCTCTGACAAGCCAGATGACAAACACCATCAGCGTCGAATTATCCACGATTAGAGGACGGCGAAGGCTTACTTTGTTGTCGTGTACAGTATGGTTGATCTTATGGAATGAGCACTGGGCCAGGAATCAGAGACCTGGGTTTCTACTACATGTGACCTTGGGCAAGTCACTCCCATTCAGTGGAGCCTGTTTTTCTCTCTGCAAAATGTCCCATCTAATCCTAATACCTACCATTTTTCTTTTGTATATTCTCATCTTCAAGGCGCTGGAGATGCTATTTGTCCTAACAGGGTCATTTGTAAGCCAAGCAGGGATAATATGGCATGTACAGTAGAGTCAAATTCACCACCTGGTCTTTCCTAGCTAATACGCTGGGGAAGAGGGGTTAGGTCAAATGTGTGTGTGTGTGCACGTGCTCATGTATCAAACGAGCCTTCCTTTTCCTGAGACTGGGAGCTATGGTGGAGTTCAAAGGACAATTCATAGTCTCATTCCTGAGACTGGGAGCTATGGTGGAATTCAAATGACATTCTGAAAGAGGCTGATGTTGTGAAAAGAATATAGAATTAGATTTGAATTCTGGCTCTGCCACTTACTAGCTATTGGGAACTTGCAAGTCACCTAACTTCTATGAACCTTAGTTTTCTCATCTGTGAAATGGCTATAACTATAGAGTTTTGTGAAAATCAGGTTGATTTAATCAACAAATATTTGTTGAGTGCTGATTAAATGCTGGGCTTTCTGTCAGATGCTAGTAACCCCAGATGAATATGACAGACTGGATCCCTACCTGTTAAACAGTTTATAATTTGGTGGGAGAGACAGGCGATAAATAGGTAAATAAAAAATACACAAAAAAATTAATTAAGTGTGATAAAAACAAAAAGAGCATTAAGATGGCGAATGATGGTGGGAGAGGTGCCTAATTTAGATAGCGTTGTCAGAGATTTTCCTGCAGGGAGACGTTGGCCATGTTGGGGTGAGGGGTGGGCAGGTGCATAGAAGATAGTTCAAGAAGAAGCAACAGAGTGTGCCCTTAAGGTAGGAGAGACCAAAAGACATGGCATACATGGGAATGCCTTGCCTGCAATATGGCATTTTAGGAAATGAGGCGGTTCATGGTAGATCTGCTGATGTCACGTCTCTGGCAGCCCTGAAATCTCCCCATTTTTCCTCTCTTGTTCCCTTACAAAAAATGTCCCCACATTAGTGTTCTCCCATGACAATTGCACCGATGACATTTTCTCATATGAGGATGTGTGTGTGTGTGTGTGTGTGTGTGTGTGTGTGTGTGTGGACAGTGTGTATATGAATGTGTGCACATTCCCATGTGTGCATGGGACAGCAAGGAGGATTGCAGGCCTGTCACCCGCTCGCACTAAGAATGTCTCCTGGATCACTGTCCCCGTGATTAAATTAAGCCCATTTCACAAATAAAATCAGTTTACAACTCTGAGCCAGGGACCAAGTAATCTGGCCCACTTTCTTTGCTCTGCTTTTTCCAAAGATGAAAGGGTTTGCAAATTGTGACATGCACATCCAATGCTAATGGCACAGTGGGGACTCCTGAAAAGAAATGATAAACTTCTCAGATGGAGGGCAGACTATTAAGAGAGAGCAGCTCAAGATGTAATATTTGGTGCGCGCATCCAAGAAACACTAACAGTGTGGAGTGTTCCGAAGTGACAGTCTCTGAAATAAAACTGGGGAGGAATTGCGCTGGTGGAGTTGATCCAACAGAAGGAAACAAAAGCTGGTCAGTCACCTTCAGCTTTATTCAAGGACCTGGAGCTCTAATGTGTCATTTCCCAGGGGCGAAAAACAGACAAAACAAAGAAGAATATCTGAAACACTGGTAAAAACAACAATGCAAAAACAAAGAAAAAAACAAAATCCCAAACCCAGAGAGCCCCAATCTGTGAGAGCTGTAAGTTCAGCCATCCTAATGCTTAGATGAAATCAAGTCCTGGAGAGGCGAAGTGGTGTGACATCGCACAGAAGGAACTGGGACAGCAGCATCCAGGCCTCGGGTTCCCTTGTCCTTCTCTGCCCTGCACTTTATTCCTCATGCCCCATTCAGAGAAGCGAAGCGGGCAGGTGTTTGTGTACCTCCATTTCATGGTGTGGCCTATACTATCCAGCATGATAAAATCTGAGAATCAGCATCTTAAACCTCAAATATGCATCGCGCCCTGTTTTCCTGCTGGCGTCCGCGTGAACTCTCGGGGTGCACAGGTGTTGGTGTATGTGTGTGTGGCGGGAAAGGCCCCAGGCTTCAGCGTGGTGGAGCGGAGAACCGCATCGCAGAGCCAGGAGGGTCTCTCCGACTGCTTGACAGCCACCAATAAGTAAATCAGAGTAACCACCTTAATGGGGAATAAATTGGAGGGTTAGGTTGAAGAGGTCTGTGGGAGCAATTTGCCGTGTGTTCCTCTGAGGGAGACTTGGCGGAAGCAGTGGAAGGCCCTCATTTCCAATTAGGGCCATTTCTAACTGTCACTTGTGAGAGGAGATTAGGTGACGAGGCAAAGGGGTGGCTCTGGACAGATGTAGGAGGTGTCTCCTTGGCAGCCCCGGAGCTGAGACAGAGGCTGAACGCCAGTGCCCCCGGGGAGCCTGGGCCCCTTGACACGGACCAGCACCTCCCAGCTCAGGGCTGCTTTGTCTCCGTGCTGCTGGATTGCATTCCGCTACAAGTTGGTCTGGTTATGCCCTGACTGTATCGGGTGGGACTCCGTTCTGGACTAAGAAAGATCAAGCTCCATCACTGGTGGTTCCCTCCTGCTCTCTGTCTCCATTCTGGGGAGTTTACCTAGAGCCAAGGCTAATGGCCCTTTACGCATCTATCCTCACAGGTGCCCACCAGACGTATCTGTTACCCTGACTCGGTGCTGAGCACCTGCTGAGACAGCCCTGCTTCCTGCCCACGGCCCCTCAGGCCTGGGGCTCCCCTGCTGTTCTGGTGCTACTCTTTGGGGGCATGGAAATCATCCAGCTGTCAGGCTGGGGTAGGAACACTGCTGTGAGGACGAAATGTGGCTAAGTCTTACTCTACTGGGATTATTTCCTCTCTGGGCTTATTCACTTCTGCAAACCCATCTGTTAGGAACTGAATTGTGAGCCCCCAAATGCATATGCTGACACTCTCACCCCCAATGTGACTGTATGTGGAGATGGAGCCTTTAAGGAGATAATTAAGGTTAAATGGGGTCATCAGGGTGGAGCCCTGATCCTACAGGACTGGTGTCCGTGTAAGAGGAAGAGACCGGAGAGCTCGCTCTATGCAAGCTGAGAGGAAAGGCCGTGTGAGGACACAGCGAGAAGCCAGGAAGAGAGGCTTCACCAGAAACCCACTCTGCTGGGACCCTGCTCTTGGACTTCGAGACTCCAGAGCTGTGAGAAAATAATGTCTGTTGTTGAAGCTGCCCAGTCTGGGGTACTTGTGGCAGCCCGAGCACACTAATCCCCCATCCGCAGAGGGCATCTGTTTTGTTGATGTTTGTTCCCCTGTACCCTCCAAATCTCCACTTCTTACCCTGCCCTTCCCCCCCACACCCCCATCGTCTAACACTGTGCTGCAATTTGGTTTTCACAATAAGAATGGAGTCAAATGATAGGTTTAGAATAAAAAACTACGTTGATAAAGGATTCATAGCTGTAATATATAAAGAACTCTTAAAAATGAACAAAAAGACAAAGTGAAAAACAGGCAAAGGGTATGAATCAGCCGCTCACCATCTAAACGGCCGATAAACACATTAAGACGTACTAAAACTTACTAAAGTCGGGAGGATGCAAATTAAAGTAATAGTATTTGAGTTATCGCTTTACACCTATCAGGTTGGCAAACATTAAGAAGACAAATGCTATCCACTGTTGGAAGGCAGGGGGAAATTGTACACAACGCTGAGGAAGTGGAAATGGTTTCAATCTTTTTGGAGAGGAACCTGGCAATAGCTAGTGAATAAGAAAAAACCAAAAACTGCATATCCCCTTCGATCCTGCAGTCCCACTTCTGGGAATCTGACTCTTAGAAATAAAAGCACTGGTGAGTGAGCGTTGTTTCAAACGAAATGTCCATCAGTGGGGATAGTGGAATCGATTACAGTTCACCCACACTACAAATATTATGCAGACATTAAAAATGAATGAGTTCTCAATCCGTTCATTTGCAGAAATTTACACAAAGTATGAAATGAGCGGAATGCAGAGAAGTATGTAAAATGATCCTTTTTGTAAAATAATAATAAGATCCTCTCATATAAATATGTGGAGTGGGGAGAAAAAGGGAAGGAGTGAGTCTCCCCAAATCCCCAAAGAATACTGATCTAAAATAAACACACACACACACACACACACACACACACACACACACACACACAGACACACGGTGTCTATGTAGCATAGGATCCTGTTAAATATTGTGGGATGCATGACAGAATGGTCACCAAATCTTTATTTTGGAGTAGAAAAAGTTCAGGGAATTTCTTTCTTTCTTATACTTCTGTGCACTGTTTGAAAAGATTGTAATGAGCATTTATTTATTTAAAAAAAATTTTTAGGGAAATACTGTGGGACAGTGTGTTTCTCCAGGACCCATCAGCTCCAAGTAGTTGTCCTTCAATCCAGTTGTGGAGGGCGCAGCTCAGCTCCAAGTCCAGTCGCCGTTTTCAGTCTGCAGGGGGCGCAGCTCACTATCCCATGTGGGAATTGAACTGGCAACCTTGCTGTTGAGAGCTCGCGTTCTAACCAGCTGAGCCAGACGGCTGCCCCAGCATTCATTTTTATAATACTCTATGTGGCTTTTTGAAATATGGTTGATGAGCCCATCTCTGACCCTTCCCCTTCCTCCAGCCCAGCCCAGGGCAGTCCTGCACAGCTGTCAATTAAATGCCCTCAGGTGCTTCTTCTGGGAGAGGGGACAAGGGACTCATTGAGATGGCTGCACCTTCTGAGGGAACTCAGCCTCAAAGCACTAGATGCCGTGCTGGTACTCCCTGTCCCCTCTCCCTTCCAGCCCATCTCCTTCCTTAGGACCCCGAAGCTTGGAGTTTCAGGCCTCGGTACCAACTTACCCAGTGTCCCATCTCCCACTCTGGATTATGGTACCTGCTGCCTTTGAGGCTCTGTGGGAGCCAGAGCCCAGTCTTACCTGCGGCCCAGCCTGCCCCTCTCCATTCTGCTTCAATTCCCAACTCTCTCCCTCAAGTCATGACCAGTGGTCTTCCTTGGTCGGCCCCTAGGAATCCTGCTATGTCTTTTACCAAAAATGCCTCCTCAAACGTGTTCCTTAATTTCCTTAATCTCCCAGTTCCTCAACTTCCTCAATTCCCTGAATTCTGAATTTCCCAAAATCACCTTTCAGAGTATTTTTCTCACAACCCCTGGCCCCCCACCTAGCTTTTTATCCTCGTGTACTTGCGCCATTCCTGAGGAAACTCCTCTTCTGGGAGGTGCTGGCTGTTTGGCCAGGGCCAGGAGAAGGCTTCCAGTAGGACTCCTAAGGTACCCCAGAGCAGGGGAGGTGGAGGAAATCCAAGCCAAGACCTCACAGGGGCACGAGGCAGGAGCCACAAGGAGCTGAGACACACAGTAAAGTGAAAGGCAGGAGCGGAGTCCCAAGTGAGAGATGAGGTGCTGAACGAGAAGGGGGTAGGAGCAGGCTGGGAACAGAGAGCTGCGATGCAGCCTCAGCCTCTGAGAGGGTCAGAATCGGGGCAGCCTAAACAGACGGGCTTGGGGCTGCCTGCGGCCGGAATGCGTGAGCTAAGGGCGGTGTGGGTTGGAGGAAGCAGGAAAGATTTTAGGGAATTGGAACTCTAATTGCATCCTGGAGAATGGATAGTTTTGTCTTTTTTCTTTTTGTTTTGTTTCTAAGGCCATACATGTTTGAGGTAATCTTACCGTGTTAAAGCTGAGAAGAACCTTAGTTATTCTGACCCTGTGCTGTCTTAACATAGTAACCGTTAACCACATGTGGCTACTGAGCCCGTGACATGTAGCTGGTGGAACTGACGTGTACGGGAAGTGCAAACTACACCTTTGATTTTAGAGACTTGGTATTAAAACAATAATGCAAAACATCTCACAAAAAATTACACTCAACCTTTGCACAGCGCAGGAGTTAGGGGCACGGACCAGCAATGTGTGGAAAATCCGCGTATAACTTAAGTTGGCCCTCCATGTATGTAGATTTGCAGCCATGGACTGAAAATAGTATATTGATTACACACTGAATTTTTGGGATGTATTGCGTTAAATACAGTATATCATGAAAATGTATTTCACATCTTTCTTTTTATTTATTTAATGTGGCTGCTAGAAAATTCAATATTTCACACCTGGCTCACATTCTTCCTCCATTGGACAATGCAGCTCTAGACCAGGGGTTGGTGAACTTTTTCTGCCAAGATCCAGATAGTAACTATAGAGACTAAAGTCTCCATCCCAATCCCCTAGCTCTGCCATTACAGTGAAAAGCAGCCATGGACAATTGGGAAATGAGTGAGTGTGACTATGTTCCAGTAAGACTATTATGGACACTAACGTTGAAATAGTCTAATTTTCAAGTGTCACAAAATATTCTTCTTCTTTTGATTTTTAAAAATCATTTAAAAACATAAACAGCATTCTTGGCTCATAAGCTGAACAAAAATAGGCGATGGGCTAAATTTGGCCTATGGGTTCCAGTGGGCTGACCCACCTGGTCTAGCCTAATCCCTTGATTATAAAATTGGGGTCATCATGCCTGGAGAGAGAGAGAGAGAGCCACCCACAGTCATGGTAAGCTAACACATAATCCTCCCAATTTTCATCTGCCACACAGAGGTTTGGGACCAGCCTGTTTCATGTCTGTGTCCCTCCTACCAGGCTTGATGTAGCTTCCTCTTTCTATCCTTGGTTATAAAATTTTGTTCAGCCAGACTTCAGATGGTTCTCCATGTTGATTTTTCTATAATTTAGTTTTAATTTTAATGTGTTCATGGAAGGAAGTAGGCACAGTGTTTACCACTCCACCATCTTGGGTCTCTGCAATTTGTTTTTGATACATATGTATGTGTCTCTAAATATCATGTTCTATATATTTTAAACTTTTCTGTAAATTATATCATATTGTATATATTCTTCTGCTACTTTTTAAAAATTTTGTTTTGGTTTTGATTTTTATCCAAACATATATTTAAGAAATTTACCCATCTCATATATTAATTTTTTCCTCTGGAATAATGTTTCTTTATATGAATATACCTCAATGTATATGTCTAGTCTCTTGTTGATGAACATTTGGTTGTTTCCCATTTTTGATGTATAAATAATGCTGCAGTGCTAATTTTTGTGCACATTTCTCAGAAGCTAGGGTATATGTTTTGTAACTAATTTCTTGGATTCTGGGGTATGTGCATCTTCACCTTTGTCGGATGGTGCCACATTGCTCTCCAAACTGGCTGTGCCAGTGCGCATGTATTAACACATTCCCGTCCTCCCACGTCCTCCCCAACACTTGGTATCCTCGGACATCCATTTTTGTTGTTGTCATTGATCTGATGGGTATGGCCTGGTAGCATTTCAGGTTGTGCATTTTTCTGACGTCTCCTGAGCTTCGTCCTTTTTGGTTCATTTGTTTTTTTCATATTTTAACTGGATCTTTTCCTTTTGCGAATTGCCGGTTCGTGCCTTTTGCCTATTTTTCTATTGGGCTGTTTGTCTTTTGTCTCTTTCTGTATATAAACCTTTATAGAGTCTGAAAAGTGATCTTCAGTTAATTTTCTGGCTTGCAAATATCCTCTCTCAAGTTTTGGCTTGTCTTTCTTTTTCACTTTTGATGGAATCTTTTGACAAATACAAGTTTACCGCTGTAACATGGTGGAAAGCTGCAGGGACACGTGATATGCTGTGGAAGCTGGGGGCAGGGATGCAGAAGGAGGGGGCTCAGGGACGCAGATTTCTGTGACTTTCCTTAGCCTGCAGCCCGTGGAACCTCTATGCAGATAAAAGGGAGAAGAAGAAGGCAGCCTGTGTTCTCTGTGTAGTGATTTTCTGGGTACTTAATGTACTACTTTGAATCCCATGGTAATATTTGCAAAAAGCCTCAATCGTAGAATAACTTAATTAAACATTACTTACAAAGTTTAATATTCATTATTTGGCTTCAATTACTGTCTTTGCCCCTCCCTTTCCTCTTCGCCACTGGAGTGCTCTCTCCCCTCTTATTCTGAGGGTCTAATTAGGCTAATGGCTGCTGCTTGCAGTGACCTTATGTCTGTTGAAAAACAAAAAAATATAAAGGCTCTCTTTGCTTTGCCTTTCCCGATGGTTCTTGCAAGTGGCAACCCAGCTCCTGAATTCCATATTTCTTTTCTTTCTCAAATGCCTGATCCCACTTGTGCTGCATAGCAGAATTAATGATGTGTATTTGAAAAAAGCTTGGCAGCCAAATTGCAACAAATACAGGAGGGCTGGGGCACTGGAGAGAGGGAGGCATTGGAAAAACTCTGAACCTTCCAGCACCGACTCCGCTGCAAAGGCTGGGCTCCGCTGGCTGCTGGCAGGGAAAAGCTTTCAAAAGAGGGGGCACAGGCACAAAGCAAGGCGGGTTCTTTCTTATTCTTTCTTTCCCTGTCTTGGGGCTTAATAGCATCCTGGCTCCCCTCTAAGCAGGTTTCTTCAAAGGCTTTTGTGAGCCTTTGCCTGGCCCTGCCTGCAGTCTGCAGCTGCTGAGTCTGGTTCCAAACCCATCGTAAGGGGAGGAAGCCAGGTGCGGAGCTGTTCTTTGCTCTGGCTCAAAGGTCAAATCTATGCACATGGCAGATCCCCTTTCAGGTGCGACATATGGGGCTGGGGCTGGTGGGGGTGCTGATGTGGAAAAGCCCAGTCTCTGAGGAGATTGATCAGCACTGTAGGAACTGCACTACCCGTCTGCCTGGGAAAGCAGTGAAATAAGCTTTGTTGAAGAGCACTGGGATCCCGAGGGAACAAGGGACTTGTTCTGGTGAAGGCTGGGTGCAGGAAGAAGCACCAAGAAAGACCAACTGCAGGAGGTGCCTTCTAGGCGGTGAGGAAGGTTTGAGCTCATACAAGGCAGGGCTGGCATTCTTGGCAGCGAGAAAGGAGAGGTGCTAAACGCATGTTGCCTTTGGGGTTGAGGGCTTAACACTACGCTGCTGGAACCCCAGGGGAGTGCTTTGAGGAAGCCGGACAGTGGTGTTCCTGGGAAGGAGTGAGAAGATAAGAGTCAAAGCAGTTTGGATCCAGGTGGTACAGGCCTGGAATGCCACCCTAGGAATATAGTGGAGGCTTACACATAGGGGACAATGGAATCAAATGTGTGTCTTAGAGTCATGGTTCCTACAGTGCTGAGAAGTGCGAATGCGAATTCATGAGGTACAGGAAAGAGACAAAGCACAGAAGAGATGGGAGCCAGGAGACCAGTTGGGAAGTGTTAGCTCAGGTGAGTAGAAGATGGGGAGTATGGATTCAAAAGTTATTTGGGAAGGCAATGGAGCAGGGTATGGTGACTAATGGAACGTGTTGGTGGTCCCAGACAGAGGGGCTAGCCACAGTGGTCCAAGTGCCAGATCTAAGGCACCTGAGCAAACTCAAGGGTGGCCCAGCCTACCCGAGGGGTCAGTCCTGAGAGGAAGGCAGGGTACAAGGACAAGGTGTCCTAGGTAGCCCCAGGTACAAGGACAGGGTACTAGATGGTCCCAGGGAGCGGGTGAGGGCACTAGAATCTCAGTCTAACTTTGGGTTCGGGGCCTGGCTTCAGAACCAATGAAGAGCCCAGAATGTAACCATAGTTCAGACGACCCCACTTGTTGCTGTTCAAGAAGTGGGATTGACTGCCAATTGCTTCCACAGGTACCTAAAGACCAGGTGTACACCCAGGGCACCCAAACCACCTAGAGGAGGAGCCACAGAAGAACTCTAAAGCCCTTCCGCAGACAGCAGAGGAACCCTTTCCTTCAAATTTCTTTGCTAATGCCTATTCATGTTTGGGATCCTTTGCAGAGGTGAGCCTTTGGATAGCTGGTTAATTTGGGGGTCATCTGGGCAGTGCTGTCGATGGAATGGCCTAACAGCAGAACTGGAAGGTGCCAAAGATGAAGTGAAGGGAAGTGACTTGCTCCTAGGACACAGTAATTGAACGGCAGAATTGGAACTATAATCTAGGCCTTTTAACTGCAATTCCTGTGACTCTGTCTAACAGAACCAGAGAGAATCTTCTTGATTTCTCTTAGATCTTAGACACCTGGGTCAGTGGTTGTTGCTGGGCTTGCCTGTGCTAATGGCAGATCTGTGACTGAGGCATATATTCAGTGGCTCTTTGTTCTTGTAGCTTGGTCCTAGAAGGTTGGGTGAATTAAATATGGCCTAGAGTGGTGGTAACGGCAAGTACTTGGGGTTCAAATCTTGTCTCTGCCATCGAGTAGCCGTGCACCCTTGGGCAAGTTACTTAACTTTTGGTACTTCAGTTGCCTCACCTGTAATGTGTGTAGGGTGATCTTACATTCCCAATAGTCTTTGGACAATACCTGTGGTCCTGGTGTAATTCTCAATGGCACCCCCTTTCACCTTCAAAAGCGTCTTTGTCTGGACGGTAAATCATATGTTTACCCTAAATTTGGGATAATAATAGTATTTATTATCTACCTCATAAGATGGCAAAAATTAAATATGCGAAAGCTCTTCGACTAGTGTCTGAAAATATATAAGCATCTGCTATTAATTATATATTGTGTATTGTATTAGTTTCCTAAGGCGGCTGTAGCAAATTACTACACAGTAGATGGCTTAAACCAACAGGAATTTATTCTCTTGCAGTTCTGGAAGCTACAAGATTGAAATCAGGGTGTGAGCAGCTCTGCACTCATTCAAAGGCTTTGGGAAAGAATTCTCTCCCTCTTCTGGCTTCTGATGGTGGCCAGCAATCCTTGGCATTCCTTGGCTTGTAGCAGCATCACTTTAATTTCTGCCTGTATCTGCATGTGGCCTTTTCCCCTCTGTGCATGTCTGTGTCTAAATTTCCCTGTTCTTATGAAGACACCACTCATTGGGTTGGGCTTCATCTTAATCCAGTATGAACTCATCTTAACTTGCTTATATCAACAAAGCCTCTATTTCCAAATAAGGTCACACTCCCATGTGCCAGGTGGACATGAATTTTTCAGAAACATTATTCAACCCAGTAGTGATATACGTATCTTATTTCTCAATTGCACTTTTAGGCTACTTGACTTTTATACCTAGCACAACACTTGGCATACTAACAAGCACATAGTAGGTAGTCCATTCATTGTTGATAGATGCAATATTCCTAAAAGGTGGCCTTTGTAAGTTTGTTGTAGAGGCAATGCTGGGGCAATGCAATTAGGGAAAACAAAGAGGAGAAAAAAAAATTTTTTCCTTTTGTCATTTTTCCCTTGACTCAGTAGAGAATCCTAGGTTCTAGGATGTGTCAATCTCATTGCTCACCCTATGGCAAGTTTTTTTTTTTTTAAAAAGAAAAAGAACAAAAATCTTCAAATCATTCTAAAATGAAAAAAAAAAAAAAAATTCAACAACGCAACTCAACAGCTACACACACAAAACCCAACTGAAAGTCCCCTCAGCACATCAAGAAGATGCTGATATCAGGAGCTGAAATAGCTTTTCCATAATGCAGCGAAATATATTAAATTCAATAGACATCAAAGGAACTTTGGGAGCAATTGCTGAATTTCCGAAATAAACAGGGTTTTCAAAAGAAACAAAAACAGCACTGGGATTTCAGGGGTGGGAGCACATTCAGAGGGAGCCAGAGCATGGAATCCTCAGGCTCTTGATCAAAGGGTGACTCTTTAAAAAGTGGTAATAAATGAAGCCTTGGAAACTGGGTTTGATCCAAACTGCCCCAGGTACGGGCACTGACTGCAAATGACAAATCCATTACCAAATAAGGGAAGCCGACGATTCTCTGTTCTCAGACTTACATTTTGCAGGTTATTCAAAACGAGGAAATAATCCCAGACAAAGCAATCCAGATAAGTAAAATACAGCCTTGCGTAGGTGGCAAGCAGCAGAGGGCTTTTGTGTCTGGAATGGTTTAATGACAATTCTGGCACCCTCAATCTCGGAGACATTTACTTTTTAAATTCCAATATATAAGTGTGTGTGTGCATACGTATATACCGACTTGTGTGACTGGGTACCTGCCAGAGAGGAGGGAATGGACGCTCCCAATGGGGGGTTGCTGCGGCCCATAAACTTGTCTGTGTGATTAATTCCACCCTTTCAAGGAGGGTGAGTAGGTTCCTTGGGGAGTTCTTTGAGATCCTAGATGTATAGAATCCTGGAGGCCTCGAGTCATTGAAACAACCTCTCATGGGTCAAATGAATCCAAGAGAGAGCTAAATAGGTTTAGTGACTTGCCAACATCACACCGTTTCATTCACTGGCATTCCTGCACCAACTAGTTAAGTTCTCTAGTGAATTCAACAGTGTTCTTATGTTTTATATAGTTATTTGAAGAATAAGAGGATTTTCTAGAACAATCATAGACCCCCAAAGCCCACAGCTCAATGGTTCCCAAATCTGACTCATTGTCAGAATCACCTTGTGTTTTTAAAAACACAAATTCTTATTATAAGCAAAGCTGCTATAAACATTTATGAAGAGATACGTGGTGAATAGATAGATGTATGCTTTCATTTCTCCTGGGTGCAGACCTAAGAGGGAAGTGACTGGATCATATGGTAGGTGTGTGTGTTTAACTATTTGAGAACCTACTGGACTGTTTTCTAAAGTGTCTGTATCACTGTATATTCCTGTCTGGGGTGTATGACTGTTCTAGTTGTTCCACATCTTCACAAACACTCAAGATGACTAGTGTTTTTAGCCATTATAACCATTCCAGTAGGTGTGTCATGATGTCTCATTGTGGTTTTCATTTGAATTTCCCTAATGATAACAGTGCGGACCATTTCTCATATGCTTACTTTCCATCTGTGTATCTTCTTTGGTGAAGTGTCTATTCAGAATTTCCCCCCCAAATTTTAAGTTGGGTTGTTTATTTTCTTCTTATTAAGGTTTGAGAGTTTGAATGTGAATGTTCAAGAAAGTTTTATTTCTAAAAGCCGGAAATTGAAAACAACCCAAATATTCACTAACAAGTGATTGGGTCAACAAATTGTGGCTTATCTTAGGATGGATTCCACTCAGCATTGGAAACGATGCACTGACACATACAGCAGGATGGCTGAGCCTTGAAATAGTCACGCTGAGTGAGAGGAGCCAGACACAAAGAGTGCATTCTAGACAACTCCATAAATACGAAATTCCATACAATGAAAACTGAGCTGGAGGGACAGGAAGTCATTCTGTGGTGGCCTGGAGATATGTGAGAAGGAGTGTGGGAGGGCAGAAGAGGATTCCCATGCAGCATGGTGTGGGGACCCTGTCGGGAGATGGGTACAGTCGCTGTCTTTATTGTGGTGATGGTCTCACGGGTGTCTACGCATGTCCACACTTAACCAAATTTTCACTTTAAACATACGCAACTTATAGTAATTCAGTTATACCTCAATAAAGCTGTTAAAACAAGAGAAAGGAACAAAAATGTAATGAAATGCAGATTTCTGGGCTCCATCCCAGAACTACTATATAATATGAGATCCAGGAATCTGTGGCAGAAAGTGCTGTAAAAGGAAAACATACTACTTGGGACATAAAATAAAAATAAAAATAAAAATAAAAATCTAGGTTTGAATTCTCCATCCAGCACTCACTAGCTGTGTGTGCCTACAAACAAAAACTAACGCCCCATAACCTCTCTGCCCCTTAGTTTTCTGCATCTGTACAAGCAGGGTAATAACTAGAAAAACGTTTTCCCAGTACTCTTGTGAGGCTTAAACGAAGTAACTAGATGGAAATGCCTGGCATGAAGTGGATCTTCATAAATGTGAATTCATTTAATTCCTATTTTCCCAAGAACCCCCCCCCCCCCCCCCCCCCAGAGGAGTGGTTTGCTCTGGGAGCGAAGCTGAGGCAGGGGCCAGAGAGTGTGTGTCTGAATGTGTGCACATGTGCCCGTTGGGGCTGACAGACACCAGGTTCAGCCTGCTGAGGCCTCCTGAAGACTCTGGGAAGGGGCATTTGTGTCCCCAGACACATTTGCTGACTTCATGAATCCCCTACCAAAATGCAGTAGGACCCACCCCAGCTCCCACGGGGTTTGCAATGATTAATGTTTGTCTCCTTTTGCATCAGGGCTACGGGCTGGAAGCTTCCCTCCATTCCTGCCACTTTTTTTTTTTTTTTTTAATTCGTATTTAACTGGTTAACGGGCTCAGATCACACACAAGGCCAAAACCGAAGGGAGGCAGCCAAAGTGGGCGCCTTTCTTTCCTTCCCTGCCTTGTCCTGTCCCTTTGTAAGCTCGCTGCCTTCCCTCCGCTGTCAGAGTAGCTATAAAAGCCCTCCAGGTGCATGGGCAGGCGGGAGTGTGACACCCGTGCACACACACGCCCCACATCCGGGGCCAGGCTGATGAATTGTGGCGTTTGAAAGTCTCCTTATCACAGTGGTGCACATGTGCTCAGATGTGTGTGCCTGGCTGAGTGGAGGAGAAATGCAGTCGGAAGTTCAGAATGAGAAAATAGGCCTCCTGGCTTCCCTTGTCCCTGCACTCTTTGTCTAGATGAAATTTCAGATGCTGCCGGGTGTCTTGTCAGCAAGTCTTTTGCAAAATAAACGGTGGCAATATTGAAAAAAAAAAAAAAAAAAAAAAGCTGATTCGTTTAGTATTTAGCCTACAGAAAGGATGTGTACAAACGCCGATGGCATGACTGCTCCCTTGTGTAGACGTGACTGTTGGTCCAATAGACGAAAGACAGCCAAGAAGGAAGACAACAAACCTTTATTGAGTGCCTACTGTGTGCTGAGTCCTTTCAGGCACGCAAGCGTTCATTAATCTTGGGACCTCCCCTTTGTGGCATGTACTCAATAAATGCTGCTAGGCCTGGACTGAGTTAAAAGTTGGGAGTCTCCTCTGTCCTCCTGTAAATCACCGATGGCCTGATGTGCAGGAATGAGCCTCCACCAAGGAAGTGAGGCCACCGTGGGTAGGGGCTGCAAAGCAACGTCTTGAATTTATACAGCATTGTACTTTCCCAGTCAATCAGACCACTTTTAGTTTTTTACAAGTTAGTTACTGACTTCATTAAAGATACACTCTGCTTACTATTAGGCTGCAGGCTACACTAACAGAATTAAAAGAAAAAAGAAAACTACAGGCAATTAAATAAGTACTTTTGTTCTGGAAACAGCTCTGGAAAACAGGTTGCATCATTTCTTCAAAGGCAAGAGCAAGGATGTGACAGAGACCCCCTTGCCACCCACCCTTCCCACTGCCTCCTCCATTTAAGGGCAGTGAATGCAGGACATTGGCGCTTCTGGAACTTTCCATCCTTGTTTAACATATTGCCACACTGTCTCCCCAACTCACTTCAGTGTTGTACGTAGTAGGTGGGTTCAGTGTGTGTACTTCTTGTCAAAAACGTTAGGGAGTGGTTATCTGGGAAGCTCGGGGGTGTTTTCCAGATAAAGGGGGATGTTAGGTATGAATCATCACTGGCTGAGATAAATAACACACATATAGTGAGTCGTAACATATCTCTGTCCCCACTGAATTCTTGTAACCCTCCTGTCACACAGGTAGGTGATGCCAGCCCCATTTTACAGGTGAGGGAACCGAGGCTCAGTCTAATAAAATAATTTAAATGTGCTGAAGGTCAGAGGGTAGTGAAACCCGAACTCTGATCTCAGGTCTTTGGACTTCTAATTCTCTTTCCTCAGTGCCTAGGGCAGTATTTTTTTTTTTTTTTTTCTGAATCAGAACTCCAGGCACATGTTTGAAAAGACTGAGTATTACAATATTTGCATCAAAATGATCCTGGCAAATTAAAGTGTTTAATCTTTACAAGGACACCACCCTGCTGGTCTCCAACCCACCAAACGTGAGCTGTGGTGCCTACCTCTTCGCACCTGGAGATAGGGCAGGCTCTGAGTCGACCTGTCGAAGTGGGCTCAGATTCTTGGGACTCCTTCCTCAGCCCCTTGTACCATCTAAGCAAGTGCCACTTCCACTCTTTGGTCCCCAGATGGTCCCCACTGTAGATGAAGCCTTAAAATACAACAGTTTTGCATCTGGTTGCTGATTTACATGTATGATTGGCTTTCAGCTACCTATTGGGAAATTGTTGCTGGTTACCTGGTTTGTCTCAGGCAGCTTTGTCCTGAATGCCTGGTAGCCAAGGCAAGAGAAGGCAAAGAAGGTTAAACGTTGGATCCTCACTTTCTTGTCTATCGACAAAGGCAGTGCTTTATTCTCAGTTCCCTGGAGTGATTCCGTCTTTGGTTCTTCAAGGAAGGCAATTTCATTACTATTTAATAATAATAGCATCAATCATAGTAGTAGAATCCTTCCCGAACACACAGTGCTTTGGTTTGCAGCGTGGTCACTGAACAGCCACAGGCAGCTCACATTCCACTTGTCCAAATGGAGCTGTTTCCTGACTCAGGAATTGCCACCATGTCCAATTCTCACGATCCGTTCTGCGCTCTCCCAATGCTGTCAGTTCTTGCTCCGTTGTTTGTTTTTGTAGTTTCTTTTCAGTTGATCCATTTTCTTCGTTGGTAATGCCTTGGAGGCACCCTTTGCTCCAAGCCAATGTGGTGGGAGGACAGGCCCAGTCTTCTCCCACTGGGGGAAGTGAAAAGTCTAGACTTGGGCTCCCAGGCCTGGGCAGCTGGGCTGTGGACACTGGCCTTTGGGCAATCGGATGCACCCATTTGGGGTTTGGAGTTTGGATTAAGGGCTGCAGAGAAGCAGGGAAGTGAGGAATGGGTTGCAGTGGCCACAGAGGGTGAGGCCACGGCCGCCTCGTGGTTCTGTGGCAAACAGACCTGGGATGCGTCCGTCATCCCTCCTCATCTCTCCTCCTGCCCCCCTCACTTCCTCTTTCCCCTCCCGTCTCTCCTCGTTCTCACTTGGCTTTATCCGAACAGGCAGCCCAGTGGATTTGTATCAATAAGAAGCAATCAGGAGCAGCCATAATACTTGCAATCAATATATAATTGCATCAGGGTTATTCCATTACCTCGGGCCTCCCGCGCTGATTACCGCTGAGGCCTCTTAATTCCAGCAGCCGTTTCTCCTGGATTCGGGGTTTGGTGGAGGAGCATGTGAGAGGGTTGCCAGGCTGAGCCCTGGGGAGCCCACCTCAGGCCCGGGCAGGTGCAGAGCTTGTCAGGGTCCAGGATCAGTTTAGACCCCGGGAAATCAGGCACAGGGGTGACAGTGTTCTGGGCTCACAGAAGGTGGCTCTAGGGGCTGACCTGGGGTCAGGCAGTCAGATCAGTAGGACTAGAGCTGAGAGAGTAGAGGTTTGGAGTGATTTCCTTGGACAGAGGGCCCTAAGGACCCCCAGACCACATCAGTGTTGTTTAATTTATATCACGTGTTTCAGTAGAGGCGCTGCCTTCCCATACACAACCTCACACCAACCATGTGACTGTCCCCACTTTACAGATGAGAAAACTGATCCCAGAGAAATGACAGGGCTCAGCACCACTCAGCTTAGAAGCACAGAAGCCAGGACTCAAATTTGAGATTGATTTGAAGGTTTGAATTCAAGGCTTAGGGTGCTTTCTAGTACACCCAGAAACAATCAATCAATCAAAGAAACAGAAATCCCTATCACCTTTGTATAGCACCCCCAAAGACATTTCATTCGGCTTGTCCAGCAGTTCGATGAGAAAGGCAGCTCAGCGTATTACGCCCACTTGACAGATGAGAACAGTGAGGCTCAGATTAGGGTGGCTAACTGTCCCGGTTTGTCCGAGACTAAGGAGGTGTTCCTGGGATTTTCAGTGCTAACCGGCAAGTCTGAGGACAAGCTGATTACCTTAGTTTCCGTAGAGCTCTGTTGATTTATTACAGTGGCTGAGGGGCTGGTGTTCTTTCCCACGTCACTGTCCTACCAGGTAAGTGCTAGTGTGTCCACTTTACTGCTTGTCTATGAAGACTAACAGGATAATGAAAACATGAGCTATGATTCAGTCCTGGGTAGAACTCTACCTGTGGATTGTGATTAAGTAGTTCCAGGGATAGGGTGAAAGGATGCAGGACAGGTACCAGGCTGGTCTTAATGAAAAAAAAATAGAACAGATGTTATTATCCCATTTCACAGGACAACATATCAAGGCCTAGGAAGGTCAGTACTTGCCTGAGATTGCAAACCTAGTTAGTGGGAGACTCAGGCTACACATCAGTGCCCCTCCTCCCTCATCAGTGCTGCTCACACCAGCTCAGAAACCTGCCTCCCACCCCAGCCCTCTGGACCTGCTACCTGGCCCTGTGCCGGGGTGACCTTGATCAGGAACAGGGCTGCCCGTCTGGTCTTCAGTTTGTATCATGTAAGACATCTTGCCTGGGACTTTGCTACTGGTTAGGCAACATCCTCATTGCATTCCGTCTTGTATTTATGTCAGAGGCACCTGTCACCATGTCACCTTGTCACCTTGATCACATATTTAGCTGTCAGATGCAGAAGCTCAGGGACTGACACTCTGCCATTTTTACAGAGCACACCATTCTTTACTGCGAGTCTCTGATCCTGACCCCAATCTTTCCTCTGGTCTTCATGTCTCTACACCTGGGGGTGCCTATATCTGCAGCAAGTCTCACCTTTCTGGAGAGAGAGAGAGAGAGAGAGAGAGAGAGAGAGAGAGAGAGAGAGAGAGAGAGACAGAGACAGAGACAGAGACAGAGAGACAGACAGACAGACAGACAGACAGAGAGACAGAGAGAGACAGAGACAGAGAGAGACAGAGACAGAGACAGAGACAGAGAGAACTAGGAGGAAGGTCTTTAGCTATAACCAGGGTGGGGAGGGTCAAGGGTTGTCCCCCCACCCCCAAAGGAAGCTGTACAGGGCTGAGCTATGAGGAGTTGCGGTGGTAGCAGAAGCTGGATGGCAGTGGAGACTGAGAGGCGGCAGCAGCCATGGCTGGTGGTGGCTGGAGAGGGGCTGGGGCAGCAGCAAGGTGGTGGCTGGCCCAGCTTTCTGAATGGTCTAGTGTTTGGTGGGACTCAGCAGGTGTCTCCCTGAAGTATCCTCCCTAACCTAACATTCGCAAGAGGACAAACTTGACAACACTCGACTCCTCCCATGAAAGAGGCGAAAAGAAAAAGAAAAAAGAAAAAGGAGAGTCAATTCCGATCATTACACTCAAGTAGAATTGGTTTAGTTGCTGGTTTGTTTCTTGAGTTCATTCATTCATTTATTCATTCAACAGTGCCTGAGTAGTGATTAACGTACGTGTTTTGCATCCAGAAATCAGAAAAAAACTGGTTTTGGCTTCATTTGGAGAGTTGAAATGGAGATTAGAAAACCTTAATGGGGGGTACCCCAGATTTTGAAAACAATTAATTTCTCCCTGTGATGTTAAGAAACATCTTAATTCATAACCAGTAAGATGTATGAAAAACATGTGTGGTACCACAGGGGCAGCACGTGTAAGACCCAGCTAAGGCTGTAGCCAGAAGGGCTACTCCACTCCTCTCTGCTGAATTTGCAGGAGGTGATTGTTGGGGAAATCCCCTTGGACCCTGAGAAAGTGACTTGGTTTCCTGCTGAGACTCAGGAAGCCCCCACTTTAGTCGTCTTGGGGTCCTGGAAAGGGGACTAGATGCTATGCATATGTTTTATAGCTCTGTATCTAAGAAGAGGCTTCTACAAATGCCCCAGTGTTAACTGGCTGATGGGTAGTCTTGAATCATTGTAGAGTTTGTGTCAGTCCAGGATACCAGTGCATGCTATGATGGGCCTTGTGTTAGAAAGGTCTTGATCTCACTCGAAGCTCAGGCTTTGTGCTACTTTGCCAAGTGCTGCTAGGACACGAAACGATGAGCCTTACCATTTGGTATTTGTGTTGAAACTCTCTACAACCCTGCTCAACCGAAGAGTGTGCAAGGCCAGGGGCAAACCCCATGTCCTGCCAGGTAGCAACAACTGGTCTGGGTGGTTTATGTCGTGCTTGGAAATGAATAAACAAAAGGGGAAATTCCAATAAAAAAGACAATAGAAATAGAAACAAGAAGAAAAACAGGATGAGATGAAAGGAGATTGCAAAAATGATGGCTAAAAAATGAAATCAAAGGATACCTAAACCTAATAGAATAAGTAAAATTCATATGAAGGTAGTAAAGGCAGGTGTTAACATGGCTAAAACTCAAATCATTGATGAGAAGAACAAATTCTCCTTGTATTCAGAGGGGAAAAATGGGGAGATGGAAGTGACGGGGAGATAATAGGTATGGAGAAGAGAGGAGAGCCAACCTAGGAATTATAGGTATTGCTGAGGATTAAACCAGACAATTTATTCAGAAACAACAATTAAAGTCATAATTTAAAAATGCGTCTTGCAAAATGGTCGAAATATTCACACATTGCATCTACACACATTCTGGCTAAACTTTTGAATTAAAAAGACAAAGTATTATTATTATTATTATTACATTGGTTGGTGCAAAAGTAATTGCGGTTTAGAACATTAAAAATAATTGCAAGAACCGCAATTATGTTTACACCAACCTAATAGCACTCTAGAAGGAAAAAAAACAACAATTAAAATATGGCCCAAGTTCTGTGTAAATACCCAAGGACAACAGGGCAACTATGTGACACAGACCAGTCTCTGTGTTTGTCAAACCATTTCACTATCTTCCTGGAAAAACAGGAAGACAGCTTCCCAGATACCTATAGTATGGAGGGGGGTGGGGGTGCAGCAGCATGAACACATTCTGGCTGATGGATTGTGAGTCACTTCTCCTAAAATCTGCTGTGAGATCTGCTCTTCTCTTCTTGTCTTTCTTCCTTTCTCTGCTCCTGGGTCAGCGAGATGCAGAGTGCATAGCCGTGGACCCCAGGTGACAAGTGGAAAGAGCCTGGGTTCCTGAATCAGCTTATAGAAGGCTACCCTTGACTCCTAAAATGGGTTTTGTAAGTGTGAAGCCACTGCAGTTCCAAGGTTGTTATAACCTGCTCTAATATTAAAGACTATAGAGCTTTGGGAGAACACAATCGTAATTCAAGTATTTTTTAAAATTTTATTTAGTCAAGCTGTCATTTAGGTGTGAACACAAAAGAAACACAACTTCAGAAATATAATAGTTCAGAATATATAACAGGCCTCTTTCCTTCCTGGGGAATGTACTTGAGAATATATTCAAACTGATACAGAGGTGTATCAAAATAAAACACCTAAGTACAGGAGGTTATGAAATGAAGAGCTTGGTGGTAAGCTGAATAGGTTAAACATGGAGTAATGTCTAAATAACTTTTCATAACATGGGTGTAAAGTAGGATGGAAAGTAGAAAGGTCATTCTCAAAAGTGAAAGGGAAAACAAACAACAAAACACAATACACACAAAGAATTAGTTCTAATACCCCATTTTATTCCAGGAAAAACCAATTAGGTGAAGGAAGAATAGAAAGTAGTAAAAAGCATCCTTGTTTCCTCATCTTAGAGGGGAAGTGAATATGTAGTATTTTATTTTTGATATTATTAGAAGAATGAAGTTCAAAAGTGATTTTACAAAACCTAAAAGAGCCACTAGAAGAGTATAACGTGTGCTTTCTACCCCCCAAGCTATTCAAGGAAAAAAAAATCATGGTCTCTATAGTAAATAGAAATTTTAAAAAGATAGATAATTACAAAGAAGAAAATAAGAAAACGAAATAAGAAAAAGAAGTCCCATAGTCAGAAATAATAAGATGAAGTGACAATAATAAATACAGATATATAATTTATAGCAATAAATAGAAGGGTCAACCCTCCCATTAAAATACAGAGACTATCAGATTATGTCTAATAATAAATGCCAACTATATGCTGTTTACAATATATAAATCTAATACAGGATTATTGACAGGGAAAGATTAAAAATAAAAGACTTGGTAAAAGATATCTGGAAAACACATACAAAATGCAAGATTGACCATATTAACATAACAACAATAGAATGGGATGCACAAAGAGAATCGTGTAATGTGGAGAGAACACATAATCCAGAATAAAAATGTACCAGTCATAAACCAAATAGTAGATGATGCCAAGTAATTTAATACCGAAATATTTAAAGTAAAGGCATTAGAAAATATGAGGAGAAAATAACAAAAAGTATTTGTGGCAGGATACCAATGTGTTTTTCTCAGAACATGGCACATGAGGCAAGTGAAAAATAAATGAGGGGGTAGTATATGTGGGAAATGAAATTAATAACTTTTATTTAACAAAAATGTATAACAAATGTTTAACTCTATGAACAGATGAGAAATCTTTTTTTCAACCATTCTTAGTACAGTGGCAAAATTTAAAAGAAAAGATTATTAAACACTGAAAATCAGTATTTATGTAGAACATATTCACTGAGTACCATACAATAATGAATAGATAAAATAACAAAGGTTTTAAACAAGGCACATCTGAGATCTTGGAAACTAAAAATGGCTCAGCTTTATTCTTGGGTCAAAGAAGAAATATAGACTACAAATTAGAACAATTTATGTAATAGTTTATGAGATGTAGATAAAGCTGTACAAAGAGCAAATTCATATGCTAAATGCTTATATTAATAAATTAGAAATAAAAGTGAAATATTTAATTACATATTTAAATAAGCACTCACAAAGAAACTAAACAAAAAACGGGAAAAACAATGGAACTCTCTTGAATTAGAATCGTAGTTTGTAGATCTAGGAAGTCTAATAGATAAAGGAGAAAGGAAATGTGCGAACTTAGATGTTAGGAAGTGCATAGAACTACATCTACTGAAACTAGAACACATTGTACAAGGTTAATATATTGTATTCTATAGTATTTTTTAAAATTTTGAATATGACATGATTTTATAGCAAGATATTAATCACCAAAATTGACTGAAAAATACAGAAGTTAAAGAAATTGTAAAAAAATAATCACTGTAGAATTGCCTTTCCAAAATGCTCTTGACTTAGTGTTGTTGATCAAATTTCAAGATATACGTAATTTTTTTTTCAGGGGGAACATTAACCATTTCCAATTATATAAAAAGATGAGAAATTTTCAAAATTATTTCATGAAACCAGCATAATAACCCTAATAATGAAACAAAAATTAAACAAACAGTTTAATCCCCTTTATGGAATTGAAATAACAATCTTTAAAAAAAAATGCCATCAAATCAGACCCATTGCTGTATTAAGAAATGAATACTATAACATGTCCAATTAGGCATTATCTCAATAATGCAAGAATAACATAATGTCATGAATTCTATTAATACAATCTAGGGATCAGTGAAGCAGAGAAAATTTCAGCTGGTGCCCTAAAGAGATTAGATAAAATAAGAACTATTAAAAAAAAAAAAAACTCGGTAAAAATTTAATAAAAATTAATGTAAGATCATTTACCTCAAATTAATAGTTCAATATTATATGTGATAGTAAAATACAGAAGGAATTCCCATTAAAGTTGTAGCAGTAGAAAGATTTTGCAATTCTACTGTCATCTAACAATGTTCTATACATTTCAGTTATACAACGATATTGAACAGTATAGTTATGTGATGAATTACCATGCAGTCATGATTCTCAACTGGGGGCGATTTTGTTCCCCTGGGGACTTTTGGCAATGTCTGGAGACATCTATGGTTGTCAAGATGTCTGGTTGACTGGTAGAGGGATGCTACTGGCATCTAGTGTGTAGAGGCCAGAAATGTGGCTAAACATCTTGTAATGCACAGGGCAGACTCCCCAAAAAAGAATACTCATTGGCAGCTCTCTTGAAAAACCATAAGCATCTGAAATTCAACTTGTTGAAAACTGAGCTTTTACTATATACCATATCAGATACTTGAATTAACCTTATTTAATTCTCGTGAAACCCCTATCAATCAAAAGCTATCTTTACAACCTTTTCACATATGAGGTCATTGAGACATGGCAGACATTGTGGAAGCCACACAGGTATTAATGACAGGTTTGAACCCAATCTCGCTACTGTTTTTTTTTTTTTTTTTTTTTTATCCCACTGAGGTAATCGGATGTCATTCGGTAGGAAAGTAGGATTCAAAACCACATACTCATATCATGATCCATCCCAAACATATAAAACGTTATACACATGTAAATAAAAGTAAATACAACGTAGTAGTTAGTAGTGGTGGGATTTCTAAAGTGTTGTTCATGGACATGTGTGATTTTGCAACCAGAAAAGACAGAAATCCAGTAAGTCATATAAAAGGATCAGTGGAACGAAATGTCGTCTTCGTATCCTCTTTGAAAAACTTAAGAAGTCTTAATGGAGGGTCATGGCGTCTCTAGGTTGATTTGCATGCATTATTATAGAACAAACATCACTATTCAAAGTGTATGCACTAGAATACCTCTGGGGCTAGAAGCCCTGCCTGAAATTGGTTTAAACAAAGAGAAGTGAATTGGCTCATGCAACTGAAAAGTCTGGAGAAAGGGCGTGGTTAACTTCAGGCAAGACTTGATCATGGTAAAAATTTTTTCCAAGCGCTCACAGTGCTTAATCTAGACTCCCTTTCTCTCTCCATTTCTTGACTTGGCTTCCTATTAGCTGCACTGGCAGCAGGCTTTCTCCTCGCTCATATCCAGCAGGGAAGAGCAGGTCTCCTGCTCAGCGTCCCCAGCAACAGTCTAGATGTCCCGTCTGATTGGACTACTTTAGGTCACATGGATGTACTGATTGGCCTGGCCTTAGTCTTGGGTCCCATTTCTGGAACCAGAGGTAAAATCAACTTTCCTGGAGTCCTGTAGTTCCCCAGATCGAGGATAGTGGTCATTGGGAAGTTGGAACATTTACATCCATTGGGAAGTGGATGGTGGGGATTCAACCAAGCCAGATACTCTACATTAAGGGACTTCCAAGAATAGGACAACTTGGTTACATGTGTATTTACCATATTTATTATCCAATATTTTACACAATATATCCACTGTGTTCAGAGTAGGGAGACTCACTGACAGATGGATTTATAAGGGAAGGGTTCCTGGGTGAGGCAAATCTAGAGGAGATCCTTCAAGGATCAGTGTGAGCAGGATGGGCAGAAATGGTATGCCCGTGTTTGGGGTGTAGGAACGTGTGGCCAAGACCCGCCTGTGTGTAGGGGAGCTGCATGCATAGAAACGAGGAAGAGCAGCAAGGAGCTGCCGTAGCGTGAGAAGTCGCATTGCTGCGTGTTGGCTCTGTTGGCTCTGCAACGCATCTCCGAATGGAGACGCAAAGCCCATTGACAGCCTTTCGTGAAGGGTGCTCATATGCTCCTTGTTAATATTTTGTATTACCAAGCTGCTTTCCTTTTCTAGCCTCATTTTCTACATCTGTAACGTGGACACAATAGCACAATCGTAGGACTGATATGCAGATTAGGCAAGATTGTGTCTCTTCAAAGACTCTGTAAACTGTAAACTCATAGTTGTGTGTAGGGAAGGCAGGTTTCAGTGAGCCCAGAAATGCATTCAGAGTAGAAAAGGGACCTGGAGGGCAGACCCAGGCTTTAAAAGTTAGAGGAATAATTGGGTCCCCCCTTTGCTCCCCAGATGCACTGTCCTGACTTCTTGGGGGCCTTGAAAATCTCTGTTTCCTTCTGACACGGCCGACTCACGTGAGCATGAGTGGGGCTACAGGAAAAGACAGGCTCTGGATGGCAGCGCAGCCCAGCTGGGCTTCGGCAAGAGATTGTGGAGAGGAGCAGGGCACCCTCGGAGGGGGAGGAATGACTTCTTGGGTTGAGTCTGCCAGAGACCATAAAAACCTCAATGTATGAAATTAGCTTGATTCTGTAAAACAGTTACATCAAGGCGGCTGTCAGGAAATCAATAGCATGCTGTAATTATGTCCATAAACATGCTGAAGAAGCAGGAGAGGTCAGAGGCAAAGGAAGGGGTTTGCTGCTGCTGCAGAGCCTTTGAAGACATGACTCATGAAGCTTGTGGGCAGTGGAGCCACCCCAGGGGGCCTGGCTTCTTGCTTCTGCCACCGATTAATCCAGAAAGAAGGAAATTCAATTTGGCAAACATTTATTGGGCATTTATTTACTTTAGGCCAGGCTGGGGCAGCAGCCGGGGGCCAGGCGTTGGGGTCGGTGGGCTGACCTCTCTCCTTCCAAGTCCCTTTGGAGACATGCAGAGGGAGAAGTTACTGGATTTGACACAGGATTCGTGAATAGGGAAGGAGTAGAAAGGCATTTGCAGATACGTCATCATGTTGGGACTTACAAATACAGCTGATTCTGCTCCTGGGGCTATGCCTGCAGTTCTAATGTTGGATAGCAAGACCCTTTTGTACCCAAAAGCTCTTCCTTTAAAATTGAATACCCTACTCTTTGGAGAAGGAGGACCAAAACTCACATTCTCCTAGCCCTTCGTGCTATGCGTTACCCATGATATTTTATCTTCTCAAAAAAATTAGGAGCTGGGAATTTTTATCTCCATTTCATAGGTGAAAAAAAAAATGAGGCTCAGTATGATAAAGTTGTCTTTTCGGCATCAGACTGAAAGCAAGTGGGCATTTCTGTATGAGTCATACCTTAGTCTGAATGGCTGTAATTACATTGTCGTCGTGGTGATTGGGCCAATCGTACGGCTCGTCCTGACTTTGCTCAGAAATTGGAATGTGAGAAGCAGAGGTGCCTGTGCACCGTCTGGGGCTGCAAAGAGAAGCAGGAGGGTAAATGTGAACGAAATAAATAGGGGAGAAGGCAGGCAGGTCTGAGTGAGTTTGGGGGTGAATGGATTAGGCAAACAGGGGTCAGGAATCATGGAACCATGGAGGGCAGTGAGGAGAAGAGGTACCCTCCTGTGGGTGCCCTCCTGTGCCTGGGGCTGTGGGAGAGGGTCTGACCGGCCTGTACCCGGTGAGCGTATTCCAGGCAGCATTCTTTCTGAGCATCTCATAGGAAAAGTATGTGTTTTTCCAAATGCTGAGAAAAATCAGTTGAGAAAATGGGAACATGGTACAAGTATTATTACAAGTCTCCTGTGAGAATTTAAGTGTAGCAATCAACATAGATATGTTACTGCTTTGAAAGATTCCACTGGTATGATGTCGAAAGCAAGAACAGGAAATGTTGACCTAAGTAGTTGAAGGTGAAGGTCAGCGAAACCGGACCGGAGCAGGCCACTGAGCCGCGTCTGAGCCCCACGCGTCAATCGTGCTTGCAGTCATTGCCATGAGAGAAGGGTGTATTTGTTCCCCTGTCTGCTGCTAATGGTGAGTCGTTGTTGTAAATAAAATAAATATACTAGTAAGCTTCATACCCATGGAATACTTTATGGGTGGTATTCTAAGAAATAATAAGTTTTGGAAGTGAAATACATCCTTAAGTTGGCTATTTTGACACATAATTCTGTGTGGTGCTGTTAGGAGCACTTGCTAGGAGATCTGGATGTCATTTTATTACATTACTAACCAAAATGTTTATGGCTCGAGTATTCACTGTAGGTTACAGTTCTTTGCAAATCCTTGAACAGCGAACTGCAAAGAGAAGATGTGAATGTTGTTGTGGGAATTCTGCAACATTAAATCAGAAACAGATTTTAGAAAAAGCAATAAAGAATTTAAAGACAAAACCAAAACCAGATAGAGCAAACTATTTTTGTTGTTAAAAAGGAAATGAACTTATATAAAGCAACAGGTATGATATCTAATGCCCAGCTCGGAGTTGCTTTTGGACATACTCTCACCAATATGAAAAAGGTCAATGCAAGATGGAAGAAATTCTCTCTGTCTGAAATATTTGTCACACACACACACACACACACACACACACACACACACACAAATAGATCAAGACTTGTGGAGAGGGCAATTAATGCTTTGCGTGTTTTAAAATTTCATTTAAAAGGATTTTAAATATTGTTTAAATGTTAAAATTTAATAGTGTGATTTTTCTTTTAATTTTTAAGTGGTTTTCGTTTGACATTTATTTCTGTTACCATTCCCTTCTTTTAATGTTTTTGATGACCAAATATGTCTGTCAGAGAGAGAGATGATTTTTACATATTACTGAAGTATATAATCTTGTCATAATATACTGGGTCATAATAAAAGTCAACCATGCATTTATTATATATTTGTAATAAAAAAATTTATGTGATTATCCTGTGACCCTAACCCAATTCGCTATATAGTCACTTATTATTATTTTAAAACACACAAAGAAAGTGTTATGAAAAATGAAAAATGCCTGATGAGTTGGGGGGTTCCCAAGAATTACTACGAATTCTGATTTCTTTTTCTCAATTCCTGAAGATTAATATCTGCCGGGAACTAGGAAACACTGCCTGATGAGAATGGGGCATCTACACCTGTATGTTCTTCCCTGCTGGCCCTGATTCAAACCAACCATCACGAATGCAACATCAGAAAAGCAGACAGGTGAGGGAGTAGATAGGGGCAAGATTTGCTTTTTGGTGCCACCAGCGGAAACATCGTGAAAAGAAGTGCGCTGACGGTGGAATTTAGGACTGGGTAAGACCCCTGGGGTTTGACTTCATCCAGTCTGTGAGTTGCTTATTGTTTGTAGTCATTATGTGCTCATTTCACTTTCTTTCTCAACCTCACAGCCCCACCTGGGGTACCAGGACCAATGCTGGATGATGGGTGAAGGGCCGTTGTCTGCAGCCCCTTCCTCCCTGCCACTCTCACCACTGAGACCTCTTCCGGTCCCTTTTAGTCTCAGTTCCTGTTCTGTGGAGGCCTGGCCTAGCTTTGTGCTTCATTGATTTTGTGGAACATTTAGAAACACAATCCAGAACTTGTTGGGCTTAGTCACAACAAGACTTCTCGTAACCAGATACATGATAGGATTAATACCAGCTGATGCCGGAGCAGAGGTTAATAGCTGATAGTATTATAAAACGTATTGTACGTGTAAGGTGCTAGTAGGAGCGGTGTCAGCTCTCAAGGGGACTCTAGAAGGTTCTAAATCTTTGTTTTCCCTTCTGAAAATTGGGGCTATGTGGCAGATTCTCTTAGTGGCCCATTCAGGAGTCATTCCACCTTCTTCCTGCTAACAGAACCCAGATTGTATTCAAGTACTGGGTGGGGTGGGGTGCTTCATAGACCCTCTTTTTCTTCAGGGAAGAATGCTGAGCAGACAAGGCCAGTCAGGAAAATTCAATTTCTTCGTCCAGGACTGGTTAGGTGGGGGCTTATGACCCTACTGTGCTAATGAGATGTGAGGGGATGCTTACTGGGGGGTGTCTGAGACCACTTTCTTCAGTCTTATGAAATGGAGAGATACTGTTTTCCCCTTCTGATGGCAGCTATATGAAGAGACACCTGGAGCTGCTGGCTGTAGCCATTTTGTGATCAAAAGGGGAGCTGCCTGCTTGCTGAAGATGTAGACCAGAAAGAGGGAAAGAACTCAGGGCCTGGGTGACCTCCTCGTGTAATTTATTGAAGCCCAGCCGCTGCTCCATCTCTGTCTTGAGACTTCTTCGTACAAGAACGTTGAGTCCTTCTACCTGTGTCGTCTGGACTTGGCAGTGAAAAGCATCTCAAATACAGCTGCCCCTTGCCCTCTAACAAGTGCGTTTTACAGTAAAATGTGTAGAAGGATTTTGAAAAGGTAAAAACTCTGTAAATTGAAGCCATTTATCTTTACCCCCTCACCCCCACACCCAACATCAGCTGGTGCAATTTCATGCCTTGTGGCTGGTTAGCCAAGGGAAAATTGGGAGATGGGAGGTCTCGGTAAGGTCTCTCAGTTCACACCCTATTAAGACCAGCTGCTTTGCTCATGTATGAGGCTGACTCAACTTTCACTGGGGGCAGTGTGCTATTGCGGGGGGGGGGGGGCGGAGGGATAATCTTGCATTAGTTGCCAAGAGACCTGGTTTTAGGTTTATCTCTGCAAATAATTAGCTGTGTGATGCTGGACAAGTTAAATAACCTCTCTGAGCTACAGATGTCTTTTCTGGAACCTGGGGATATCAGCCTGCCTAGGGTCCTTGGTGGCATCAAATGAGAGAACATATAATTTCCAAACTGTATGAGAGGAAGGTGATGGTGAGTGCTATAGACGGAATGCTTTCATGCCTCCGAATTCATACCTTGAAGCCCTACCCCCCAATGTGGTGGTATTAGAAGGAGGGGACTTTGGGAGGTGATTAGTGCCTTCATGAAAGAGACCCCCAGAGAGCTCCCTTGTCCCTTCTGTCGTGTGAGGACACAGCAATAATAAGATGGCCATCTGTGAGCCAGGAAGCAGGTCCTCACCAGACATGGAATCTGCTGGCACCTGGGCCATGGGCTTCCCTGCCTCCCGAACTGCGAGCAATAAATGTCTGTTGTGTGTAAGTCCTCCAGTCTATAGTATTTTTCGTTGTAGCAGCCCAAATAGAGGAAGATGATGATGGTGATGGTGATGGTGATGGTGATGATGGTGACAAAAAAGAGCTTGCTCCCTCAGGCCATCAGTCGAAGTATAAAAATAACACAAATTGGAGAGGGTGGCAGGTTGACAGAAGAGGGTCACAGAACAGATTCTTTCTTTTCTTCACTCTGGCTAAACACCTGGACTTGAGAACCCTTTCCTTACAAATGTGTCTCTCTCCACAAAATCAATGAGTTTCTCTTAACATAAATCAAATTTTTGTAAATCGAGTCATATTGTCAGTGTGGTAGGCGAGCTTGCTAGCTACGGGAATCCCACGGTGACCTCTTAGGTGCCTCCGCTCCACGGGTGAGGAATAAAGGTTTGAGTCTGGCTGAATCACAGCCTTCAGTTTAGAGCATGCTGCCTGTCCAGAATATGTCCCTCCTTTTCTCTTTCACGATCCTTTTCTCACCAGCCCTGTGCAGTCTGTACTAGGCACACTGGTTCCACATCATGCTGGGCGTGGCCACATTCCAGCCTGGTGAACTCCTACTCAAACGTCAAGGCCCATTCCAATTGTCCCCTCCTTTCTGCCGCTTTCCTTGGAGATTCTGTTGTTAGTAAATTGTTTGGTTTATCTTGATCCCCTGAGAATTCTCAGAACCCTGTGGCACTTACTACGTTGGTAACAGTATTTGTTTACTTGTCTGTCTCCCTCTGTTAGAATATGAGTTTCCTAAGGGCAGGGAACACGTCTTAAATATCTTTGTTATTCCCTGCACTGGCATGATGCCCTACATACAGAAAATGTAATCAATAAACATTTGTTGAATTAAATTGAATTTGTAAATTAGATTTACTTAAGGAGAACACTCTTGTATTCCTTTCACAAAAGGATTCTTGGTTATATAAATTATTTTGCTACAGGCTCTCTTTAAAGGGTAAGCCCCCTGGTGTAGTTGCAACAGGATGCAATTTCAAATAACACACATTCCCCATCACTTTTTGCAGGAGCACATTTCCTGTTTAAAATGGGATGGGCCGACGTTCACATCTTGAGCCTGCAATCAACACCTCCTCACATGTAAGAAGAGTCTTCACAAGACTGAGAGCTCATGGGTAGGTAGTTTTTCCCTTCTGCCTTTCAGCCTCTAAAGAGAATCCCCCCAGTCTGCAATCCGGTGGGTGGGGGCATTCAGGGCACAGCCCGAGCTTCCGAAACCACCAGAGTCTGCTGAAGACATGGGGGTGGGAGCAGTAGCTGGCCGGTCCTCTTGAGGAGAAACACAAATGGTACTTTGTGTCTCCCAGCTCTCATAACAGCCAATGTCAATCCCACCCACGGCCATCTGTCTGTCATCACCCATGAAAGGTATTTGTAAGGAATTGCAAAACATTGAGGCCGATGCTTTTGGGCATTAATATTACTGTTAATATTGATATCTCTTGTAATGCCAGCATCACATGAACAGAGCTTGCAGGCTCCTTAGATACCATCCTCTACTCCATTCGTACGATCCCTAGCCTTGCCCTGCAGCTTATTTTTTAAAGATTTTAAGAAGTTATCGATCATACAACAAAAGGGAGCAAGAAATTAAACCTGGCCTTTACTCATGTATAATGTGGTGTGTGCTGGAATGGTCCCTCTCTATGCTCAGCTAGAGGGCAGGTTTCCTCTTTGACCAAGAGACAGCATGGCAGACCTGTAATCACTCATTTGTCCCCTGGAAGTTTATGGAGCATGGCTCTTTCCCCGGTACTGTGCAAGGTGCTGGGAACCCAGAGATGAAGAGCCAGGGTCCTGCCCTTGTCATGGTCAAGGTTGGGTGGGATTCAGTGGTGAGAGAGGTACATGGAAGAGACTGCTTCACAAGGCTGGATGTAGGAGGCTGTGTTCAGCAGAAACTTCCTGGAGATGCTGACAGCAGAGACCAGCCTTCTTATGGGCTGTCTTGTGTCCCCCACCCCAAATTCAAATCCCCAGGGCCTTGGAATGTACCTGTATGTGGGGACAGAGTCTTTAAGGAAGTGGTTAAGGTAAAATGAGGTTATTAGATTGCATTCTAAGTCCAATGAATGGTGTCCTTATAAGAAGAGGAGATTAGGACACAGACACACACAGAAAGAAGACCACATGAAGACACAGGGAGAAAACGGCCATGTACATGCTGAGAAGAGAGGCCTCAGGAGAAACCAACTCTGCTGACACCTTGATCTTACACTTCCAGCCTCTGGGACTATGGGAAATGGAATCTGTTGCTGAAGCCGCCCATTGATGGCACATTGCCTTGGCAGCCTGCGCTGACTAATACAGGCCATTAGGTTGATGCAAGTAGAGATTCCAGTAGGCAGTGCCCATCTGGGATGCTTTGGCAGTCAGAACACATGGTGGGCCTCTGGATCCAGAGGGGCAGACGAGATGCCACAGGCTGTTAACAGAAGAGAATGAGGGACACCAACACTCGTAGAGAACGGGGCTTCCCAGACATCTCTTTCGCCACAAAACCTGGTGAAGGGGGCAGCATTAAGTCAGAAGCTACATGGAGAAGTCATTGTCAAGCAGGCCTGTGGTAAGCGGCGCTGAGGTCAGCCAGCACTCTTCTCTGGCGGGGAGAGCAAGAAAACAGGTGATTGTCACGTGTTGCGGGGTTTCCTATTATGTGTTCGTGGCTTCATGTTTGTGGAGTTCTCCCCCGTACCTTGTCACACAGACCCTCACTTGATGTGTGTGGAGATGTGTCATTTATCATCCGCAGTTAATACATGAGGAAACTTAAGTGCAGAGAAGGCCTTTTGCAGGCCCATGCCCTCTGAGCTGGCGGACTGCTGGTGGGAAGCCCTTTTGCCTGGCGATCTGTTCATGGCATGGGCCTGTGTCCGTTGGATAACCACGGAGGAGGCTACCCCTACCCAAATTCTGCCCCCCTCGGCCTCCCCATGCAGGGTACATAGTGGCCTCCAGGGGACACTCCAGCAGTTATTTTACAGTAGTTGGGTTTAGGAGTTAACTTGCTCCCTTATTGTCACAAGGATGGGATTTTCCTATAAAATGTCCTTGTTCTAACAGGCACCTCTTTTTCCTGGCCACCCCTATGTTAAGTTCTTGTGTTCCGCAAACACCCTCTCTTTATGTCCTCCTCGTCAGGTCTTGGCCTTCTGCCCTGGATGTCCCGTCTGCACGGACCACCCCCAAACAGGCCCTATCCCCACACCCTGTGTCTTGCGTACACTGCTCCCCCAGGCTCCAGGAAAACTCCAGCGGGGGCGTCAGACCTGAGCCTTTGCTACTTTAGAGGGCGGTAGGGGTGGCAGAAGCCAGAGAAGCCTCAGCAACTTTAACCCAGACCCGTGTCTCCGTCACGGAGCTGCTGCTGATGTCCTCCCAGGTTCCCGAAGGCAAATGGAACTTGCCTCCTTGAAAAAAAACAACAACATTTTCTTGATAGACTCCCCAGTCTGGGCCACATGAGGAACTCTCCTTCCAGTCCAGGGGAAAGCCAGCTAATGTGTTTTTGAGAAATAATAACCTTGACCCTGTGCTCAAGGCGCCTTCTCCTTTCCTCCTGGCCTGGCTTTCATTACAAAACAGTCTTTTATTAACTCTGGGCCATCCGGTTAATGGCACCATGTGTGGAGTTTCTCTCTGATCCCCCAGGTTTCTTTCCTGAGAGCAGGTAGGGAGGTTTCAGTGCACGACCTTCCCCCACTGCCCCCACCCTCCATATATATGCCTTATCTACAAGAAAACTGTCACTACACTGGGGCTTGAAGCCAGGTTTTCAGGGTTGATCCCACACCTTTTCCCGCCTGTGTATTTTGAAAGCCACCTAGCCCTGCAGGGAGTCTGGGCGAGCTCTCACGTGGGGGTTACTTTCCAAATCCTGACACACATGGGTCATTTGTCCTTAAATCCGGGCCATAGCACTTTTGCCCTATAGCTGCCAGACGATGTGCTACATATCGGTAGCATCGAGATAAATAAGAAAAAATCCCTGCTTTCAGGGGAAGTATATGGGGGATGAGAAACACGTAAATCATTAACGGCAATAAAAAGTCACAATTCCCTATCAGCCTCTCTCATAGTTCTGCCCTTCAGTGAACCCGGAGGTGAACATTCTGGAGGGCCGCAGACATCGACCTCACAATCCCTAAGCTCTACAAATGCGGGATCTGAGCCCAGGGAGGGGAGGAGAGAGGGCAACTGCAGCTGAGGAGCTCCTGTGGCTGGCACTGCATCCCCTGGTCCTCGCAGGCAGTGACTGGTGGGAGTGGCTCAGTGTCAAGGGTAAAATAGGGAGCGCACCGTGCAGCTCCGGTGCTCCCTCCAGGGCTTGGAGCACGTGTTCTTCACTCGGGCTTGTGTGCAAAGCTCCCTCCCTGGCAGGGCTCCAGCCATTTCCTGCACCTCTAAGGTCCAGCGCAGGGTTCTGGGGCCAACCAGGTGTCCCCATTTCCCCGGGAGCTCGACCTCCCCTTTGCTCTGTCTCATCCTTCCAGGAGCAGCCCTGCCCAGCTAGCCCCTTTGGAGTCCTTTTCAGGTCCTGCCGCCCTTCAGGATGAATAGCTCACCTTGGCCTCTGCCTTGTCACATCTCAAGCCTCGGAGAGGCAGGGCTGGAATCATTACCTCCATCAGGCAGGTGGGGAAAGAGATCCAACATGGGCACTTAGCCAGTAGGGTCGTAACTAGCATCCACTCTTTATTTTGGCTCCGTTCTTGCCTATACCCCCGGGTCTAAGAAGCTGTTGGTGTGGCCACACTGAGCCCTTCATCTCAGCACCTAACAGCTGTGTGTGTCCCAGCTCCCAGGTGGCCAGGGACAGCTCTGAGCAGCAGACTCCCATCTCCACTCTTTTCCTTCTCAGGGGATGAGCCTACACCCGTCCCTCTGGCCAGTGTGCTCAGCCTTTCCAGGGTGAGGGCACGAGTGCCAGCGCTGGACATTCTCCTGCTGGTAGAATCGGTGCTGATGCTGAGCGGGCAACTGAGGGCTTGGTTTGCAGCCCTTGCCCCAGGCTGGATTCACAGCTGCCCCTTGGGGGAGGCTTCAGCCTACGTGTGTGGTTGGACCCTTTGTTTTGATTCCACATCAGACTCCAGCTTTATTATTTTTCCCAGCACAGTGATTATGCCCCTAATCATGCCAGGAAATGAAAAGCCACAGCCGCTTTCGGCTCAGCGGCCCCGGAGGTCTCTGTCGTGTTATGAGTGTGGCAGCGGATTGTACCAGGGACACAAATGGAAGGCAGTTTCCAAAGCGACCTTGGTAAGAGGAAGCCTCATCCAAGGTCTAGGGCAGCTCAGGCTGAGTGAGGAACCACTCAGCTGAGTGGTAGAGGATGCGGCAGCCAGGGAGCCTAAGGATTTATCCAACACAGTCCCGGGGGGCACAGAGGAGGAAATAGGCTGAGCCCTCACAGACCAGCCCTCACGTTCTGGCTGCTCCTGCTTTGCACTTAGCCTGTCTGGTAATGAAGCTGCTGCATGGCTGTTTTCCCCATCCTCAGGGTGACGGCTTTCTCTTATTCTCCTGTATGTCCCCAGTACCTGGTCTGCAGGTGACGTAGGGACTTGACACGTGTTTGGTGAACTATGTCAGCACTACCAGAGCAATGATGATGATGATGATGAGAATGTGTAAATAACACTGACGATGCACTCTGGGTGTTTTAAACATCACAACTAATTTAGTCTTCATAACCAATCTCATAAAATCCCAGGTTTATAGTTTCCCAGTTTGTCATCTTTCCATGTCTCCTTTCCCACACTCAGGCGATAATCTCCACACTGTCTTATCAAGATGTAATTGCAGGGAAAATAAGGGAGGGAAAGAAGGTTTTCCCCTTTCTGATCCTTCATCAGAAACACATATCCCTGCCTGCTTATTTCCATTCTCCCACTGTCTCTCCCTCCTTGCTGTGTCCCCCTTCCCTTCCTTGCCCTCTTCCCTCACTTCTCTCTCCGGTCGGGCCGGTGTGTCTGCCTGCCTCCCTGGACGGCCTCAGCTCCCCATCCCTACATTGTGATCTGCTCGGGAGCCCTCAGATGCGCCCCGAGCCCGCACAGCCTGTGTGCCTGCTCCGTGCTGTCCCTCTCTGCTCTTTGGCTTCCGGCACAAATATTTTCAATTTCACCATTTACCTCCTGCCTGCCCAACTGCATGTCGGGACTATTGTTTCCATTGATGGCCTGCTTGTTTTTCAAAGTGTATTTGCTGTTCTGTGGACCCAGGTACACGTAAAGAAAAGAGCTTATAACACCCACATCACGAAGCCCAGCCTTCCTCCCGAAGCAATGGGGCTAGCAGCAGGAAGGAAGCAGCATACATCCTCACGGGGTGGGGGAGCCAGGCCTGTCCCCCTGGGCCAGGTCTGCAAGGGTCCCCACATCAGGGCAATCCCCACATCCACAGCTTCTTAAAGCTGGTTCCCAGGCATACAGCAGATGCTCACTCCACACACACGTATTGAGCATTTGTTGTGTGCAAGGCTGTGTGGGGCAGACAGAGGAGAGTCTCAGCCCTTAGAGCCCAGGGTCTGGCTGGCACAATGGCGCCAGGCCAACAGCTCTTAGAAGCCAGGTGCTCCTCTGAGTGCCTGGCAGGCAGTTGCTCATTGACTCCTTATGAGCAGCTGGGTAATGACAGACAAGGAAACTGAGGCACAGTGAGGGTAAGTAAATTGCCTGTGCGTGCCAAGCTCTTCCATGGCAGAGCCGGGACTCAGACCCAGCAGTGTGACACTAACCACGCGCTACCTGCCCGGCCTCTCCTGGAGGAACCAACCGGGGTGAGGCACGTGCGAGTGCCACACATGGGAGTGCACGGGGGGAGGGCAGCAGAGTCTTCCTGGAGAAGAGGGCACTGGAGTGGGGTCTTCACGGAGGGGAAGGATTCCAGGAGGTGAAGGAGAGGGGGCATCATAGGCAGAAAGAATGAAAAGAGACACGGTTTTAGAGCGAGATAGAGTGTGGGAGTATGCGCATGCATGTGTGTACATGTGTGTACACACATGTGGATGTGTGTGCATGTCTGTGTGTGTGTGTGCTGGCCTTCAGGAGGGACAAGGACGCAATCCACCCAATATGTCCCCTGGCATTTTGTTGGGAGGAGGCTAGGACGTGCAGGCTCTTATTTGGGGTATCAGAGCTGAAGTGGGGGACCCTGGGCAGGCAGGCTGGTGACGTGACCCCTCTCTAACCTTCCTGCAGACTTGCTGAGTGTAGTCTGCTTTTTCCCGTTGCCTTTCTAAATGTAAACCGCCTGCTTGGAGCAGACTGCCATTCCCAGCTTTCTTCAGCTGTCATGGTATTAAGTGTAAAAAACAACCACATATATTTATTTTAGGTTATTTACAAACTGTAATGTTCAGCAGGAAAACACATTGAGATTTCTGGGCAAAGAGGCAGCATCTGATGCTGGAGTGTGATTTCTTGTGGCTATGATTCCCTGGGTCTTTGGAGGCAGATGCCTTTGGAGGAAACGGGAGTGGCCCTGCTCCCGGGAAGGCTGTGAGGGACCGGAGTGGAGGGTGGGGACCGGAAGGCAAAGGGTGGGCAGTGAAGCCCTTAGTGGGGCGTTTCCTGGATCCAGCCATCTGGACACGAGCACATCATCTGGTTGCAATGAATGAACAATGAGATGGTGTGGCCATGCTCCTGTTGGTGGGCCCGGGCGAAGTGTGTGTGTGCGTGCATGCGTGCATGTGTGCGTGTGTGCGTGCGTGTGTGTGTGTGTGTGTTCCGGGTAATGCTATGATATGTGTGCCTACCCCTGCCTTTCTTCCTGCGGTGTTCTGACCTATCTTCTGCTTAGTCAAGTAGAGCTCTGTTTTCCCAGGCCTCGTTTGACAGCTGTAACATCTGCCCCACAGGGGGAGGCAAAGAGGTGAGAGGAAGGGCAGGCAGGACACTTCACAATGTGAACTACAAAATTGTGTTACTAGAACCCCTGAGGAATGGCAGCCATCTCTCCCTTTAGCATTGCTGATTCCTCCTGGGCTCTAGTTCTCCTGAGGTACCCTGAACCCTGACATCTACGCTCACCCCAGTCCACCCCTCCCACCAAGCTAGCTCCTGACCTTGGCTGATCTACTCGGGGCAAATCTATGACTTTCGTGGGAGCTACTGGATGAGAAAACCGTTATGTCTCCCTGGAATTGAACCAGCAAGAATGAAGGGACTGCAGGAGCCACACAGCCAGCCTGGAGGAAGACCCTGTCTGAGAAGGATCCCTGAGCAAGTGAAGGGTAAATTGACGGGTGATGAACAGGGATTCCGGTGACATCCTCTGAGCCCCTGGATGCATCAGGCATGGAGCTAGTCAATCCTTGGACCTCTCAGTGGGGTAGGTAAGGTAATAGATTCTATTTTTCTCCTTTCTATCACAGTTTGTGTCACTCGTATCTGGGACACAGTCCTAAATGATACAATGCTGACGACAGTTTGGTGAACTGAACAGTGGAGGGTGCGTGTGTGGTGGTGGGGACAAAGTGGCATACAAGAAAGCCTGGAAGAGAGGTTCAAACCAGCTGACCCAAGGCTGCTCAGGGGTCGTTACTCAGAAAAGCACCCATCTGCTGAGATGGAGCAGGCGGTGAGGACGAAACGTGAGGCTTGGACCCTCCGTGCACGTCTGTCAACATACTGGTTATGACTGAGTGGAGCAGAGGGTGCAAACACTGGGAGGAATGTGGGAGACAGTCCTAATTCCTCATTTTATGGCTGTGAAACTGGAGACCCAGGGAAAAATCAAGCTTGACTTGTCCAAGACCACACAGTGTGTGAATGACAAATTCTGTATTTTAACTTGATTTTTCTGGGTACAGAGTTGTTGGGGTTGAAGGAAAGCAGGTATGAATCGTTCTGTGCCCATGTTCATGGCCTTAAACGTGGCCCTGGACTGAGAAACCCACTGATGTGGGTGCATTTCTTACAGGAGGCGGGTTTCGGGGAGACAGCAGGGGGGCTGGGCTGGAGGGTGCAGTCTCTAAAGGAAGGACTCAGGGTCTTCTGGGTCCTACTCAGTCGAAACTGCACCCACCTGGGATTCACTTTTAAAGCAAGCCACTGCCTGCTGTATTCTTATCCTCTCACAGTACTGCCTGGCTCCATCTGGCTTCTTGTCCTTCCCTTCGAGTGGAGTGGAGCTGCAGGGGTGGCTGGGTGTGAGGACGGCCCAGGCTGTGGAGCCGGCAGAGGGCTGACTATGGACTGGTGACCAGGGAGGCCAGGGCCAGGCAGGAGGGGTCATCAGAGGGAGCTCTGCTCAGAGGAGCTTCCGAACCCCAATGGCAACAGCAGGCATTCACGGAGATCAACACCGTACCCTCTCAGAATCACTCTCCCAGGGAAGGCAGTTTCCTCTACTTGAGGTCTAAGTTAGTAGTCTCTGACCTTCTGAAAGAAGTAGCTAAAGATATGAATACACACACACACACACACACACACACACACACATACACACGATACACACACATACACATACACACATGGACACACACATGCACGTACTCATACACACATGGCTGCACGTACATACACATACACACATGCACACACACATCACACATACACATACACACATGCACACACACGGATATACATACATATACAAACATGCATACACACATGCATGTACACACACACATACAGACGGTGGAAGAATTAAATTCGAGGGCTGCCTTTTCTTTCCCCTCTCCCTCTGGGGCCCATCTCCCACAGGAAGCTGCTGAGTGACCCCCGGGGCCTGCCACCAGGGCTCCGTGATATATTCAAGAGGTCAGCATTTCCATTCCTCTCGATGCCTCCAAACCACTCCTGTGTGGGCAAAGCACTCTCTGCTTTGCAGACCACCTTCCGGCTTGCAGAGGGTGCATGGGTCCCTTTGTGTGAAAGACACAAGGAGCCAAGGGGCAGCACAGCTCTGCAGTACCTTGGGCAAGTCATTGCCTTTTCCAGGTCTCGGACAAAGATTGTCTCATCTTTGTGTTCATGTCTATCTTGGAGGTTCTCAGCTTTGACTCCTAGTCTCTTCTCTCATTGCTGAGTTTCAATTTTCATACCTGGCTGCTCACAACTCTCCGTGCTGTCCTGCCTCAGCGCTGGTGGAAGAATATCTCCCCGGAGGTGTGAGGTACACAGGGGTCAGTGGCCAGAGTTGGCTGACAACACACTCAGCACAAGAAGTGCCTTTCAGAGCCTGAGCAGTGGCTGGTGTGCCTGAGGATGGCCTATGTGCCCCTGGCAGTGAGCGGGGCAGGGCTGAGCAGGGAGTGGGCAGACCGTGTTCTGGTTAGTTGCATCTTACTCTGAAGCCTGCATAGGTAAAATCCTCACAGACAATTTCAAATCATCACATGCAAGAGCTGTTGCATTCTGACCGTCCTTCTGCACAAGAGTAGTGTGTGTATGTGTGTGTGTGTGTGTGTGTGTGTGTGTGTGTGTGTATACGTTTTTAATCTCCTTCCTCAAAAAGTTATTCACTCCTTCTAAAAGTAGAGGCCGAATCGGTGATAAATTGCTGACTCCTTCAGCATGAATATTGTTCAATTATTCACAGATGTGTTTGGCCTGACAAAAGCCTTTGCTTCAGTACATTCCTCCTGTTCACTGAAGGCATTCCTGTTACTGTAGAAGCAGCCATCGTTAGTGCAGCCTTTCGGCAGCTTTCACCTTCTCCAGTGTCTTTTTTCTTCCCTCTACCATTTTCTCTTATGATTTAATTAGTGTGAGGCTGGAATCCTGTGCTCTTAATTTATCCAGGAAGTTGAATGAACGGAATTTTGGCACCTGTTGAATTCTCAAAGTTGGCTACCTGCTCCATTCTTTCCCTGCTACACTTGATGGTGGGGTGTTGGCTCTGCAGCTCTCCCACACTGGCCTTTGGGGAGACCAGTTGACCGGGACAGAATTCAGGATTCAGGAGAAAGCCTTCTTCTTAGTGTAGTGTGGTTTCACCACTTCAGGCAGGGCGGCTTTCATCCTTCTCATCCTATTGCTTGGGTTGTCCACGTGATTTCCTGATGTCCAAGGACGGCCAGGTACCTCAGAGAACACCAAGGGCAAGGATTTTTAAGCGTTTTACTTCTAGCAGTGTAACACTTTTCAAGGAAATCTTGTGCAGAACGCTAAATGTCCAAGAGAGGAGTAAAGCGACTCCTTCTTCTCTCTTCCCTCTCTTCTCCCCAGACCCAGAAGCCCCTTTCCAGAACTCCAGGCCTCTACAAACCCCAGCCTGAAAGCCATGACCAACAAAAACCCCATTGTGAGAGGCTGTGACGCGACCAAGCTCAGATACCACCATTTGCAGAGCTGGACTGGGCTACCATTGCTCTGAGGGCTCTTGTCAGTATTCTATTCACTCAGCCCCTTCTTCCAAGGCTCTTCCCAAATACCACCTTCTTCATTAAGGCTCTTTCAACACTCATAATATGTCTTGTGCATTTTTCACTCAACTCCTCCTGTGTTGAACGCCTCCTGTGTGCGAGGCACTGCTTTATGTTCTGGGGAAGCAGCAGGAGACAAAACATGTGAAAATCTTTGCTCTCTCGGAGCTTATATTCTAGTGGAGAGAGAAATAAGCAACAAATGAATAATTTGCTAGGTGTTTGGAGAAAAATACAGGGATAGGAATGCCAGGGCTGCGGTAAGACTGCAATTTGAAATAGGTGTTCCCTTGTTGGAGGACACCATGTAAACGCTGACTTAAGGAAGTGCAAGGAGAGTGCATCTGAGTGTCTGGCTGAAGAATGGTCCAGGAAGATGAGAGAGTACATGCAACTGTGCAGAGGTCAGAATGCCCTAGACAGCTAAGGAAGCCATGAGTGACGAGGCCAGTATAGCTAGAATAAGGGACTCAGGGGGAAGAAGAGGGATGAAAAGACTAAGAGGTAATAGCGCCAAATTATTTAGGACCTTTCAGGTCATCATAAGGGCTGTGCTTGCCCCTGAGTGAACAGGGGACCACAGGAGCTGACTGGGTCCTGAGGGGATGACATCAGTGTTGGGGTAAGAGGTTGAGGTGCAAAGGTGGAGGTGGGGAGACTCCACGGCAGCAGTGATGGTAACTTAGACCTGCGTGCTAGCAAACGTGGAGAGTACATTCTGGATATACTTATAGGGCAGAGCCAACAGAATTTTCTCTTTTAGTTGTAAGGCTTGGGAGTCAAAGACTAGTCAAGGGTGATTACGTAGTTTTTAGCCTGAGCAAACAGAAAGATGTCATTAACTGAGATGGGCAAGATGGTTGAAAGAACATGTTGGGGTGTGTGTGTGTGTGTGTGTGTGTGTGTGTGTGTGTGTATGGGTGTGTAGGGGGTATTAGAGGCTCAGTTTTGTTAAAGTTACCTTTAGCTATCTGTCAGACATCCAAGTGATGAGGTGATGTGAAGATTCTGTCCAGTTGTGAAGTTTCTACAAAGGGTCAGTTATTTACGCAGGTGTCTGAATGTTGTTAGGACATTATATGCATCATGGCATGAGGACCTTCTTTATCCTGGTATCTCCCATTGTTTTGGCACAGTGCTGGGCAGATGGCCTGTGCTTAATAAACACTTATTGTCATGAATTCAACAAACATTTTGGAAGACTTGGAGTATTAGAAGAGTGTTATGACATAGTCTAGCATCTTCCAAGTTGTTTTTTTGCTGAACATTAATCCTTTGTGATGTTCAATGTAAAAGCAGAGCCCATAGTCGGATAAGTTTGGGAAGCTCTGTATTCTACACTCCTCTCTTTGAACATCACAAGGCACAATTGCTTATTAAAAAGAATTTATAAAACCCTTCAAAACATATCCAAGTCTGTCCACCACATGTCACTCAATCACATCTGGCTACTGACGCCTTTCTTCATATAACCCTTTCAGTACCCTCTGGAACTGGTGTTGTATAGAACACACTGTGGGATACGTTGGAAGACGGAAATAATACTGGAATTTAGAAATCTGAAGTCCTAGGATTGAGCTCCCACAGTGGATCTTAGTCAAATATCATTACCCATCGTGGTTTTGTCTCCTCATCTGAGAGTCAAACTAGTTGGTTCTGTGGCTCAAATGTGCAATTCACAAGTGTTATTGATTTCATTCATTTATGTTTCTCCCTGGGGTAGGGCTGGATTTCAGCAAGTTCGTAGACACACCATGGATTACATTTACTATCAGATTTCTCTCTTCTTGCTGCTTACCCCAACCCTCTCTCAGTTTCCCTAGGAAAACTTACGCTATCACCTAGCATCTAGCCTTGCACCCCCAACACTGACATGTGTCTCTGTTCTCACTGGTCACCTCCCGCTTACCCTCTCCAGGAAATGCACTGGTTCCAGAGCTCTCCTGCCTTCTCCTTTCCTCCCCGTCCTAAATATTCTGTGGAGGTCTGGAGAGGGGAGCATTTATGTGTGATTATTCCCTAATGTCTTCTGGGTGAGCAGGTATCAATGGCTCATACAGAGCTCCACCCAGGAAACTCTAACTTTAGTAGGCCCTCTGGAGATTAGTGCTTGGATCCAAAGAATTACGACTCTGATGGTAAAAATTTCAAGATTGTGGGGTAACTTGCATAAGTGGATCCTGCAGTCCTCCATAGCACACTGGAAAGGATATTACCTTCTTGGCTTATGTGTGGAGGTCCTGTTGGTATGCTAAAAAACCTGGCCAGTGAAGCCTAGGTAGGGCAGGAATGGAGAAAACATGTTCAGAAGAACTCGCCTCAGTAGGGCTTCAACTGGATTTTAAACCTAAGTCTTTCAAATGCATGGCTGAGCTGGTGGAAAATAATGGAATTCCTCAGAGGCCAGGTACAAGAAAGCCTGAGTTAATCCAAGTTAGTGAGCTCTGGAGCTGGCATTTGTCCCTTTAGTTTACACATATAGGAAATAAAGAGAAAAGATCTGGGGCCTAAACAAAGTAGGAGTATCCACACATAAAGCTGGGTCTGTCAATTGGTGACATAAATAGTTACTCACCCCACAGAGGGCGACGATGACAATAGAAAAGAATCTGTGCCCTGAGAACTCTTATTCACAAACCCTCCCTCCTGCAGGTTTGGTCTGACTTTATATTACATACATGTGACCTGAAAAGCTGTATTCTGAAAATTTAATTTTAAGTGGCCCCAGGTTAGTAGTGCCCCTTGACATTTGAGAGAAACAAATATAAACACTCTCTGGAGAAAAAATCTAAAAGCCAGCCTAGAGAATTCCTCAGATAAATATCCTCAGAACATGAGCCCACAGTGAGAAACCAATAAGCACATGAGTTCATAAACTACCATTGGCAAAAATCAGCAGAAACAACCAACGACACAAGCAGAACCACAGAAACTGCAGATATTGGAATTGACAGATACAGGATTTAAAGCAAGGGTGTTATAATAATACATCCTTGGAATTAAAAAAAAAAGTATGTTAAAAATAAATCAAAAGATTATAAAAATTGATCAGGGAGATTTAAAAAGAAGACAAGCAGATACTCTAGAATTGAGACACCCTTATAAATGAAATTAAAACTTAGTGGACCATTGAAGAGAGGATTAGTGAAGTTGAAGATAGACCTGACAGAGTTTGAGAGTCATGGATGGCATAGTGAGAAAATCTAGCATCTCTATTACTGGAATTTAAAAGGGAGACAAAAGAGAGAAGAGGGGAGAGGCCACACTGGGCTATATAATGACTGAGAATTTCACAAATTTGAGAGAAGACATCAAGGCTTAAGTTTATTAAATCCACACTTAGGTACACCATAGTGAAAATGCAGGACACCAGAGAAAGAAACCTTAAAAGCAGGCAGGAACAAAAGACAAACTACCTCAGAGGAAAATTAAGGCTAAGAGATAACTTCTCAACACTAATAAACTCAGAAACTAGGGGAATGAGATCTTCAAATTTTGAAGAGAACATGACTCTCAACATATGATTCTATATTGAATGAGACTTCTTTTAAGAATGAGGACAACAAAAATAAATTCAAAACAACCAAAATCTTGGAGGGTTTACTGACAATGGGTTTCACTAACAGACTTTTAGAAAGTTCTTAACTTAGAAAGATGGAAAATGACTTTAAAAGAAGGGTCTAAAATACTAGGATTGGTAAACAATAGAAATAATAGATGGGTAAATCTAAATGAACATTGACAGTATAAAATTATTAATTATGCTTAATTTGTGGTGTTACATAAATCAGCACAGAACCCAAATCTCGGACAATTACATAAAAGTCAGGATGAGAGGGATGGGATTGAAATCCTTTTAAGATCTTTGTTTTTTGAGGGAAGAGTAAATATAATAATTTATGTAGTAGATGCTGCAGCTACAGTAATCAGTGACATCAAAGTCATGCTGACAACACCTCATTTCTGAGGCCTCATGCTCCTTGCCTCTCTATGCTGCAATGGGAAATGAACAGGTCCATGTGCAAATGCAACAGAGGTTTGGGTGAATTTTTGCCTCTGGGGCAATAACCAATGAAGAATGGGAGGTTATAGATAACTGCCCACATTTCCCATCATCTACACGGATAATTCTAGAAGTCGTTTCTCATGCTTCTCAGAAAACCTGGCAGAGTCAATCCCCCATTGCTCTTGACAGTGACCTTGATAATGACCCTTAAAGTGTTTTCTCCTCCCTCTCTCCATTCCCTTAGTCCTGCTTCCTTGGGTTGCTTGCCAAACATGCAATCTGCCTCTGAGCCCTTGTCTTCCATTCTGTTGTCTGGGGAGCTCAAGCTAAGACAATTAACTTTTTATTTGAATATCTTTCTAATTTAATTCAACAAATCTGACAACTGTTAAACGGTTAAAAATAGAGTGAATAACTTTTAAAACCAGTATAAGAAAAAATGAAATGGAGGGAAAGCTCAGTTAATTTAAAAGAAGGAAGAAATAAGTTTTCAAAAGAAGTTTTAAAAATGATGGTAGAAATGAACTCAAATGTATGAGAAATCACAATCAATGTAAATGGACTATGTGCTCCAGTTAGAAGATAAAAACTGCCAAACTGGATTAAAAAGCAAAGCACAACAAAGTCTAGATATATGCCAGTTACAAGATACATATCAAAATCCAAGGATATAGAAAAGCTGAAATTAAAAGATGGAAATGAAAAATCACACACCAGGCAAATGCTAAAGAAAAGCTGGTGTAGTATGTATATCTCACATAGAATAGCCTTTAGGCCACAAACGTTTTCAGAGATGACAAAAAGCTCACTACACATTGATAAAGTGTTCAATTTATTATAAATATGTAACAATTCTAAATGTGAAGTATCTAGCAGTGTAGCTTCAAAACATATAAAACAAAAATTGATCCAACAATGAGGACAAATTGACAAATTCACCATCTAAGTGGGAGATGTTAACATCCTGCTCTCTGAGACTGATAGGTCAAGCAGATCAAAATCAATAATGACAGAGAAAATCTAAACAACACATTTAACAAGCATGATTTAAGAAATGTTTATAGAACACTGCACCAATGATTGGAAAACGCACATCTTTTTTTCAAGTACACGTAGAACATTTATAAAAATTGATCAAGTCCTAGGCTGTATGCATTTCAAACAATCTATATCTAACAGACCACATTTTAGGCAACAATAAAATCACATTAGAAATGAATAAAAAGAAAATAAATTGTAACAGAAATGAAAGAAACTCTATAATGAATATACAGTAAAAAACAATAACAGGGAAAAATATTATAAAACAAACCTGTGGGAATCAGCTAAATTGGTGCCTACGGATAAAATTATGGTTTGAAACACTTTTATTATGAAGGAAGAGAGAATGAAAAGAAATGAGTAACTAAACATCAGATTTTAAAAGTTAAAAGAATAATAATAGAGAAAACCCCAAAGAAAGAAGAAAGGAAATAGTAAAGGCTGGGTCAGAAAGTAAGGAAATGGAAAACAAAGATTCAATAGAAGGAGCAACAGGGTATATATTGCTTATTTGAAAATCTTAATCAAATTGACACACCTCTGCAAGACTGACCGAGTACAAAGGTGGAAAGAAGCAAGTAAACAACATTAGGAACGAAAAGGGGCATATTTATGCACTGAAGCAGCAGAGATTAAAAAGTAATAAGAGAATATCATTAAAAAATTCATGCTAATAATTTCAAAACTCATGCAACATGCATAAATTCCTAGGAAAATAAAAACCACTAAACCTGACTCAAGAAGAAATCATTCTTCAAGGGGCATGGATCCAATATTTAAAAACATCTCTTGAAGAAGACGCAATCACAGATGGTTCTATGAGCTAGGTGAGCTCACCAAAACTTTCATGAAATAAATGATTCTAAGCTTACTTAATATTTCAGGGAGTCAAAAAGAGCCCAGCACATCATCAATATGAAATCTTGACAAAGCCCGTCCAAGAATGGAAAGTTACAGGCCAACTTAACTCATGACTATTGCTGCAAATATCCTAAACAAAATACTAGACAACGGAATCTAAAACCAAGATAACACATTATGATCAAATTTGCATTATTACAGAAATACAAGGTTAGTTCAACATTAGGAAAACATGTAAACGTAGTTTACCACTTTAGCCAATTAAAACATTTGACAAAATCATCAATTAACACACAATGTGATAAAAAATGATGTATTACAGAATTGTACACCTGAAATCTTTGTATCTTTGCTAAAAACTGTCACCCCAGTAAACTTTAATTAAAAAAAAAAATCATACATTATTCATTTGTAAAAAGTTTGAACAAACTCCGAATAGAAGGAACATTCCTTAGCTGGATAAACTACATCTACCTGAAATTTATAGCCAACACTTTCTTCAGTGGCAAAAAAATTAAAATTATTCCCATTAAAGTTAGGAACAAGAAAGGATTCTTGCCACTACTACTTCAACAATACACTGGAAGTCCTAGCCAGTGCAATAAGTCATGGGAAAAAAAAATGCCTAAGGACGAGAAAGGAAGAAGCAGTATTATCAGCACATAATATGCTAATAAGCTCAAAATAATCTACACAAAAAGATTAGAATGAACAAAAAAATTTAGCAGGTTTTGGTTACTACAAATGTCAGTTATATCTGTAGACATTAGAAAGAATCAGAAAATGCAATTAAAATGTTATTTATAGCAGAAAAACAAAATGTAATGTACCTGGGGATAATAAAAGCAAAGACTTACATACCATTTATCATGGGCCATATAGTATTCTAAGCATTTGTTGTACATTTACCCATGTAATCTTTATAACAACTGTGTGGGTAGGCATTATAAATTAGTTCCATTTTACAGCTGTGAAAACTGATAGCCAAAGAGATTATGTAAGTTGTCCATATTGCATAGTTAGTAAATTGGGGGACAGAAATTCAAATGCAGCATCTGTTTCCAGAACATGTGCTCTCAAGTACTATTCTACAATTTCCTTTTGGAGAAAGTTACAAAACTTTATTGAAAGACACTTCACAAGACCTAAATAAATAGAAAGTCGTATGATACATATGGATCAGGTGACTTAAAAACATAAAGACACCAATTCTCCCCAAATTGGTCTATATACTCAAGTTAATTCCAATCAAAATCCCAACAGGACTTTCATGGAACTTGATCGATTAATTATAAAACTTATATGTGTGACAAAGGGTCAAGAAGAGTCAGAGACAGACAATAGTTTAGTGGTTGCCAGAGGGTAAGGGGGGCGGGGGGTGGGGGGTGGGAGATGAGGGTAAGGGGGATCGAATATACGGTGATGGAAGGAGAACTGACTCTGGGTGATGAACACACAATGGGATTTATAGATGATGTAATACAGAATTGTACACCTGAAATCTATGTAATTTTACTAACAATTGTCACCCCAATAAATTTAATTAAAAAAAAAAAAGAAGAGTCAGAGAATTCCTGAAAAAATAAGAATGAGGGAGGGGTAGGGTTCATGCCCTATCAGATAACAACATGCAATGTTAATACTATAAAAATAAAGACTGTGGTTTGGGCACAGGGATAGACAAATAGACTAATGGGACATAACAAAGCGCTTATGAATTGATCTGTGCATTTATGTACACCAATAGGTGACAGAGTGGCTCAGTGGGGACAAGATGGGCTCTTCAGGATATGGTACTGTTTATCCAGATGGAGCACAATGAAACTGGATTCCTGCTTCACACAAAGATTAATTCCAGATGGATTAAGGTCTTAAATGTGAAAGGAAAAGTTTAAGGCTTTTAGAAGAAAATGTGGAAGAATATTTTTATGACCTTAGGGTAGTTATTTCTTAAACACAGCACAAAAACCCCCAAGGATGAATAAAAAGATTGCAAAAGCAGGGTACATTAAAATTGATAACTTCTATCTATTAGGAGACAACACACACTAGAAAGACCAGCCACAAAAGGAGAGAAGAAATTTGCAACACATACAACTGACACTGGTTCAGTGTCCAGAATATAATAAAGAACTTCTGTGGATAAACAAGAAAATGACTAACAGCTCAAAAGAAAGTGAAGCAAAAGATATAAGCAGAAATTTCACCGTAGGGAACATGAATGGCCGATAAGCATATAACAAGATGATCACAGGAATCACGGAATGCACATTAAAATCACATTGTGATATAATTTCTTACTGATTATAATATTATAAACAATACTCAGAAAGTCTGGTAGTACCAAGCGAAGTCAGTGAAGCCGAGGAAACTTACCTACACTGCTGGTGAGGACAGAAAATGACATAGCCACTTTGGGAAGTAACTTGTCATCACCATCGTCAAAAGTTGAAGATGTGACTACACTAGGATTCCACAACTCCACTGATACATATACGTCCCAGAGAAATTCCTGCAAATGTGTGTCAGGACAAAAGTACAAGAATGTTAACAGCAGCATTTCTTAATATTACAAAACAGGAAACAACCCAAATGTGCATCAATGGCAGGATGAATAAATAAATTTTTGATTTATTCGACACAGGAATACTATACAGTGATGGAAATGAGTGAATTATGGCTCAGTGCTCCCTTGCTCAAATCTCAAAAGGATAATATTGAGTCTAAGAAGCATTTGCAGAAGAATAAACAGGGTATAATTCTATTTATATAGAGGGAAATCAGGAAAAAACGAAACATTATTTTGTTTAGGAATTACAGAAATATGCAGTAAAGCTATAAAGCAAAGCAAGGTGATGGTAAACATAATTCAGGATAGCAGGTTCCTCTGGGGAGGAGGTAGGAGAATGTGAAACGGGAGGGGCACACAGACGGTTGTGATGATATTCATTATGTTCTGTTTCTTAATCTGGGTAATGGGTATAGGTTGTTGTATTGTTGTGATTTCATTATTTTGATACTTTAAACTTTACATGTACTTTATATAGAATGCCTTGTGTATATGATATTTGCCAATGAGGAAGAAGAAGAAAAAAAGTCTATGAAGAGAGTTTCTATTTCAGATTATGAAGCTATTCACCTTCCCCAAGCTTCTGAGAACATCCCAGAAAGGAAAATGGGAAAAAAAACAACAACAAACCCAAACGAAAAACAACAAAACCCCTCAAACACCTCATTTGATGAAGTGAGGAAACAGCCCAGCCCCTCACAGCCAAGTATAAAATGTCGAAATGTCTCTGTCAAAAAAGTGGACAGAGGCAGTATGCTGAGAGCTGACACTTGACACCTTGGGCTAGCAACTGGATGCAGACTTCCCCCGAAGGCAAGAGTCTCCGACCTGAAAGACAATGATTTTTTGGTTAAAACAAGAAGGGGGGGAAGTAACTGGGCCCCCAGGAGAGGTGGGAATGCCCCTGGAAGACAGACTGTATGACTCTGCAAAAAGGGAAGGCTACGGGAACAGGAGCCCGAGGCGGCAGGTCAATTCTGTGACCAAACGATGGAGGCCTTGATTGCCTATCCCAGCATGACTGCTTGAGACACATGGGTTGGAAGAAGGAGAGAGAGGAGGTAGGCCACGAAGTTCAGATTCCAGTCATAGGCCAGTGTTTCTATTCTGCAGATGCCGGGATTGTTGGGTGCTATGGTCCAGCTGCCCTTTTCCAGAAAATTTCTCACATCAGAGGAGCTATCTTATCCTGAGATGCCTGGAGGGTTATACCCCATCCCTAGGCTGAGGTCTGGCTCCAGATCTGGACTGACAATACGAGGGAAACCTCAGGCTGGACCATTCTGTGCTACTGTACTCTTCCTACGCCAGAGCTGCCCAAAGGACCAGGCTGAGACGGGACTTCAGCAGAAACCTCAGCCTTGCTGAGCTGTTTCCTCTGTTCTGTCCGGCCTCCCTCACTCTCTTACAGGTTTCTTGCACAACAGTTTCCTTCCTAGTTTCTGCTTTCAGTGAACAGGATGCGTGTGAGCTACAGTGATCTACTAAGCACATAAAACCGAGGGTCAACCTGCTTTGCAGGAAAGAAATGATGCCAGATTTGTGAGAAGAAATCGTTCACAATATGGCCAAAGGCATATAGAGAAGGTCCCAACTCTCCCCCTCTTACATTATTCTTTAGCAGGTAATTAACCTCATTCACATGTACTTCATTATTTTATAAAAGGAAACAAATACAAGATCGTTACATAGGAATGGTATATAAAGAGCGAGTGGGGTAGAGAGGGATAAAAAAGCTAAAAGCTAAAAGTAGATGAAAAACATACATGTCAAGAGGAATGAGGCAAAAACTCATTTATAGGAAAACCAGATAAATATTAGTTTGAACCATGCGAAATTTCGAAGTTTGACCATTTTCGACTCACAAGAATACAATTTCTTGTGGTCCGATCTGAATAGTTTCCCAAATTCTTATAGAAATTACACACGATATGATTTCTCTAGAACAGAGCTCAAAAAGAAATAGATGGTTTGAGGAAAAAATAACAAAGGAATGGAGGATAAGTTAGTAGAGTTCCTGAAGAAAAATGGAAGATAAAACAAAAACACTACAGAGATGAAAGCTACATTAAAAGCAATAAAAATAGAATGACACTAACAGAAAACAATGCCTTGGCGGCTTGAAGAAATCACACACTAAACAAAATGGAAAAGTGCAATGATATAATCATGATTATAGAGAAGGTGATAGATACTGTGGTCTCTGATGGGGTTCCCTGCAAATAGGCTCTGAGGTGGAGAGATTCATACAAAGGGTTTATTGAAGAATGTTCTCAGGGCAACCCACGCCTCTAAGGAAGTGAAAAGGCAGAACCGGGCAGAGGGCAAGCTGACAACACGGAGTGAGATGGTCCTTCACACTTGTCCTCTGTGGGGGAAAGAGGGCTAAGCATTATTCCAATCCACCATTGGCTGGTCTCTGGGTGAGTCCGTTTCCTGTGGCTGCAACCTATTCCTTGGAATGGATGCAGCTGTGAGCCCTCAGCAACTGATACATCTAACAGCTGGGAGATGCGTGCCTTGGCCAGAGACAGAAGCTGGAGGAACGAGCACCACAGTACCCGCGAGAGTTCACCTCTTGCGCCGCTCAGATTCACTTGCTTCTCATGGTAAGTCTGCCCACTCTGGGAAATGTTTCCTTAGAACTTTTGTTGTTCTTGCTCCCATAGGTCTTGCTTCTTTTGGGTCATATAACCCAAGCAGCAAGGGCTGCAAGCACGGCAGCCTTAACCTGCTGCAGAGTCTCTCCCTGCTCTGGGCACCGCTCAGAGCTGGCAGCCGTCTGTCATGCAGTAAATGGGTTGACAATGCAGTTTTCTGAACTCAAATAGGTCTATGGAAGAGTTGTGCTTCTTTCTTAGGAATGTTATGAGATGTAATAATTTGTCCATTACTTTCAAGGGGGTCAAGCATGTCCTAAATCCTTGAACGTTAAAAACTTTACTAAATCTTGGATGGGTTCATTTCTCTGTACAATGCATGTATCTTACTAAGGCCGGCAATGTGCCTGCCACTTGCTACTTACCCACTGCAGTCGGTAGAATGGACGTCTTTGGTGTTCTGCCAGTGATGTGTTCTGAGCTTTGTTATTGGTCTGGTTGGTAGGCAGGGAGGTAGGGGAGAGGCAAAGAAGGTAAGCATTGTCTTGTTCTCATGTGAAGCTCCTGCATGGTCTTCAAGCAAGAGGGACTCACCATCTTCCAACAGAGTGGGCCACTTGTACACATCTAGCAAGTTCTGGGCAATCTGGGAGTTCAAGATTTTCAAATGTCAATGTTCCAATACCCCATCCCAAGTCTCAGGTTCCTATTCCCTCCCTTGTAGGGCTCTAACTTTTTCATAGAAGACCTGCTGGGGCTGGGAATCCAACTCTCTCTGAATCTCTCCTGAGCTCCGGAGCCTTATTCTCCACCCTATACCCAGCAGCTGCAATAAATTAAGGCTTTCTTAAATTCTACCGAGGAAACCCTCTGGCTTTCACCTTTTGTCTGGAATCACGCGGAACCTAGCATTGCCCTTCAACACATCAGAGGCACAACAGCTGCTCCCTTCCATCATCCTTACTGTTACACTTACCTCACATCCTCGGGTGCTTCTCCCCGTGTTGTTTTCTCATGGAACTCACTCGCCCATGTCCCTGACATGGTAGCCTGTGTAACTCACCTTCCGACCCTGAAGAAAGGCTGCTGGTTCATGTTATCATGTTGCTTTTGGCCCATTATTCCAACTTGACAAGATATTGAAACTCAATTTCTCATTCTGTGTGTTATCCTCCCAGTTTTATATCATTTTTATTCAATGTATAGAGAAAAATATTGAACAGGACTGGGTCAATGTTGATAAAAATATTGAATAGGACAAGGATAGAGACAGGTTCTTGAGACATGCTATTCGGAGACATGCTTCATTAGTGTCACTACTTCAACAACTAATATTTATTGAATTCCTAATATCTGCTGGCAGCCTGCCTTGCATTGGGGATATAATGGTGAAAAAGAAATATCGTATGACCATAAACTCCTATGACTATTCTTACGGATTTATGTCAATCAATTTATTTACTTTTTTGTGTGCTTGGATATTCAGGTAGGCTATAAATATACCCAAAATGTACTATTGTTTAGCCTGTGGTTTCAGGAATTTTAATTTAACAGAACAGTAAAAATCTTAATGCAAATAATAAGAACAAAGGGGTGATACCAACAGGCTTTTGTGTTTTTTTCCAACCAGGGATTTTACAAAATAAGGATATTATTTTTAAAATGCTCTCTAATAACACTGTCATTTCATAATATAAAGGGCACAGTCCCTGCCCTTATGGGGTTTACAATCTCATGAGACCCAGACTTTAAACACAAAACAAAAGAATGAATGACGACAAGGGACATATTGTGACTTGTTATGAAGGAAATGAACTGGGCACAAGAGTAGAGAATAGTGGAAGGAACCAGGAAAGACTTTTAAGGAAGTGACATTTTAGCTTGTTTGGGGAGGAATATAAGGGACCTGGCCATCAGCAGAGTCTGAGAGAGGAGAGCATGTGTGAAACTCCTGATGGGGAAGCTCGGTGTGTTTGGAACCTGAGAGGAGGGGAGCTGAGCTGGAGCACGGTGAGCGAGGAGGGTATGCAGTGCTACAGGCTGGAGAGTGTGGAGAGGCAGTGGGATTAGCGCCGAGTGAGGGCCAGGACACTCCCCACATTGCCTGCAGTCATCTAGTGGGGACTGGTGACTCGTCCCTTCCGTGGGAATGCTATGCGTGACCTGTGTGCCACAAGATCTCCAGGTGTCACCAGTACTGAGCTGCTGGCTTTTCCAGCCATAGCACACAACTCCCCTGAGCATTTAGCTTTTTCAGGGCCACCTTTACGGAAGCCTAAAGGACCAGGGGCACAGCAGGGGAGGATGTCCCTCTCCTAGGCACAACCTAGGATGCTGCTAGACTGCAGGCCCCATGGCACCGTGGCAGGACATCTGCCTGTGAGCCTGGCTTGCACTGTGTGGTTTGCCTGAGCCCTTCATGCTCCCAAGAGGGTGGCTGAAGTCAGAGCATGTGGAGCTGGCTGAGCTGCAATGAGGACTTTGGATTTTATTCAAGGTACAAAAGGAAACCATTGAATGCTTTTGAGCGAGGAAGTGATACAATCTGATTCAGGTGTTAAAAACCTCACTCTATTTGCTGTGTGGGGAATGGATTTTATGAGGACATGAGTCAAAGCAGGGGAACCAGCTGGAAGGCTATTGAATTCACCCAGGTGAAAGAAAGTGGCTTGAGCAAAAGCATTCACATCGGGAATGGAGAGAAGTAAATAAGATTCAGAATATACCATGGGTACCAAAAAAATGTATACAAGTGGACACTTTCGTCAGCGTTGCTCAAGCAGTAGTTTGCCGTAATCAGAAGTGTCCGGACGCTGATGGTAACCACTTTGAGCACCTCTTACAATTGCAGAAGTCAAACGTGACCTGTATTCATCTTTTGTTATCGGTATAGGTTGACTATTACAATTTTAATAGTGTTTTTCTTCCTTAAAATGTGTATACATTTTTTTGGCATGCTCTGTATTTAGGAAGTAGACATGATAAGACTAATAATGTGGAAGAAATACTCAAACCTAATGCCCAGGTATCTTGTTTGAGTTACTGAGAATGCGGGAGTTCATTTACACAGATGGTGGCAAAGGAAGAAGAAATAATTTTAGAAGAGAACAGCATGGGTTCCCCTTCAGAAATGTGAAGTTTGAGATATCTGTGGGGCATTCAAACGGCGATGTCACCTGGGCCGTTAGATGTATTAATCTGGAGTCCAAAAAAGGGGTTTGGGCTGGAGATATAAAGTTTGAAATATTTACTGTATACATGGGATTGAGCCGTGGGATTGAGGAGACTATAGAATGATGAAAGTAAAGGCTAGTATAGAATTTTACAGGATGTGAGATAGAGAAGGAGAAAGGAGAGGGACATAGGAAGCGAGGAGAGGACAGAGCCTGTCAAATAAGAGGAAATGCCAGAAAGGGAAGCCAAGAGTGGAGGGTGTTTACACAGGAAGTCCTGGGCAAAAACGGAGCAATGCCAGTGAAGCTCAGAGAAAACGAGACAGAGGATTGTAAATTCCAGACGTTCGTGACCTTGACACCACCAACGGTTGGGAGGCAGAACCAACGTAAGGCGGGTTAGAGATGTGAACGGAGGAGGGACAACAGGAGTGTATGTATAAAAATTCCTGTGAGAGGCTTGACTCTGAAGAGGAGCATAGAAATGCATGTTGGCTGAAGTGGGATGAGGGGCTACGTGAAGGTTTCTAAAGAATGGGAGACAGCAGGGCATTTTTGTAAGCCATTGGGAAAGATGAAGGGGAGAGGGAGCATCTGATGGTGAAGAAGAGGGAAGTTAGTGGTCCATGTTAAGGGGTCATATCTTTTCCTGACGTCTTTTAGAAACGTAGGTCGTTTGTCTCTCTATTGTTGGAATATTTAAATATACAATTAAAGGCCCTATATTCCCACTCGTATGTTCTTTCAGTGCTCAGGGATGAAATTGGTCTGCGTCTAAACCCAGAACTCATTGAGAATATCAGCTTTTAGCACTTCACACTTCTTTCTGACCAAACAATGTCTTCTGACTGGAGTTGCTCCATTTCCAAAGAAAACAGAGGCAAAGCAGGGACTGAGTGACAATGCCTGTCCTATGTCTTTGACCGACATTGCACTGTTTGCCCGAAGCAAGGAGTTTCCTTGACCTATTAACACAAATGTATCCAGGAGCACATTTGTGCTGTCCTTTCCAGCTCAAATTTGTGTCACCCAGCTCATTATTAGCTGTGACCTCTAGCTACTGCTCTTATCAGTATATACCACGTTGGCATTTCTCCCTGGCAACGTGCCAACGTATAGTGATTATTCTGGCTTATTCCTCAAAGTCCATTATATCCTAGATGGTTATTCCACTATGATTTTGTGAAACAGTTCTTACCAGTGTTTGGGTTCGGGTTGGCCATGCTATCCAATTTCATCCAGCCTCAGGGTGAAGCAACACACAGGGGATGGTGGGATTGAGGAAGTCACAGGAAGCACCCCTCTCACCCCAGGCAGGAGCCAGCCACCTAATGAGCGTCTATGATATAGTGTGTTTCCTTCCTTCAAGTTAATTTGAGTTTGTGCTTTCTCTGCTTTTCAAAGCCATCCTTTGTCTGACACCTCCCTTTCACTTTTCCCCTTATTACATCCTTTTGAAATCTATGTTCAGAGAGAGCTCCCTGTGTAGGCGTGTTGCTTTCTTTAGATGTTTCCATGTCTTTTTAATCGGTATCAAGTATAATTGCCTCCTGAGGATTTCTTGTTTTAGGGCTTCCCCACATCTTTTTCACTAATAAAGTATTACAAAATTTGAGATGTGCCGTATTTTCCATAATCTGCCCCGTTATTCCCACACACTATGGGAATGTGTGCTAGGATCATTGTTTTGGCATCTAGACTTCTCTGCCTCAGGGAGCTCATTGCACTGGCTGCCGTATAAAATCTGTTGGCCTATGACACCTCCTGATTTGGGCTTTGGGAATACGGTCACTGTTCTTTTGAAGCCTGTCCGTGGCACTCGATTGATCTGAATGGTTCAAAACCTGCTTTTCAAAAGCGACGTGTCTGACTATATCCAATGTTTCTTTGACTCATAGTAACAACCTCCAACATGACACGGTCCCTTTCTCCCAAGGTTCCCATCACTTCTACTACGCTGATTTGTTCTTCCTTGTTGGTTGGAATTCAGTCCACAGGAGCAGCTCCATTCCTACATTCTTTTCTTTTTGAGAGACGAAATTGTCAGCACTGTGAATCAGGTAGCTCAGTTGGGAGGAACCCAAGGGACATGTTTGCGGCAAATCACATGCCCGGAAGAAAGGAGTTTGGTGGGAGCTTCAGATCAGCAGAGAAATTGGATGTGTTTTGGACATGGTATCAGGAGGAAAAGGGCCTGAGCCACTGGGAGAAATTGAGGTGATTGACTAGATCAGAGCTAGGCTAAAGGCTGTGCTCATTCTCTTCAAGAAATGAAACCCGTGTTACAGGAGATACCGTGTCTGCATTAGAAACTCACTACCGTGTTGACAGATCCAAGGGAAGATGCAGATCACTTGGGGGTTTGGACTGGCGAGTGTCCATGTGAGATGGAGCTATGGCAGAAGTGGCTGATTCTAGCCACTCGCCTGGTGCTTTTTGTGGTGACCCCTGCAGATCTTACTGACAGAGGGGTCAGGGGTGCAGGGCCAGGGTCAGAGGACAGGAATATTGGGGGCAGAGTAGAGCTTTCTGTACAAATGATGAAAAGCAGTATAGTGGGGTAGATTTTAGGGTGAGTCAGCCATCGGCTGGAGTGTGCCCTGGGTTGGTAAATTACACAATTCCTTTGCACATCAATATACTTCTATGCACGTATACTTAATAAACACAATTTTCTTTTCTTCCCTTTTTCTTGTTTTCACATTTTCTCTTTGCAGTAAGATCCCTGTAACTCGTCAGAAAACTGTTCCTTGGAGTATAGGCTCCTTGAGGGCACATACTATCTTCTTTACATTTATATCCTGGCCTCCAAGGCAGTGCCTGAACACAGAGGCATTAGCTACGCACATGCTCATCACTGCCTGTCTCCACATTCAGCTGCCCTTCAGGCCTGATTTCTGGATGCCACCACTTGTCCTCCATTCCTTTTGAATGCCTTCCTCCCATCCCTGCCTGTTTCTTCCCTCCCTTGCGGTCCCCTAGCTCCATTTCCCCACTTCCTGTAGAGCTTACCAGGAATCTTCTGACCCTGAGTGGAGCCTCCTTCCTCGTTTGCCTGTGCCACTCTCATTTCTTGAGTCCTTACTCTGTGCCAGTCTGTATTAAGTGCTTTCCATACCTTAAAATTAAATGCTCACCAACCTACAGGGCAAGTGTTATTATCCACATCTTATAGGTATGACTAGCTTATGCCAGCGGTACCTGCCATTGGAGGGATAAGGTCACTGCAAGGTCTGGAGTCTGTGCCCAGATGGCAACACATGTAGACCTTGGGCACCGGGGCAACTAGGCAGTTGTCTAAGCAGCTATGAGCACCAGGAGTCCTGTCACTATGGGGTTTTCTCACATGCATATTGAACTTATAGGAACTTTGCTGAAAACCTTTCAGGGGAAAGCCTTTTAAATGCTACTAATTCCAGCAGCCATCCCACACAAGGAGCATATGTCCCAGAGTGAACCTGACATGGGAGACATGAATTGCTGTTTCCTTGGTTGCTGTCAGGTTTCATCCGTCATATACTATGGAATGCAAGCCTTTCCTTGGCTGCTGGCGATTCTAGTATATAAAGATGCAGTCCTGTAAAATTGTAGTTTACATGGACATACTTGGTCACACACTGCACATCACTATATTGCTATATGTTACTTAGTAAAATACGTTAAAGAGTATAGAGGACACACACACACACACACACACACACACACACACACACACGTTAAAAGAAGAAGAAAATTGACTCCTGAAGCCCCCACCCAGTTTAAGAAACAGATCAGTGCCTGCACCTTCAAACCTCCTACACGCCCTCTCCATCTCTCCATCACATTCTCTTCTTTTCCCCGAAGCAAACACTCTCCTGACTTTTGTGATATCATTCCCTCCTTTTCTTTATAGTTTTTTACCTAGTCCCATGTCCCTGAATACTATATTGTCAGGTTTTGTGTGTTTTTGAACGTTATATACCTGGATTCTTACTGTGAGTATTATTTGTGACTCTCTTCTTTTGTTTCTTGCTGGGTTTGTGGGCCATCGTCAGGTCATTTCATTCCTGCGTACTATTCCATCATTTACTTGTCGACTCCATGGTTGACAGATATTTGTGTGTTGTACAGTTTTTTACCACTGTGAACAACGCTTGTGTGAGCGTTCTTTCGTGGCTCCTGGTGGACAAGTACAAGAGTCTATCTAGTGTTTGTTCTCAGGACTGGTAGGTCTGGGACAGGGGATATCTACTATTCAACTTTACTAGGTCATGCCAAACTGTCACAGTGGTTGTATCAGTTTATAGTCTCATCAGCAAGGCATGAGAGTTTTCATTGCTCCACATCTTTCTCATCATTACTTTCCATTGATTATATGTATTATTTACCGTGTTTCCCTGAAAATAAGACCTAACCAGAAAACAAGCCCTAGCGTGATTTTTCAGGGTGCTCATCATATAAAATAAGCCCTACCATATTTCCCTGAAAATAAGACCAGGTCTTATATTAATTTTTGCTCCAAAAGACGCATTAGGGCTTATTTTAGATTACGAGCACCCTGAAAAATCATGCCGTGGCTTATTTTCTGGTTAGGTCTTATTTTCAAGGAAACACCATATATATATATATATATATATATATATATATATATATATATATATAATTTTTATATATATGTCTTATATAATATATATGCATGTATATCGTGTATATATACATATATAAAAACAATGTGTGTATGTATTATCCATTTGTACTTATATAATAATATACAGAGCTGCAGTCTTCAAACATTGTAGAATGTACTCTATGAATTTGTAAGAGTAATAGTGTCCATATTCAACTTCCTCTCTCCCCTTTGAATTTTGGACTATACCTCTGATATAAAAAAGCAGTTCCCCTCTTTGGGAAATTCACTTTTTGGTAGGTCGCAGGAGACTTTCTGAGGGAGGAGACCCCAAGATTTAGTTGACGTACGCTTCTATCCCTTTTTGATCCATGATCAATCCATCCCCAATGTACCACCTTCATGCTGAAAGGGGCTTTCCCAGCCAGGAGAAGTCCGCCTGTCCTGGTGAGAAGTTCTGGGGTCTTGGGACCCAGTAGTTGGCCCTTCTGGAGGCGTAAAGGGACTCCGGGTTGTAAATGACTGATACTGAATGACTTATTAAATGGTCTAAAGCCACAGAACCATCCAGACTGACTGGGATCCTAGGGCTCTCCTGCAGCAGTTGCCACTTCTTGTTTTATAATCGAATTGCATTGTGAGGTGCAGTGTGTGTCAGCATAGAAGTGTTTTTGGCTGATGGTTGATCAGTGAATTACAAGCATGAAGAGAACGAATACATTTGTTATAATAGACCAGAGTGGACTGAATGACTCAGGAGCCTATGCACCTCTATTTTTTTGGATTTCTTAAAATTTTTTTTTTTTTTAATACCAGAAGCTTTCATATAAAGAAAGAATAATGGAAAGTTACGATATATAAAACAGTCAGAGGTGTTACTTTATTGGAAAAATGTTTAACATTTAATTATTATAAAGGTAGTAAATGAGAATAGTTATAAAAATCTAGATTTACATGAATATGTGGTTGCAAATGGGAATAACTCCTTTATTTATTTTTTGCATATAATTTTTTTTTAGAGCATTCTCAGGCTTACAGCAAAATTGAGCTGAAAGTACAGAGAGTTCCCATACTCCCCCTTTCCCCTTCCCTGCAGCCTCCCCACTGTCAATTTCCCCTATCAGAGTGGTGCATTTGTTACAATCCATGAGCCTACACTGACACGTTATCACCCATAGTACATAGCAGGGTTCACTCCTGGTGGTATACATTCTGTGGGTTTTGACAAGTACATAATGACTGTATCCACCATTTTCATATCATACAGAGTAGTTTCACTGTCCTAAACATTCCCCGTGCTCCACTTATTCATTCCTCCCTCCCCCAAGCCCTGCCTTTACTTTGAAAACAAAACAAAACAAAACAAAAAATACTAGCTCCAGCCACTGTCTTGCGAAGAGTAGGAAGTTGTTATATCAAAGCAAAATACTAACACTATATAACACCATTTGCATTTTAAAAAATTGGAAAAGCTAAAAAGTCCATTAAGAAATTAAAAAGGCTAGGCATAGACTGGGCTATAATATTTATAACATATATATCTCACAAAGAACTTGCATCTAGAATCTAAAATAGAACTCTAATACATCAAGAGGAAGAGCCTCCAAGAAATGGGCACAAGACTTAGGCACTTCACAAAAAAACATATGCGAATGGCCAGTAAGTGTAGGAAAAGATGCTCCACAAACAAAAACCAAAACACTAAATATAGTCGCTTCTTTGTGTCTAGTAGAATGGACAAAAGAAACAATCTGACACCACCAAATGTTGGCAAAACTGACTTGAATTCTCACACTTCATTGGTGGGAGTGTTCCAAGTGCTTTGGAAAACTGTTCAGAGTTTCTTATAAGGTTAAACTTTCATCTCGCCTATGACTCAGAAATTCCACTCCTAGGTGTGCTCCCAAGAGAAATGAGCACATATGTCTGCAAAAAGACTTATACAAGTATCTGACTAATAGCTTTCTTTGTAATAGCCCCAAACTGGTGGCAACCGTAGTCCATCTACAAGTGAATGGGTGAACAAAATGTGACGTATAATGGAATACTAGTCAGCCATGAAAAAGAATGAGCATGGATCTACGTCACAACATAGATAAATCTCACAAATGCTATGTTGCGTGAAAGAAGGCAAACACAAACGAACACCTATTGTGTGATTCCGTCTAAATGAAGTTGAAGAACAGAGGAAAACTAATCTATGGTGATAGAAATCAGGCATATGGAGGTGGGGATTGATTGGAGAAGGACATGAGAGAACTTTCTGGGGTGACAGAAACGTTTTGTACTTTGGGTGTTGTTCCCACAGGTGTGTATATATTCGTGTCAAACTTCTCCGTTTAACTGTTAAGATCTGTGCATTTCACTGTGTGCAAATTTCACCTCCATCACAATGACCCAAAATGCCAATTAAGAATCATGCATCGGTGATCGTAAGCATTTAAGCTATCAGCATAGGCTGTTCCTGTGAAGCTAGCAGTCACTCTTCACTCAGGAGTACACTTAGATTATACCAGGAAAGAAGAGGACGCTCCCAGCCATAGACCCTGAGCCCTGCCCTGTATTGAACCCGTCACCACCCATATATACAGCAGTACCGTTTTCTCCACCAACCTCACACAAAGAGGCATGTGAAGATCTAAGTTAAAAACCAAAAAACAATGTGAAAAAAAGACACCAAAGCAAAACCACGTTCCTAATCGGCGACACATTTACCAGAAGTTTAAATATTTTTCACAGATGGCAGAAATTATTCTGAGGTCTAAATAGAGACGGTTTGACCTGGCATCACAAATTGACTTGCTGGAGGTCATCTGCTCTGTGCTGAAATTTATTATGGGGCACATTTTCATGCTCTTGCTAGTTGGCATTATGCTTTTAAAATATTAATATATATGTTCATAATAAGAATCAAATGTTTGCAGAGCCCCTGAAGTACCTCTGCAGTGGCAAAGCACTGGTCTACACTACACTAACTCCATGCTGGAGGCCAGGATACCACCTTCTGTTTATGCAAAATAGCTTCGTTAATAGCTGGACTGAAGTGCAAGCAGTTTAGTGGTAACGGGTAAGCAGCCAGGCTGGGAGACTCAATGACTCCTGTTAAAAAATTGTTAATGGCTCCTCCTGGGCAGGCACAAACAACAGACAAATAAAAAGAGGCTGCAAGCTGTCCAGTGACTCTAAATCGGATGATGTGGATTAAACCGCTAGTTCAACCCATTCTTGGCTGTGTGAACTTTTTCTGGGCCTCAGTGTCCTCATGTGTCCCGCAACACTCACAGGGGGAGAGTGGTGCTTCTCAGACTTTCACATACATACAAGTCACTCCAGGTTCCTGTTAAAATGCAGGTTATGACCAGTAGGTCTGGGGTGGGGCCTGATGGTTTGCCTTTCTAAGAAGCTCCCAGGTGCTGCTGGGCCAAGGACCATACTCGGAGTTGCTGGGGGTTGGGGGACTCGGTCGACCCTGGAAGTGAAGAATGGGGGACAGCACTCCAACTCCTGCTTTCTGAGTGGGGCTCTCAGTGATAGTTCAACTTGGTGGAGAGAAGGTGGAAGTGGAAAAAACACACAGTTCTCTCAGGGCTGCACTATCCGATGTGGTAGCCACTAGCTCCAAATGTGGATTTCAATGAAAGGAAGTAAAAAATTCAGTTTCTTAGTGGAAATCGCCAGGGTTCAAGTGCTCAGTAACCTCACCAGGCGGACGATGGCCAACGTATTGTATTGCACAGCATAGACGCAGACCATTTCCTTCATCACAGAAAGTCCTATTGTGCGTCACTGCTTTGGGGTGTTCAAAAAGAGAATGTGACCCAAGAGCAGGCTGGGACCTGGGAGCTGGGCAGCCTTCCAGGATGAGGCCTCTCTCACACGGAGATTTATCATCTAAGCTGGACACTGTGTCTATTGAGAACTAACTCCCATCATTCTATATTGTTGGACCTCGACCGGCTCAGCTCGTCTGCTGGGTGGGATACGACCGTATGTGGCACCATAAGTCTATTCCATTCATATTTATGTAGTACATGTGTTTTGCATTAGAGCTGGTGGGTGGGGGGTCCTATTTTAGTGTTTTCGGGACCACATTCTGGGGAGGCTATGGCGGCCTAGCTCCAGGGACCTTCTGCTGCTTCAGACAGATTAAGTTCATTGTATCTGTTTTATATACATTGGTTTCCTTGAAAACATTCCTCTGGCAAAAAAAAATTGGTTCCACTTTTATACAAAGTTTCAAAACCACTGATACTAGTTCAGCCTTCTCACTTCACAAATGATGAGCCTGAGGTCCAAGGAGCTGAAGGGTCTGAACTTTCCAAGTTCATATGGCCAATTAGCAAGAAAGCTGAAATGGGAAGTCGTGTCCCCTGACCTGGGCAGCCTTCCTTTCCCTAGCTCACTATTAATTATCTCTGTGCGCTGTGTGTCTGGCCGCCCCAGCTGGACTGCTGACTGCTGGGAGTGGGGTGGGGTGGGGTAGGGCCGGATGCATTTGTGACACCACTGCTGGTCCATTGCCCGGCTCACTGCTGGGGACGTGATACCATCCAGTGGATTGTAGGTTGTGGCTGCTGCCTGGGAGCTGAGGTGCCGGGAGGAATTTAGGGGCAGGGCCCACCTGCATGCCTCATGACCTTCAAATTTGCAATTTGGAGGTGATGCTTTCTGTACAACCAGGCTTTTCAGGTGATTCTGACTTGCCAACTCCAAGGCCCAAGAAAGAATCATCAGAAGGTATTTGTGGTTCTTCCCTTGGACCTGAGTCTCTGCCCCAGAACTGGCCTCCAAGTCAGGCCCGAGCTCTCTGGGCTGGAATGTGGCTAATTTTCCAGCCTTCATCCAGAGCTCAGTGCGTTCCCACTGCCGGTCTCATTAACTATACAATGATGATTGCTGGCTCCCCAGCCGGCTGTCTTTCTCCTTTTTTTGTTTTTATAGTAGATCTTTCTTGAGCTCCTATCTGTCCCTCTGGTAACACTTCATCTCTATATTCACACATGTTAACCATATGCCAAGGACAGAAGTTTCTGAGCTTTTCCTGAACAGCACTGATGAGGCATTGGATCCAGTTAGGCCATTGGCTGCTGAGTGGCGATTGTTAGAGAATGATGTGAAAAACAAAGCCCTGATGGTGGAGTGTTCCTCTCTAATTGTATTCTGCCCCAGAGACCGGCCAGGAATGTTCCAGATAGACAGAGCTTCTTGCTTCACAAAAGGGTCCCATTTACCAGGCATGTATAATTTAGGTTAATTAGAAATTTATTTTAAATGGAGCAGTCTCTTTGCTTACTCCCAACATAATGATGACTTATTGGCATATGTATGATGTATGGGATCCCATGAATCCTCAAGGGAATTAATACACACATGCTGGAGGCCTTTCTCAGAAGGTCTCTGGGTGTTTCTACATGCCCCCGCCCTACACACACACACACACACACACACACACACCATTTTGGAGGCAGGCCAAGCTACTCATCCAAGCAGCCTGGCCAGCCATAGGTGGGTTCAAGAATTAAACATGAGGATGTAAAGGCTTAGTGTTGTCTCTCCTTTTCTCCCTGCTTTGTTTTCCCTCTTTTGAAAGATGGAGGACAGAGGCTACTGGTGGGTTCACTAAAGCCCATTTTATTTCCTTCTCCCTTGTCTTTCTGTCCGATAGACTCTAGAAAGCAACATACCTCCATTTCCAGCCTCACTTGTCACCCGAAACAAGTGTGGGGTGGCATGTGACCGCATTCTGGACCACTGGATATTGGCAGAAGCCCCAGTGGGGTCTTCCATTCCTGGGTAAACACACCAAACCTTGCAACAAGAAAGATTCTGTCTTGTAGTTTAGCCTATCTCTCTTTTTCCTGCTTGTGATAGGGAAGGTGTGGCCGTCTTTTTGCATCCATGGTGAAATTGAAAGCCACATGTTCAAGATGACAGAGCACAAAAGTGGGCAGAGCCTGGTTCCCTGTGACACCCGTGAGCAGCTGAACGGCCCCTGGTCTGCCACCTCGGAACATCTTATTACCTGAAGAAACAAACCTCACTTCTTTAAACCGCTGTTTGTTGGGTTTTAGATGACTCTCAGTCAAATATAGTCCTAAGGATGAAGGCTATATGGAGATTTTTTCAACACTTTTCTCACAGGGGAATTTCTTGGCCAAGAAGCCCTGTGGTTATCATGAAGAGTGCTAGAGTAGATGTCAGAATCTGAGGTTCTTGTCCTGGATTTCCTGGCTATTAGAGCTGTGCATCCTGCAGGCCTCTCTTGACGAATCATTTCTGTATCTGTGCCCTCTTCTGTCAAATGAGACTGTTGGACCCCTTCTGACTTCTCTAGGACGACATGACCAGTCCATTGGGAAGGGGCACATTGTGAAATCCTTCCTCATAGCACCACAGAGGCCCTTTCTATCAACGTCATTCTATAGCTTCAATTTCTCCGTCTAACCCAGCAGAGAGGTAGCATACCAAGTGGGCAGGTGGAAGAAGTCAGTAACATAACTCTGTGTGTCAAACTACCCCTCACTACTTAGTGGCTTAAATGAAAACAACAGCTATTTTTTATGACTTTGTGGATTGGCTGTCAGGTCTGGGGGTCTCACATGGCTGCATCCAGGCTCCCAGATGGCCTCACTCTGATGAAGTGGATTGGTGCTGGTTGTTGGCTGGGGGACCTGGATGCCCTCGACTTGGATGGCTTGGACTTTTTACATGATGACTCAGGGTTCTATATGAGGGAAATAGAAACTGCAAGACATGTTAAGATTTAGTGCACGAGTTCCAAAATGCCCCTTCCACTGCATCCCATTCACAAAACCCCTAAAGCCTCATCTTCACAGGATCAGGATTGATGGCCTTCATCTTGTTCTGTATCAGGTCCAGATAGAGACGAGGTCCCTTGTGTGTTGCTGCTCCCATGGGGCTACTAGGGAATTAAAAAGACAAGTTATCTGCTACCCACACAGCCAATATACTATACAATGTATGGATATACACTGGAGAGCCAGAGAAAGGACAGTCACAGTTGGCCGACATTCCCAGACACAAGGTCCATAAAACTCTGACATCCAGCCAAGCACATGCTGCCACTTCCCCCAACTGCTGGGTCATGAGCGTGCTCTTAACTAGGGCCTAGTTCTGCACCCTTGGGTGACAATCCCTGATCTCCTTAGCTCTGTCTCTGTCCTCTGCACATTGGGCTCTGTCCTTTGGACTCCTGGAGCTATGCTTGAGATGTCTCCTTTTCTATAAAAAGTGGCCATGCTCTTAGCTGAGAAGCTTTTACAACCTGCTTCTTGCCTATAGGAAGTTGGGATGGGGGCAGCGACCCCTTTTCTTTGTGAATTGTCACTGTCAAATTTATAAGCACTGATACAACTCCTTTAAAAACGGTGTGAGTTCTCTATGTATAAGATTATTGACCCCTCCCAACATTTCTTCTGCAGCAGGCCTCTCTCTGCCTTGGGCTGTGAGTCGTGGTGTTGCTGGATTCTTAGAAGGCCTCTTGTCACATCGCCGGTGTATTGTCTGAAATCTTCCCGAGTTTTTAACAAAGGGTCTTATGGCCACACTCTTGATTTGGTCTTTACTCTGAGGCCATTTCTTACTTTCAGAATCTTTTGCATTTTCTCTAAAATTTTCTTGAAAATAGTGCCTTGCTTCCTTCATTTCTCTCTATATGTACTTTAGGCAGTTCAAAGAAGTCAAATGGCACTTTCTCCATTCTGCCTGGAAATTTCTTGAGCCAGATCCACACATTCATTAGTGTGACGGTTAATTTTATGTATCAACTTACTGGGCCAAATGTGCCCAGGTGAAACATTATTTCTGGATGTGGCTGGAGGGTGTTTCTGGATGAGGTTAGCATTTGAACTGGTGGACTCAGGAAACTGGGTCACACTCCCCAGTGAAGGTGGACCTCATCCAATCTCCTGAGGGTCTGAAAGAAGTGGGGGAAGGAGGAATTCACCCCTTTTCGCTTTTTGCCTGCCTGTGTGAACTGAAATAAAAGTCTTCTCCACACCTTGGGTTGGGAATTAAACCATTGGCTCCCCTGGTTCTTGGGACTTCAGGCGTGGTCTGGAGTAAAACCCTGGGCTTTCCTGGACCTCCATCTTGCAGATGGCAGACTGTGGGACTTCTCAGCCTCCATAATCACATGAATCAATTCCTTTTAATAAATCATTCATATTCATACTGGAGAACCCTGGCTAATATAATTAGGCATCGTTTCTTCTTTCCACAGTACCACAGTCCACAGGGTTGCCAAACATTCCACTTTTACATAAATCTGAATCACTCTTTTCCCAGCCTCTAGAAATTGGAACCTGGAAGTGGAGTATTGCCCTATGAAAAGTTAAAACACGTGGCTGACAGAGGCGGGAAGGACAGCAAGGGAGAATCAGTAGAGATGGGAAGAGAGTAAGGAATTTGGTGTTGGAGGCGGCCATTGTGCTCGCATTGTGTGTTGGCCCTGTAGTAAGGCAGACAACTGGTCTTTTTAGTTCACACATTTCTGGATCAGCTGCATTTGAGGAACTGGACCCAACAATCCTCATCTCCACCTGATCTGATTCAGATGGTGAGATTCTGAACGTCAAGCAGATACAGTGATGGGAATTAGATTTTGGGGGACAGAGGTTCATGTGCTTTGCATGTTCAGGGGATGTGAATCGTGCTCAAAGGGTAGACAGTGGCGGATTGTTTCCTACGGCGGCCACAAAATTCCTGTACATGCTCTCTTGCTTTCTTGCAATGCGACTGGGAGTAATGCCATCAAAAGGTGGAGTTGATTTCTTCTCCCCTTGGATCTAAGCGGACCCTTGGTGGGAGAGAACTTGCAGTCTACTTTTTCCCTCTCTCTTGGGGCCTTACGCCACCTTGCAAAGAAGTTTGGCTCTTTTTAGAGAAATAACGGGAAGAGAGAGGCCCTGCCTGGCAGCAGTGCTAACCAAACAAGTACATAAGGTCACCTGGGACCTTCCAGCCCTTTCCTGTGACTGCAGCCACATGAGTAACTCCGGCTGGTGACACAGGGAGGAGGATGCTTAGCTGAGCCCGGCCAGCCCACAGACTCATGGGATATAAGTTGTTGTTGTTTTAATCCCTTAGGTTTGGAGTAGTTGTTATGCCGCGTTAGGTCACTGATACAGGGATGGAGGCCTTGGTTTTTGGATCTCACCTCTCAGTTCTTGGAGTGCTTGTGCAAGCAGCAGTTTTTGTCAGGCTCAAATTACTGGGAGCCCAGAAATGATCTTCCTAAACCTTTCAATTGGTACCCAGCAGGTGGTTAATAGCTCTCCCTGGAGTCCCGTACCCCCCTCCCTACCCAGCAGCTTGTTCCCCATGGACTTGAGAGGATATAGTGAGAACAGTCACAGCAGCTGGCAGAAACAGCTGCAAGGTGGGAAGGCACTGGGAGTGTAATTACTTAGCAGTGAGCAGGTGCTGGGGATCCAGGCTGTGCCCAAGAGCCATGGCTGGGAGGAACGGGATGGCCTTGGGGAGGCCCCTCCCGCTCAGGGAATTCACCAGCATTCAGGAACTCTCCATTCCTTGAATAAACCATGTGCTTGCCTGTCTCCCTGCCATCAAGCCCCCACCCCTCTGGTCTACAAGAGGAAACCCTACTTCATTGTAAAGACTCATTCGTGCATCTCTGTGAGGCTTCTTTTTTTAACCTGCCTGGGCGGAGTCAGTCAATCCTTGCTCTGCTTCAAGCATGCACTGCTCAGAATGCTACTAGCTCTTACTGAAGTCTGACCTGATTGTTGCGTGCTTTACTAGTTAGGATTCTATTTAACTGATTGTAACAGAAAGCTCTAAAATAATAGCATCTTAAACAAGGTCGAATTCTTCCTCTAATACATAGGACGCCTGGAGGGAAGGAATCCAGGGTTGGTAGGTACCCCACAGTGTCAGGGCCGAGACTCTTTCTGTTTTGTGCTCTACTGTGTATAGGTCCCATTCCGAGGGTCACCTCAAGGTCAAAGATGGCTGCTAGAGGTCCAGTCTTTATGTCCATATTCCAGCCAGCTGGAAGGAGAAAAGCTTAAAAAGGGCACATTCATTCCCTTTAAGCACATTCTTTAAAAATTGCGCACAAGACTTCTGCTTCTGCCCTTGTTTCTAGCTTCAGGCAACTCTGGGAAATATGGTCTTTAATCCCAACTAAAACCGAGAGTTGTGTTTCTAAGAAAGAGGGAGATGGTTAATACAAAGTGGCAGTTAGTGGTTTTTGTCAAAGTACTATCTGTCTTCTTCATTTGAATGACCTTCTTAAGGCCAAAAATATACCCCATTCACCCATGTATGCCCACATTGACCCACTCTGTGCCTGATGGAAGATGGGAGGGTGTTCAATGAACAAGGACATGGCAAATGCACACGCTGATTGACAGCCAATCGCTCCAGGAGGGGGAGCACAATTCAGTATTAATAACTCAGTAGAAATTTGTCTCTGGTCCCCAAGCCTTGCCTTCCCACTTTGCTTTCTGTATTTTACTCTGATTTTTCCAAACGTCTTGTCTTTTCCCCCTGGGCTCTCAGGCCCTTAGTCAGGAGTCAGGGCAACTACAGACTGGAGGGTGGGCATTGCTCTCATTGGGCGAGGAGATGGTGGGGGGGTGCTGTGTATTTGAACTGGAAGTCAGGGAACCCGGATTATAGGTTCGGTGTGGCCACCAGGTAAATCTGTGACTCTGGTAAACCGTATTTATTATCTTTAACTTGGTTCCTTTTTCTGTAAAATGACAGATATACACTATTCTTACCCTAGAGGTTCAGAATGTACAAAGGCATAGTAAGGCCATGTCTATTTTATATGTGAGTGTGTGTGTGTGTTTACACACATTCATAAACTGGGGATAACTTTGGCACAAATCCACTACAATATATATTATATATATATAATAAATGTTGCAAGGTGTCATTATCATATATGGATATGGAAACAGCAAATGGCAAATGAAAAGATTCTTTGTATCCTCCTCTATTGCAACTGGTTTCCAGATAGATTGAAAGGGGCAGGAGAAGCCTTGATCTTGGCCTCCTTCCTCTTCCCTCAGTGTTTTCTCCTGAGTGTCCTGAGCTGCAGCTCAGAACCTAGAAGCCCGTCTCAGCCCCGAGGCATTACTCCCCGTCATTTCCACTGATGGGCCTGGAAGGACAGGATGATGGATGTTGCTGTCGCTGCACTGAGATGGGGACATGTTTCTCCGGCCGGCCCTGGAAGCCTCCCTGCCATAGATTTTCTTGGGCGCAGAAGCTTGACAGATGTGAACCAAAAAGGTGGCCTGCAGGGCCCTAGGATTGGATTGGCGCAGTCACCCAGCCTTCAGGTGTGTTTAGGCACTGCTTGGCCTTTGAAGAATTTACTGTGTCATAAAAGTTTGGAGAAGGGAAGAGGGAAATCAGTGAGGGAGGAGATCTGAAGGCCGAGCCGCCCGGTGGGCTGGGCTCTCTGTGACGTCTTGGTGCCCTGCCCTCTTCTGCCTGGAGATGGGGCAACGTGGGAGAGAAAGGGATCCTCCCGGAAAGCCAGCGGGTATTGTATGTTAGCTATGTGTTTAATAAAAATCTTCAAAATACATAAATAGAAAAGGCAAACTCATAGGAAAAAAAAAAAAAAGAAAAGAAAAGAATGGTCTCGTGAGCTGCCTGCCACCCCAGGCTACCCTGCACTGCAGCAGCCATGACTGCCAGGTTTTCCATCCCTGTGTTTGCAGAGAAGCAAGTGGGAGTGAGGGGAAAACAAGGAAGCAGTGGTGAGAAGAAGGCAGGGTAAAGTTAGTGACCTGAACGTGGCTGGAAGGGAGCTGCAGGCTTGGCAAAGAGTCTTGGCAGCCAAAGCCAAGAGGAGAACATGCCACCAAGGCGGAGACTTACCATGTCCACGCGGAAGTTCAGTCTTACCTCTGTCCTGCTTGCTTAGGAGAGCATGGCTGGTTCTGCCATGGAATGGGTTGTTCTGAAAGGTTAACTGTGGTTTCCTTGAACTCGCTGCTGGTAGGCAGAGGACACGTGTGCCCTCCTGTTTTGTTCCTCTCAGGGCGTGACGCAATGTGCAATTCCAGTCAACAAATAATGCAGAAAACAAGCCACGTAATTCCAGCCTGGAACAATGACAGACCTGTGTGGCTTCCCTGTTTCCTGAACCCTTTTGCTTGGACATTTACCCTCTGCTGGTCCCTGCGAGTCCATATGGGGCTGGAATAACCGAGAAATCTTCCTGATCTAGAAAGTGAGACCCAGCTGTGGGAGCTGGTCTTCTTGGGAGCTCTACAGAACAGAAAATATAGGACTCCACACAGATTTCCATTTCTGTGACATAAAGGGGTTATGCTGAGGAGGCAGGGAGCTCTGGGAACTGAAATCCTTTGTCTCCCCTGCTGCGTCTGGCTGCCTCCTCTGGGTCTTGACTCAGGATAAGAGCAGGGTAGAGGCCCAGCCCTGGATATAGATTGAGAGAACTTTCTCTGCTCCAGAGGACTAACCCCTGGGGCAGGCAACTCTGGGCTGCAAAGAAGCAGATACTGATTCCAAACCCTGGTCCCGCTGGGAGGTGGCAGGAATGCAGCCTGAACATGTTGCTCGAGCAGATGTGGGCTCTGGAACGTCCTTGAAATGTAAAATTGTGAGTATAAAGGGAGCTGTGGGACCAGCAGGCTCCATGGAGGGGAGTTAATTACGTGGCCAGTTCCACTAGATGAAACAAAGAGACCACACTGCATAACCTGCTCCCTGGCAACCCTGCCTGCTGACGGCCCTCCCTCCCCAGCCCTGCTCCAGTCTGTGTTGGCAGGGGCGGCCGTGGGGACAGTGAGGTCACAGCCAGAGCGCTAGAGAAGCAGAGGTCTAGCAGCCAGCTCCTTGAGGGTCAGAGAAATGCTAAGGCAGAGCCAGAAGGATTAAGAAGGCGGACTTAGCAGGATGGGATGTCTATGCTAGAGGGGGACAGAGAGGAAGAGCGGTGGGAAAGAGGATGAAGAGGAAGGAGAAAGAGGAGCAGCAAGACCTCGTTTAGCAGGCACAGCTAACTGAGAAGGGAAAGGCTACCTAGGAAGAAGAAAGAAAACTGGGGGTAAATTTGGCACAAATCCAGCTGTCTGGGAAAGAGAACCCAAATAGTGACTGAGAAAAATCCTAGAAAAGCACTTAATGTTTTTGGAATGTTTATGGCTCTGCCATTTAATCTCTAAAAAAAAGAAAGGCAGAGCTAGGGACTCCAGAGGCCCTCTCTTTCCTTAAATAGTTTGGTCACGGTGGATGCTGCAGCTCCAGTGGCAGAAGCTGGCTTTCAGGACCAGACCTGGGCTGGCTGGAAGGTCCCAGGCCAGGGGCTGTGGCAGCTGCAGACCCTCTGAGTTTCTCCTGCAGTGGGGCAGCATGTCTTTAGAGGAGAAATCCTGGGCAGGGAGTCAGGACAGAAACATATGCAGGAGATGGGCAAGTCATGTTGCCTCCTGTGCCTCAATTTACCCACCAATAAAATGGGAACTATAATGACTCGCTTACTCATTTTCTTACATTTTTGCAAAGACAAAATGAAACTATTGTATCCATCCATCCATCCATCCATCCACTGATCCACCCATCCTCCCTGCCTCCTTCCCTCTCTCCCTCCTTTCTGCCCTCCACACAGAGACACGTGGGCTCCTACCTCTGCACCCTCATTTACATTGTTTTCCAAGTGTGAAATGCCAGCCACTTTCCTACTCAGTGTCCTAACTCTCACTTCTAGACTTCCCTCATTAGTCTTCTCCTCCGGGGACTCCTGTGCCCCATTCTCCACTCCCCCCGCCCAGGCTATTTTCATGACTTTTTCTCCTATTACTATGTATGCAGAGGGAATAGGGGCCCTATCTTAACTCAGGCTTATCTCTCAGTGTGCAATGCATATTATAGGTATTTTTTTAATGAAAACGTATTGACCTGAACTGAGCTGCATGAACGTCACAGTTAGAACGAGACTGAGAAGCCTGGGCAGCTACCCACAAACTGGGTCTTGATGAGTAAGTAGGAGTTCGAGGGGTAGAGAAGGGAGGTAGGAGTGTTCCAGAGAGGGAAACACGTACGGAAAGGCCAAGGGTATGAGACCAGGTGGCTTGGTCAGAGGATGTGAGTTGTGGGAGCTGGAAGAGGGCCAGCTGCAAAATTGAATGGGATGATGGTTAATTTTATATGCCAATTTGACAGAGCCACAGGGTGCCCAGCTATTTGCTCAAGCATTATTCTGGATGTGTCTGTGAGGTTGTTTCTGGATGAGATTACTGTTTGAATTGGTAGACTGAGTAAAGAAGATTACCCTCTCAGATGTGGGTGAACCCCACAGAATCCACCGAGGGCCTCAATAGAACAAAGAGGCCGACCTCCTGTGAATATAGGGAGCTTCCTCCTGCCTGACAACTTTGAGCTGGGACGTCTGTCTTTTCCTGTCTGTGGACTTGAACTGAAACACTGACTCTTCTTGCGTGTTAAGCCTGCTGACTTTTACACTGTAACTTCACCTGTAGCTCTCCTGGGTCTCAGGCCTTTAAACTCACAGCGAGACTGTACTATCTGCTCTCTTGGGTCTCGGGCTCAGCGAGTATTGATCTTGGGACTAGTCAGCCTCCATAACGGCATAAGTCAGCTCCTGATAATGAGTATCACTCTCTCCCTCTTCATACACACACACACACACACACACACACACACACACACACACACACACACACACACACCGTTGGTTTTCTTTCTCTGGAGAATCCTGACTAATATGAAGGGGAAGTCCTGCTGACGGGCGTGCTAAGGTGATGGGGAAGCACAGAGGGTGTTAAGTCTGGAGCCCAATGAGGCATCAGTGGCACCAGAGGCAGATCTCGAAGGCCCTCATCAGCTGCTCTGACCCCCAAGGCTGTCACTCTGTCCCAGTGACAGGTGCCCCGTACCTACCTCCCATGGGCTGGGGTGCACCAAGCCATTTCTCTCTTTTCTGGGTCATCCTGGCCTCAGCTTGGCTGTAGAGATTTGCTGCAGGGAGATCTTGGAGACCTCTTAAAAGGATGGAACCTGTAAGCCATGCTATGGACTCACTCTGACAGGATTAGAAAGTCCATACCTTGGACTCCAGGGTTTTTGTGCTTCTTTGTTCTCCTCGGCTATTTTCCTGTAGTATTTGGTAAACATCTTCTTGGATATTCCAACTGCCTCAGCTGTTTGAGGAGGAACCAAAGCCACACTTTGTATAAATGTTTGAACTAGTGCTTTAAAGATGGGTAAGGGTCCTTTGGGGCCAGTGAGGTGGCAGCAGCAGGCTGGGGGATGCGAGACCCCCCAAGGGAACCATGCTGTGACCCACCCGGAAGCTGTCCTAACTGAGATAAGACCTTGGGAAATGCAGTTTTATCTTAATAAGGGGTCCCCCTTTATAGCCTGTCACTTAGCAAAGCTGTCCTCTTGGCAGGAAGAAACACCAATTTCCCTCTGAGTGATTGACTCTGGAGTTAGCGCTCTTGCTGCGAGGCTGGGTGCCTGTCTCACCCTCTAGGTCTCTGAACCTCATCTTCCTCGTCTCTGGAACAGAACTGTGCTGACCTCACAGGCTGGTGGCGAGGACCATTGAATGAGGCGCCTGTGTGAAAGCTTGTCCCCAATGGGGCGTGCTCGGTAATACCGCATTCCTTGTACTGCTTCTTCTAAACCTGGAGAAAAGCTCTCTAGATAAAGTGATCCTAAGGACGCCCTTAAGAATTCTTTTATTTCTCTATTTCATTTATTCTGAAAATGTTTGCTTCCAATTCCAAAATGGAATCTGAGCTAGCGGCTGCAGCGTGACAGGCCTGGAGTTGGGGTTGGTGGGTGGCGGGGGGTGTGGGGGGGTGTCCTCTGCTGAGTCTGCAGCCAGCCAAAGCCAGGGGGAATCGATGAAAAATTTAAACTCATTTTTAGGATACAGTTAAATACTTGGATGTCCACAAGCATTGCCCCTAAGGCTGAACTTGACTGTAAATCCTTCTCTTAACCTCTGTCCAAATGTAAGGGCCCAGAAAGAGGGAAGGCAATGGTGTAGGACAAGAGGAGAAGTATTCAGATGCAATTTTGCTTTCTCTCATAGGACACATGATTGTGGAACCTCCTTGCCTGTTCAATGCAACTCGAGTTTGTACTTACCATTCATTCATTCATTCATTCATTCATTCATTCATTCATCAATCACCCTGCTTGTTCAGAGGTGAGTACCATGGCCCCAGCTCTGGTACTCAATCTAGTATGTGGAAGAACAATAGACAAGACCATCAATGCTTGTTGAGCGGTGTGATAGATAGTGTGATAGAGGCATACGAGGGTTATTGGAGCACAGAGGACGATTCCCAGACTAGGTGACTGTGACCTGGATTTCTGAGAACAAGCAGAAATTTCCCAACACAACAAAATGGCCTGGGGGTCGGGAGGAAGTTCCTGAGACAGAGATGATCTTGAGCAAAGCTTGGAGGCATGAGACATTGTGGCCTGTTCAAGGGACTGGAACTAGTTCAGACTGGCTGGAAGGTAGGGCAGAGAAGGCACTGGGTGCCTGTGGGGAGGTGTGGGTGCAGGGCATGTGCATGTCTGGGTGGGGCAGCTGGGTCCTGGTGACTGATGGGCGCAGAATGCCCAGCAGGGTAGGATGGAAGCTGGAGAGGTCACGTCCAGATGATCCCAGGGTCGTTCAACTTTGTTCCGTGGGTGGCGGGAGTTTCTGGAGCAATTGGAAGAAGGAGTGTACTTGTGGACGACTTATATCTTACTGTTTCCAGTGATGTAGGTATTCGAAGAGGTATAATAGGGATGTTTCCTGCTTTTGTGAAGTTTAAGGTTTGATTGAAACAAGTATACTCCCTGCCCATCTCCTCTCTCCTCTCTGTCCACTCATTTGCAATAGAAATGTCCTCGCCAGGCTCCCCAAGCGTGACCCCCAGCCCAGTGGCTGAGGCCATGATGCCCTATTGGATTTGTCCTGTGACTTCCCAGACCATGGACCTGATTCCCCACACCTTGTCACTGGTTGGAGGTCTGCTGTGAGGGCTAGACCCCTCCCCAAACCCCAACTAAAGGGCCCCTGGCTCCTGCTGCACCTACCTGTAGTCAGTTAACCAGAAGTGATGATTGCCTGGATTATGTCAAGCCCGGTGTGAAGGGCATCTAGGACATCCCGGTTAGTCCCACTTCCTAGGCCCCAGAATCAGTCCTGCTTCCTTTCCCCGTTCGGGAGCTTTCTAGAGCCTGACGTACTTCTGACTTGAACCATCTCTTTTCCCCCGGCGCATAATTTGTCACAGCCTGGACTAGGTGGTTTCCAGCATTCCACTGAACCTCTGGGCAAAGCTAAATGAGAGAAAACAAAGGTATAAGGATTGTCACAAGCCATTAGGTGAAGAAGAGCCACAGGTGGAGGAGTTTAGAGATGGGGCAGAGTGTTGGCTAGATGAGGAGGTGAACCAATTCCCTTCAAGACAAGCTCCCCTCCCCATCCTCCCTCTGTGCATTGTTTCTGCTGGCTCCCAGAACCTGCTCTGCTCCAGCCCGCCTCTGCCTGTGCCCCAGGGCTCTGCAGGCTCACTCCTGCCTTGGGTCCAAACCTCCGTGCAGGCAGTGCCCCCTCAGTGGGGGTGACGGGCTTGGCTCAGGCCGGGCTTCCTCCCAGCTGCCCCAGGATTGCCTGGTCCGTACATGAGCCTCTCACCTCTGAAGTCGCCTCAACACACGCATGTCTCTTGTCCAAGGCTGTACTTCCAGCTCCTGTTATAAAGTGAGTTCTTCGTGACTGTTGGGATGAAATGATGGGAAAGTGGTTTGTCTTCTGAGGGTAGACGATATCTCAGGTGTCTTGAGTCGCTGCTTTGGTGAAGGGACAGAGAGAACCAAATCTACCTGAAGCAAGACTGTACATTAAATAAAGTCTGCCTTCAGCCATGGCCCCGAATTCCCTATTCTGGTGGGCTCTGCCTTTCTTTTGTCTAACCCTGCTTCCAGATATGGCCTTGAGGGTTTCTCCACCTGTCTAGTTGTCTTGCCAGACGTTGTCATTCATGCACACTCACGAGGGAAAGGGCCTTGCTGAAGGCATGGGGGTGAATTAGGGGTCAGGGAGCTTTAGGATTTGTGAGACCACCTCGTAGCATGTCGCTCCGCTGGGGAGCTTGCTGGACAGCGCTGGCAGTGCCCTTGGCCTGTGAGCTCTCTGGTGGCAGCACTGCTACCCCTCAGGGCTGTGCTGGCTGGGCAGGTGTGAGGTGGGGCCACGACCATGTTGGAACAAATGGAGTGTCCTCTACCGCCGTCTGTATTTTAACTGTAGACAAAATGGAATTCTAATGTTTTTCTCTCAAAAACGTAACCCCCCTGAGATTCTTAGTATTGTCGAATGACATTGTCCTTCTCCTGGTATTGGAAAAAAGGTGATCCATCCAGATACTTACAGAGGTACTCACAATGATTCTAGGAAACCCCATATGGGATAAATGATGCTAATTTAAGCATATTTACGGGCAACTAACGCCAAACCCTAGTGAGCTACATAGCCTTGTAAGTTCAAAGTTAACCTTCCCACAATCAGAGCAGCATGTTAATTGAAAAAGGTAAGGCAGGCATCTGGCAGATGGGGTTTGTTTAGGGGGGCATTCTATTAAGGAGTCGTTGAAATGGCTCTGTAGCTATTGTAACAGATTCTTATTTCAATGAGATTTCACTTTTTTTTTTTAATAATAAAGAGAAAATCACCCATATTTGCAATGTTTTTCAACAAACTGAGATTTCTTTCTCTGTTTTAAAAATCGTAATTGATTTATTTTGTCATGCAATATTGTCTCACACTCACAGGCTCATTTGAATAAATTATTCATCAGCCTTTTTTTTTTAGTGATGTATCAGCCTGTGCCTGCTCAAGCTCCATTGTCCCCTTCTTGCCACCCAGCTATGGGAAACGGGGGGTTGGGGGGGTGTTGGGGGGGGGGGACAGCCATACAAAGAACACGAGTCAAAAGCCAAAGCCAGTTGCTCTTCACTTAAGCCACACAGGACTAGGTCACGACTAAGGACACCTTACAGGAAGAGTCACCTTGTGGCTCTTCTTCACCTACAGGTTTGTGACCAGTTATTACTTGATGGATCCCATTTCTAATGAGGCTAGAAAGGGAGGCGTCAGGAGGTGGTGCCCACTAGTGCACCTGTCATGTTTTATTATCCTAAGGTGTACTTCCTTGCAATCAGTTGTGTTGTGAAGGTAGGCCCATCGAGCGCATGCACAAAGGACAGCGTATTTATTGATTTCTTTAGGGGGATGAAATCAATTCTCCTGGTGTCTTAATATGTTTGGGCTGCTCTAACAAAATACCACAGACTGGGTGGCTAAAACAACAGAAATGTATCTCCCACTGTCTGGAGGCTCAAAGTCCAAAATCAAGGGGCCGGCACGTTTGGTATTTGGTGAAGAACTGCTTTCTGTTTCAGAGACAGCGTCTTCTGCTGGGTCTGCAATGGTAGAAGGGGCTAGCAAGCTCTTTGGGGCCTCTTTTATAAGGGTCCAATCTCATTCACAAAGGCTGCATCTCATGACCTAGTCATGTCCCAAATGTTCCACTTCCCAGTACCAGCCCACTGGGGACTGGGGCTTCAATGTATGAATTTTGGGGGGACCACTTGGACCATAGCACCAGCTCCTACTTTTAGGATTCAGAATGTAGTTTCAAAGCTGATCACAGATATGGGAAGCCTATGAAAAGTGTACAGATCTTACACATATTAGTCCAGGAGTGAAAGTTGCCCTAACTATACCCCCAAGCTGTAGCCAGGCAGGGCTCTCTGGGCCCATGTCATCCATCGCAGGGCTCCAGTTCTCTCAATGTCAGCAGGTAACTTGAGTCCAAAGAGACCCCTGTCCTGGAGAGTGAGCTGCCTGCCCCTCATTGACCAATTTCTAGAACGGGTGCAGTCGACCTGTTGCGGTGGGTGGGCAGAGATCTTCTCTGAGAGCTGCGAGCTCTCACAGGGCAACCTGGGGAAGGGCTCGGTGTGACTCTGGGTCTTGCCCTCACGCCAGCGGGTGCTTCAAGGAGGCTGTGACTTCTGATGTATCCCTGGGTGAGCAGGGAAGGGCGCCTTCTCTCCTTCCTGCCGAAGAATGGCTTGGGAGGCCCTGTAGGACTCTCTGGCAGAGTCCCTGCTTCAGAATAGCTGTCAATCGCTGGAACAACCCCCAGATCAGGATATTCCCCACAGCACCCTTTTATTATTTTTTAAAAAAATATTAATAGAACTAATTAAATATAGAGGTGTGCTCCAGCCCTAATCTGCAGCGTCTCATCTTTTCCTCGCCTCCCTCCTCCTTCCCACTGGGCCCCAATGTGTATTGTCAAAGTGTCAAGCGAGGAGGGAAAGGAGAAAACCAGGGAGATAACACAGAATTGGTATGCCGGACGAAGGCTGCGGACACAAGGGACTTCTTTTAATCCAGTCCATTAATCAATTTCTCCGTTGAAATTGAATTAACTGTCTTTCATCAGCATCACATCCCAGGCCTGAACACATTGTGCACCCCGGAATGTCAATGCCGCCGGAGTGTGTCTCCCCGCCGCGTAGGTGAGCACGCCGGCGCCTGCTCTTCTGGTCCAGTGCAGAGAGAGTGAAGGGCCTGAGAAAGTCAAAGGGGCTGGCCTTGGTCTGCTGGCCTTGAACCTGAGCCACCAAAGCAATCTGTGTTTTTGTTTTTCTGGCTCACAAGCCACTGGGAGGACTTTCTACTCCCATCCCTCCTTTAACCTAAGCACATTTGCCATCGCATATCAGTCTCACTTGTAATGTTTTTCTTTTCTGGGCTTGAGTTGCACCAGAAACAATGGGCTGTGCCCTGCTGTCCCCCAGCTGAATCCCTCAGCCCTGCTAAGACAAGGCTCTTTCTGTGGGTCAGCGGGCTCTGGCTTGTACTGAGAATCTATCAATGCAGCTATGAAAGGCTTTCTCTCTGTCTCTGAGAGAAGCGTTCGGACATTCCGATATTTACATAGAGATGCAGCGCCAGAAGTCACCCACGGGAGGTGTTTCCATAGAGATTTGGTATTTTATTCATTTGATCAGTTAAGTAATAATTATTTATTTACTGGTCATCGGCAGGGTTCCACGATCTCTGCTAACTCTCAAGGGCAAAAAGTTAAAAACAAGCAATGCAGCCCCAGCCCTGATGATCTATTAGGGGGAGACTGGTAGAATCAGAATTCACAATAGGCGGTAATATATATGCGTATGTATATATTAAAATGGAATTTTGCGGTCTGTGGGTGAGGCTAGGGAGCAAAGGTGGGAGTGAGTACTTGGCCTGACCGGGCCCCGGAAGGTGCTGTAAGCGGTGGGCTCTGAGAAAACAGACCAACCATTTGCCATGAGGAGGAAGGATTGCAAGTAGATTGCAAAAACAGAATTTTGTTCTCCCTCGTATTCTGTTCATACAACAGTCAGATAACAATATGGTCGTGTTAGTCCCGGGCTCACCACCGCAGGGGCATTCCATTGCCCTCAGAATAACATACATACGAGACGTGCTTTACTAGGGAGACTCTGCAGCCACTCTGACGCTTATGCCAGTGAAGGCAGGCATGGCTTCACCGAGCCTGGTCCAGCCTCACAGGCTTCACGCCAGCTGCTCCCTCTGGATTCTCCCTCCTCACACCCCCAGGCCTGCCCCTGCCATTGTCTGGCTGAGTCCTACTCCTCCTTCAGGCATCTACAGGGAAGCTTTTCCTGGCCTCTCCGAATGGGTTTGGCCCTCCAGTTACATCTCAGAACCCGCAACCACCGAGTTTCTCCTCCTCGCAATGATCTCCATGGTAATAATTGTTTAAAACCCACCTCCCTCTGCAGACTTTAATTGTCAAGAAAAGACGGACTGTGTTTGTCCGGTCACTGTTAATATCAGGGTCTAGCCTGACAGTAGTAGATGCTTACTAAATACTGCACGGATGTTTGCTGAATGAGTGAGTGAGTGGTTCATGCTTGAAGAGGCGAGTTCCGAGAAATGGTGACTGTAGCTAACAAGTAGCTTGTTTAGTGCAGGACGAGCAGCCTTGCCGTGTGGAACTGGGAGATATTGCATGTCAAGCTAAGGAGTTTGGACTTTGTCCCGTGGGCAAAAGGAACCAGGGAAGGCTTATGAGCAAGAGAGTGACTTAATCTGATTCGTGTTTTAGAAATATAATTCTAGGGCAATTGACTCCCGAGTTAACCATCTGACGACTTGGCTCTTATTTGATTTCCCAGGTTCTCATTCTTCCAGTTAAACAGAATGAAAGAAAACAAGTTTTGGGCTTCATTGTTGGGCGGGTTCAAACTTGATAGAGGCACATCCTCTTTAGCTTGTTACCTCCTTCCACCTGGACGCCACTCTACACCTTAGAGGCTCCCCCTTACATCATGTCCCTGCTGTTCCACCTCATGGGCTCAGTGCCCTCCTGCCTTCATGCCACTGCGTGTGCTGTTCCCACTGCCCAGAGACCCCTCCCTCCCATCTCTGCCTTTCCCAACACTGCCTCTCCTTTTGGGTCAGGTTCAAGGCCCACTCCCTCCTGAGCTTCCCTGACCTCTGCTGGCCACCTGGCTCGGCGGGACTCACAAAACAGTCAAGTTCTCTGCCCTTCTAAGGCTCATGGAACCCTAGGGACAGGCCGTGGAGGTCATTTGGGCCCAGCATGTTTTCAACAGGAGGGGAAACTGAGGAGGTATGAATTGTTAGGGTTATACAGCTGGGGAGCAGCAAGAGCAGGACCACCGTCCGGATGGCCAGGCCCACGCCCATTGCTTTTCCCTGTACACAGCCATGCCTAACCAGGCTCTTGACACAGGGCCTTGGGCATTATTTAACTTTTCAGCACATGTCTAGTTTCTCCAATAAAATCATGAGCTCCCGGGAGACCTGGACGGCAGAGCAACTCATTTATCTGAGTATAAATGTCTGGCACATAGTAGTTATTCAATAAAGTATTGTTGATGCAAGACATTTCAGATAAGAAATACTTCTGTGCTCTCCATTAGCTTCTGCTCTGTTCATTAAGGCGGTGATGGCCTGCGGACAAAACCACTGATTTAGGAGCGCACAGTGAGAGCCAGAGCAGGGGCCTACCAGCGCAGGGTCTCCCAGAAGCACATCTGGAATGTCATTTGGGAGTGTCTCAGGGTCCTCAGAAGGAAGGGGTCCACTTGCCCATCCCCACCCCTCCTCTCCAACCATGTCTTTTTTTGCCCACTGTGTTCTGGGGGATGATGTCACTTGGTGAGCAGGTCCTGGACTTCCCTGCTGCCTGGCCTCTGATGGACTCAGCCAGCGGAGAAAGAGGGGCAGATCAGGGTATTTATCCCTCTGGCTCCGTCCCCCCAGGGCCTGCCTGCACTTTTGTCCTGGCTGCATTCCCACGGACAGCTGCTGTCTCAGGCTCCAGCTCTGACCTGGTTCAGGTCACACTGGTTCTTCCCCCGTCCCCCCTCGGACACCATGGCAGTGCTGGCTTCCTGCTATTCCTGTTACAGGTGGCTGCCCTCCCTTGTGAATTCCCCACAGCCTCTCACAGGCTCCGTATCACGTTCTCCTCCAAGTATGCCATCTGTTCTGCTGGGATTTTGTCTGGTAGAAGGTCTTAAAGAAATTCACAAAATCAGACTGGTGGAGAGAAAAAGACCGGACCATGTATTTTTGGCAAGGATGCCAGATGCTGAGGCCCACCTGCGTGTATACGGTGTTACTGAACATGCCCTCAGGATTAGCCGTGGAGGAGAGTGTGAGGCAGAGGAGGACACCCCACCCTCCCCCATTCTTAGCTGGCTTTATTGGGGTCAACTGCCTTTTTTGGGGTGCTTTCATTTCATTAAAAACATATTCATTCAATACATGAGTAAAATGTCACTACTCTCAAGGAGCTCATAGTGTAGTGGGAATGAGAGACACATGAGAACGTTCCGCTGGGGGTAAATGAGGGGGACAAGTGGGGATGGCAGGTGTAGCTGGACAGGGAAGCCACCAGCCCCACACCTTCAGACTGGAATGGCGCCTGATGTGGAAAGAACTCTGGCTTTAGAGGAGAAAGATGTGTTTGGGCCCTGGGATCCTCAATTACCCTCTGAGCTTCATTGGTGAACTGGGAAAAATAACTCCTTGCTTGTAGATTGGTTTCAAGACTGAAGTGAGATGCCAGGAGCAGGGCCAGGGGCTCCTCAAGGAGTGGCTGCCACCAGCAGGGTGTGTGCAGGGTGGGAGAACCTGGCACCATGGCGTTGATGTATAAACATTTGATGAATGAATGAATGAAAGGAGACTCCAGCATCAGAAGAAACAATTGTCCCAACCACCATGGTGTTCTTTACTGCAGATTGTTCCCACACAGGTGACCTAGAGGAAAAGAGGGTGGGCCAAAGCAGAAGCGACTCCAATTATTAATAGCTGCTGATTCTTGGGGCTTCAGGTTTATACCTTTGCTATCAACTCAAAACTGACTAGTTTATTTATTTCGTTTGGTTGGGAGCCAAGATAATGGAGGCTGGGAGATACCAACTTCAATAGGTAAAGTAACATTTCCCCCTTTCCGCCTTTCTTCTTTAGAAACTCCAGGCAACTGACCTAGTTTTTCATTCCCTTTGAACTCAGCTAAGGCAGATCTTCTTCAAAGCAGGGTTGTAACATTCAGGTTCTTTGCTTAATGTGGGTCAGGGTGACTCCTCCAATTACTGAAAAAGATGAGCTGTGGAACCATCTTTTTAAGGTGTCCTGGTGCCCAGATTTCTCTTGTTCAGTGTTTAGGTCAGAGCAGTTAGCAGGAAAAGTGTGGCAGAGAAATGTTTACTTTTTGATTGCATACTAAACGACTTATAGAAGGGGGTGGGTGGAACAAAGTTCTGTATCTCATTCTTACATTACTGTGGTCCCTGGTGGTGGCGGTGGTGGAGGAGGGGGCTACCTGTCTTTCACACATAGTGGCAAGAGTCAGGGAACCAGTTTGTGGACAGTGTGATGTTTGGATAAGTCACAGATTTGTGATTCTTCATCTGAAAAGGTGCCTTACAGCCATTTGGTTTTCTGACAGTTCTACACTTTTAATGTGGGGTGGGGTTGGAAGGGCATCGTACAAGGAACTCTGCAAATAGAAACACCCCCCCTTCTCCCAAGCAGCACTACTATTTCCTTGCTGCAACATCCCTATAGGAAGCAGGGCTGGGGAAACACACACAGCAAGGAGAGCAGTCTTCTCCCAGTGTGATTTGAGCTATTCTTAACGGCTAATCCACTCCCAATCTATCCTGGACTGGTGCTCTTCTAGCTTGAAATTTCATCATTAGAAAGTCATTCCGTTGAGTGGGACATTACTGAGTTTAGATGTTTCTAGTTAAAGTGAATTTTGGCACTAGTGATTTGAAGAATTTAGTTTATCATGCAACTTTCCAAAAAGGCAGCTGAGGACACACGTCAGGTAGATACATCCTGAAGGAGCTGGGGGATGGGACAGTCTGGAGTGCTGATGAGGTAGGTAGGCCTAGGTGAAGTTCCAGGCAAGACCGCTATTGCTGCAAGTGAGTGATCTGGGCTAACATCCTAGTTTTGCTGAGGCCTGGAGGGCCCTGCTTGCATTCCCCCAGGAGGAAGTTTAGCTCAGTATTCAACTTTATACATCCCTCCCTGCAGCTCTCACTTTCCACCCCTCATTTCCAGGATCCAAAACTCGAGAACAGAACCTGAGCCCCACACCGCCAGCCCAGCTAAGCCTTGGTGTCTTCTCACCCCTCCCGTACATGCAGGCCTCTCCCCAGCGCCCTCCTCCACCCCCACTTCCATCCCCACCCCAGCTCAGAGGTGCTTCAGTTACTGCCAGCAGCCAAGGGCCGAGGTGTGTTCCTTCTGTCCTCTAATGCAAGGTTCTTAGAGACGCCATTCCACATTTTAACAAATAACAGGAGCACCGAGGCAAAGACTTTTATCACAATATGAACACTGTAATTTCAACCTTTTAGAGCAACTAATCTATGGAATCAGATTCAATGGAGAGGGTGCCGAGCTGAGTTTCAGCCGTGAGCTGCTGTTGCCTGGTGGGGAAATGTTCTGCAGACTTCTGCAGACTTGGACAGGAAGCGAGAAGGGGACCCTCCCAGGGCTCAGTGCTGTTGGAAACACACATGGCAATTCCTGGAGCTGCACCAGCGAGCAGAGCCCAGGAAATCGAGCGCCTTCTCACTCACTCAGTCACACGTGGAGATTATCGATTGCTTACTGCACTTCCCAGCCTTGCAAAGTGTGAGGAAACCTCTGCTGCCACCCACACTAATACTATCTCTGCAATGTCTAATACGGGCTAATACTTACTGCGTGCTTACCAGGCGCTATGCTAAGTGCTTTACACAGCTTGTTACATGTAATACTCAGAACATCTCTGTGACGTATGAGCTGTCATTAGTCCATTTTTACATAAAGAAACCAAGGCTTAGAGAGGTCACCTGCCTAAGGGCACTATTTGAAAGTAGGATAGCAAGGGTCTCAAACTCAGGTAAGTTGACAGCCAGCACGGCAGCCATGCTGTCCACGCCTCTCTACAGAGGCAGCCAGCAGCCGCTGCAGTGTTTAGTTTCCTGGGGAGGGAGGGAGATGAACTTAAGTAACTATAGGACACAGGCATAGGTACTGTCATAGTTCCATAGTTCGTGGGGGTATTATTCACCCATTCATTGAACAGATTCTTCTCCAGAGTTCCAGGCTGTGTGCTCCAGGCGTGATGGTGATGGGGGTGAACCCAAAGCATGGGAACAGTCGGTTACTCGGATTTCATGGAGATTCTAGTGCCGGCATGGAAGGCCGATATGAATGGAATAATCACACCGAACAATGTAGATTTCCCACCGAGGAGAGTGAGTGACTAACTTCTTGATGGGCTTCAGTCAGGCTTTGAAGAGGACACAGTGATCTTGTCCTAAGGACAGGATGAGTTGCCTGGAGGGAGCACGGTTGCTCCAGGATGTACAGGGCTCTGAGGTGTGATGAGCAGATGGCATTGAAGGACTGGGGACAGTGGCAGTGGGTCTGACTAGAGCACGGGGCACGTGGAAAGGAGAGGCTGGAGAGTTAGGCTGGGATGAGCTTTCCCAGGACCCTGTTTGCCAGGGAAGGAGCCACAAGCACTTTGTCACACAGGTTGGGGTTGAAGATGGGGTGGGCCAAGGAAGAGGTACCACATGTTTGAAGTCTGGGAAGGAGCACATTCCAACCTCCCTCTTCACACGTGGGCTCAGTTGGGCTCAGCTGAGAAGGATCCTTTGGTGCTCAATTCAAAGACGAGAGTCAGTACAGGGATGAGGGTGGGGATTGTGGCGACAGGAGCATTAGACATCAAGCAGGTATTTTACAGAGGGCGACGCTGAGGTCTAGACAGGGAGAGTGAGTTTACTGGGAACTAGAGACAATGAGGATCGGACATACCTGTTTCTCAGTCCATTGCCTTGTCTAATTCATCCATTCACTCACCAAACACTTCCTGAGCACCCACCATGTTCCCTGCACATTTGAGTATGTGCTTATCCAGAGTTAGGAATTTCTGAATGATTGGAGTAGGTCCTAGGCCAGAGGGAAACTTGGTACTGGTTTGCTCCAGGCTTGCGTTTCCCAGTTTTATTTTTTTTTTTATTTTTATTTTTTGGTGGGGAGGGGGCGCTTCTATACTTGGGTGTCCTCCCAGCACCTCAAAACCCAGCATCCCCAAATCAAACTCATTATCTTGACCCTCCAATTTAATCAGCTTCCTCATTTTCTATTTCTCTGAAAGGAGCCACAGTCTGTCTATTTCCCAAGCCTCAAATCTCAAGAGATGGTATGTAGAACATGACCCTCGGTGCTCATTCACCAATGAGTAAGAATAGACGTTCTAAGAATGTCCATGTTGGGTGTGGTGTGGTCACGACGGTGCAGCCACAGGAGGAAACGAGAGTGAGGCTTGGAAAGGAGCATTCATTATTCTCACGAGTCCTAGAGGGGGGTCATTGTGCACCACAGAGCCCCGGGGAGAGCGCCGGGTTCTGGGCAAGAGGGAGAAGACAGGCGTGAGGGGAAAATCCGAAACCCTTCTGGGGTTTCCATGGGAAAGGCAAGGCAGAGTTAGAATAATTGTAGCTGGCTCTGGGCTGCAGGGGGGTGTCTAGTTCCCTTGTACTTGCCCCTGGAGTGATTTAGGGTGATTGCTTTGGTGTGTGAGACAAGGCAGTGATTTTTTTTTGGGGGGTGGGGGTTATAGACTCACATGAAAAACATGCTCCCAGGGAACTGTCTGGCCCTGGGAGGGGCCGTCTCTTCCCTGCCAGCAAACATTTTAAGATATCAAAACATCATAAAACACGAAAAACCCCATGATTAACACAATGGTCCTTCCTTTGCTCTTACTCCCCACACCAATATCTGGTCCGTTATTATCCTCCGCTCTCACACTATAGGATGCTGACAGCCCTTTGGAGAACTCGCCTCCTTCCTCAGACTTAATGATGTGTGTCCTGAGGAGATTGCCAGCTGGACAAGGCTGGGGTTGCATTTGCTCCACACTGGCTCTTTACGGGCTATATCTCATTTTTCCTCCAGCCCTCCTGCTCTCACATTAGTTTCTTCTCTCAGTGTTTCTAAGCCATCTTCAGAACCCAGTGCCAAACCTTCCTGGAAGAGCCTAGCGTTTAAGATCCTCTACCCTCTGACCTCACTGCCCCTCCAGGCTCATCTCCCAAGTTCCATTTGCTCCATCAGCACTTATTGGTTGTCTCGCCACCTGAAAGGTCTTCTGTTGACTGTCTCCAGCTATTCACATACTTGGAGCCCTGTTAACCTTCACACAGCTTACTCCAGGCCCCAAAGCAGAAATAAATAACCCCATTCCCTGAGCCCCCATGCTGCTGCTGGTTTGTCTGTTACAATTCAATTTGTCTTATATTTTGTGATGATTTTCCTGGGAGGGGGCAAAGGCAGCAGGATGTAGGCTAGGAAAACTGCCCTGCTCATTTCTGCTCAAGAACCCCAAGTGTCCCTCATATGGGGAGCCAACTGAGGCTGGCAGTGTATCCAGGCCGGATGCTGCAAGCCTGGACCAGGACCCACGTGGGCCCCAGTCCTTTGTTCTCCCCTCTGGGGACACTCTCTGCCCCTCCATCCCCTGCAGAGGGATGAAGCAATACCCTGAGTAGTTCCAGGACTCACATACTCGTGGCTGTCCCAGGGCCCTGTGGCTGCGCTTGGGGAGGGCATCCTGGTGAGTGGATCTCTCCCACTCATCGGCACGGTGTTTGTTTCTTGAAATTGCGTGACTCTCACTCATGTCAGACGCGAGTTCTGGGCTTTGTGTGACCCTGTGGTCCACCACTAACCCTTGGGTCTGAGACCTGCAGGTGGGCCTGTGCACCGGCTCTTGCTTACACACATTCTGCCTGCAGGACTGCCTCTGGTCTACAGCCCCCAAGGGTGATGAGGCCAGTGGCAGGTGTCTTTACACTGGGCACCCCTGCTGCTGGCATCCAAGGTGGAGCCCACTGCACCTACCATGTGTTAGGCTGCTATCTGGGTGCCTAGGACCTGGGTGGCCGAGGGCAGTGCCAGTGGCCCTTCTGCTGGTGCTCTTTGCTGACCCGATTGAGGTGCTGACACTGTGCTCTGTCACACTGGACTGAAGCCATGCCTGATGAAAAAGGGATATTCCTTGTGTGAAGGAGGCTTCTTTTCTCACCTGCCCATGGCCTCTTGCCTATCCTTACTCCAAGGGGTCGTATAGGAAGGCAGATGTGCAGTAAACACTCAGAGACATCAAGAGATCACATACTAGCAATTCAGTAATTATGGCTTCAAAAGTTCAAGAGGAGATGTAGTTGGAAGACGTGTTGTTTTGCATTTATTCTAGAAAACGTCAAATGGTAAATCTAACATGACCGGAAAACAAACCAGCAGTACATTTTTCTGTCCGCGCTGGGCAGGCTTGGATTCGTGACCATCACCGTGAAGCACGACACAGCTTTGAGCGCTGTGAAAAGCCAGTATTCAGGGCAGCATGGGGGTCATGCAGCATCGTATGAATGAGGTACCAGCATTACAATCACCATTTTAGGGACCTGCGGCAGCAAAATAAATCTTTACTATTTCAATGCAAACAGGTTTCAAAGAACGACAGCACTGTGAGTAAATCACAACACGACTATCTTTTTCTTAAGGTGGGAGACATACAATGAGCCAGGAACAACACCTCTGATAAGAAAGAATAGGGGGAGCTGGTGTCGAGACCTGACATGAGGAGATGCTACCTGGCCTTTGTGAAGAATCTTTTTTTGTAAGACTTAATTTTTTAGAGCAGTGTTAGGTTTACAATAAAACTGGGAGGTACAGAGATTTCTCCTGCCCGCCCTCCCCCCAGAAAGCCTCCCCCATTATCAACATCCCCACCAGAGGGGGACATTTGTTACCAAAGATGAGCCGGCATTGACACGTCGTTATCACCCAGAGTCCATAGTTACAGTAGGTTTCTCTCTTGGTGCTGGACATTCTGTGGGTTTGGACAAATGTGGAATGGCATGTGTCCATCATTATAATTCATGTAGAGTATTTCTTTATGAAAAATCTTCATGCTCACCAATTGGGCAATAAAGAAACACCCATTGTTCACAATCAGGGGTTGACAAATACAACCTGTGGCCACCGTGGGGCACACCTGGCCACCCCTGCTTGTTTGCATATTTCCTCTGGCTGCTTTCTGCACTAGAACAACAGCAGCAGGGACCATATGGTCCACGAAGCAGAAACATATTTATTGCCTGGCCTCCTTCCCTACTCTTCATCGATAAGTCACTGTATCTCACATGGAACCATGGGTTACTGTTTTAACTTGTTATTTTGAAACAATTTTAACCTTACAGGGAAAAAAAGCACATGTATAATACTGATAACTCTCATATAGTCTTCACACAAGAAGCCCTTTCAATTTTCTCCAATTGTCCCAGTCACGTCCTTAACTGAAAAAGGGTCCAGTCCAAGGTTATGCACTGCATCCAACTGCCACGTCTTGCTTATCTCCTTCCATCTGGAACAGTTTCTCAGCCCCTTCTTCACTTTATGTCTCTGACATTTTTTTTTTTAGCTTTTATTTTGAAATGATTAGAGAGTCACCAGGAGTTTCAAAAATAGTAGAGAGGGCTCCTGTACCCTTTAACCAGCTTCCCCCTCTATTAGGTGCTCAAGAGAAACAGAACCAATAGTGTGTGTGTGTGTGTGTGTGTGTGTGTGTGTGTGTGTGTGTACAAAGATTTGTTATAAAGAATTAGCTTATGTGAGTATGGAGGCTGGTGAGTCCAAAACTTGCGGTATGGCCTGGCTGAGTTGAGACCCAAGAGAGCGAATGGGGTAAATGAAGTTCAAAGGCAGTCTGCTGGAGAATTCCCTCTTGCTCTGGAGGCTGATCTTCAGATTCCATTCAGACCTTCAACTTATTGGATGAGGCCCACCCAGATCATGGTGGGCAATCTGCTTACTTAACTTTCACTCATTGAAATTTTACTCTCATTCAAAAAATGCTCTCCAAGTTGACACATAAAATTTACTACCACACCCCCCATGGTAATGACTTACATAGCTGTAGTATCGTTTCAAACAAGGACATTGACACGGGATCCATCAATTTCATAGCACATTTTAAAATCAAAACATTTTATATAGTCAAGACTCCACAAAACAGTATTTGCCTAGGTAGCCCTGCCTATAGTTTTCAAACTTGGCTCCAGGAGCTGCAGGGGTTTAATGACAGTCACTTCTAGACTGTCCCTGGATAGGAGAGAGATCAAGTAGGTGAGTTCCAGACCCCCAGCCACTCTTCATAAAGTCATTGCTCTTTTTATCTGTGTTGCTATCGAGTTTCACCGGAAGGAAGGGCTTCGCTGCTAAAACCGTTTGGCTTTCATTCTCTAGGCCATTTTTAGGCCTTCTCTGCTTATATTCCTTTTGCCAGAGGTTGCTCCAGCCCTGGTTCTTATTCTTGCCTCTTGTTCCAAACACTTGCTTCACTGCTTGACTGTCACACCTGTCTCTGACCTCCCACCAGGCCTGATCTTTCTCACATGCTTTTAGCGCGGCCTTGCCCATCTTTCTGTCCTCCTCTGACCTCCAGGTGTCCTGTTATCTTAGATGAGCTCTTTCTGTTCCATTCCTTAGCCAGAGAGAGCCGTATTTCCTCCTCTAGCCATTGATCTCCTTTCTCGAGGAATGGATGGGAGGTTAAATACCCTCTTCTGTATCAAAAATTACTTCTGCATATAAAATATCTCCAATAGACATCAGCTATGCCTCCATGTGACAGGACGGCAACCATAGAGGGATTTTTTTAATAAATCATTTTCAGGCTTTGATCAAGTAGATTAAATGACAATAATTTAGAGGGCTTGACTGATAAATAAATAATTTTGTTTTATTAAGCATTATGAAACTGTGTACTCAAAGATTTTTTAATCATGCCTTTGTTAAATAGATTATGTATTGTTTGCTTTTATCATCGACAATGATTTGATAGCGTTGACATCCAATTTTTTAATGAAAGTATTGGATACCTGAACGCTTAAAAAACCTTTACATTTCTAATTATTTAAAGTCCAAGCCAGAAAAAAACCCTCCGATCTCCCTAAACAATGTTGGGCTTTTGTTTCCCTCTCTTTCTGCTCTTTGTCACTTTAAACTTGGTTTGTCTTTTTTCATCAGTTTTATAACCACACTTAAAGCAAAATATTTAGACCTCTTTATACTTAGTTTCAATGTTCATTGCCAGGCTTTTTCAGTATTCCTCCCACCCTCACCCCCCACAATGCCCCTAGTATTGATTCCAGTAATCTGGAGAGTGTTTTAAATAAATATTTTTGAGCAAGAGGACACAGTATATTTTCTAAACTTCAAATATTTAGAGACTTATGTCTTTGTGCATAAAATAATTGGGTTGCATCATTTTTCCTCTATAGAGTTTTTTTCTTTCTGGTTAGAGAATGTTATCAAGTCTATCATTTAAACACTGATTGATTTTTTTTACAGTATTGAATCAAGTGTGGAGTATAATTTACTTATTATGTGTCTTCATGAGTTTTTAATTATTTTGTCTAAAATTGGCTCAGCCCTCCCACAATTTTCTTTCAAACATGGAAAATGTATTGTGTATAATTTTCTTCTGTTCCCTACAGTGAATTTGCTTCACAACTAGGATTCTTCTCTGACAGCTGAACACTTTGCTCTCCTGTGCTGCAGAACGCTTTTGAAGTTTTCATATTCAATTAATGATGAACTTAATAAATATGTATTAAGTATGACATGCCAAGTACTGTTCTAGGCACTAGGGACCCATTAGTTAACAGAACAGACCAAAAAATCTTTGCCCTCATGGAGCTTACATTCCAGTGTTAAAGACTGACATTAAACAAAATTAAATAAAGGGTATGTTAAATAGTGTTGAATGTTAAGGAGAAAAATAAAACAGAGCAGAGCAATAGGCAGTGTTGGAAGAAGTTGAAATTTTAGCTACAGTGACCAGAGAAGCAGGCGAGATTGAATAAAGATGGGAAGGAGGGATGTCTAGGGGACAAGATGTGAAAGACAAGGAACACTATCTAGTGCAAAGGCCCTGAGGCAGAAACTTGCCTGGCAAGTACTAAGAACAGCAAGGATGCCAATGAGTATAGAGCAAAGATAGCAAAGGGGAAAGTGGTAGGAGCTGACGTTAGTGATGTAGCAGGAGCTAGAATTCCATGGGAGGACATATAAATATGACGTCATATCGCTGCTCCAACTCTGAGCAAGTCGGATCACTATTGGAGGAGTCAGAACAGAGATATGGCATCATATTTTGATTGTTCAATCTAACTGGTGTGTTGAGAGTAGACTAGGTGGGAGGGGCAGAAGCTGAGGAACCACATAGGAACCTATTGCAACAATCTGGGAAACATTATCATGGCTTTGGCAGAAGGGTTAGCAGTAGAGGTTGTGAGAAATGGTCAGATTTTCGATGTACTGTGAAGGCAGAGAGGGTTTTCCGATACATTGGATATGGTGTGTGCAATGAAGAGAAGGGTAAGACTAACTCCAGGGTTTTTGGACGCAGCAATTGAGAGGATGGAGTTGCCATGAACTGAGGTGGAGAAAGGCAGCAGGTTTGTGAGTAAGAATCTGAGCTCCGTTTTAGACATATTGAACTTGAGCTGTGTATTAGAGACCCAAGTGAGGTAATGAGTGAGCAGGCAGACATGTGAGTCTGGACTTCGAGTGAAAGGGTTAGGCCGAGATGGAGACTTGGGAGTCATTAACTTCTGTGGTATTTAAAGCCGTAAGACTGAAGAAGGCTGCAAGGCTGTGACTGAGGACAGGGCGTTATCAGTGCTTATAGGACAGGGGCCAAGGGTCACAAGTAAAGGAGACTGAGAAGGAGTGGTTGAAAGATTGGAAGGAAACCAGGCAATTGTGTTGTTACAGATACCGAGGAAAAAGGAAGTGACACAGGAGAGAGTGATCAGCTGTACCAACTGCTGCTGACAGGTCAAGTAATTGAGAACTGAGAATTTACCACTGAGTTTGGCAACAGAAAGGTCATTGGTGTCTCAGATAAGAGCAGTTTCGGAGGAGTGATGGAAATGAAAGCCTGTTTGGAGCGGGTTCGAGAGAGAATTGGAGGAAATTGGAGGCACAAGTCAGTCTACGTTTTAAAGGCTTTTGCTGTAAAAGGAAAAAGAGAAAAGGGGTGTTACCTGGAGTAGAAGTGAGGCCAGGAGAGGAATTTCTTAATGGAAGAAATAACGTGTTCGCATGCTGTATTAGCCGTCCTCTAGCGTTAAGTAACCAAGTACCACAAACTTGGGGGATTAATATAACACACACATATTAACTCATGGTTTCTACAGGTCAGCAGTGCAGTCACAGGGGAGCTGGGTGCTTCTGGCTCAGGGTTTCTCATGGGGCCACCTTCTAAGTGTCACTGGGCGTGCCCCTTCCAAGCTCACATGGTGGTTGGCTGAATTCAGTTCCTTGCAGTTGTAGAACTGAGGTCCCTGTTTCCTTGCTGGCTGTCAGCTGGAACCACTCTCAGCTCCCAGATGCTACTCTGATCTTGTGCCCGTTGGCCTCTCACCGTCCCCTCTCACAACACGACAGCTCACTGCCAGGTCAGCAGGAGAACCTCTGGGCTCAGCAAAGGCCTATGTGCACTCTTGTTAAAGGACTTCCCTCTGATTAGGTCAGGCTCACTCTGCATAAGCTCCCTTTCGATTGAGAATCAGCAGGAGTAGGGAACTTGATCACATCGGCAAGACCCTTTCCGGTTGCCAGATGACATAACAATCTGGGAGTTACAGCTCGTCACCTTTGTCATATTCTGTTGTCTGGAATCAAGTCACAGATTCTACCTGCTTTCAAGGGGTGGGGATTTCACAGGACGGTGACTCACGGGGAGTCACCCGAGGGTGTGTCTGACACAGTAGATCTCTATGGGTATAATGCAGCGGAGAGACAAACATTTAGTGATGAGGCAAGAAAGGGGGAGAAGGCTGGAGCAACGTCCTTAAGTTGGTGAGAAGGGTGGGGTTCAGGGCACAGTAGAGACGTTAGGCTGAGCTCGGGGTACAGCTGACCACGCGCTAGTCCAGGAAGGGAGGCCGAGTAATTGGAGGCCCGTCGTTGTACATGGGTAAAGGTGGAGCCCGGAGAAGCCTGCTCCTTTCTCCTTCTGTGTTCTCAGTGAGATAAGGAGCAAGGAGCAAGGGCATCAGCTGAGAGGGAGGGAGGGTGCAGGAGGAGATGCGGCAAGTTTATTTTAATATGTGTTCACATTTCTTATCCTATGGTTAATATATATTTATTTATTCATTATAAGGTGTTTACATCATCACATTAATGCGTTCTTTCGGAGAGGGAAAAGAGAATGTTTTGGGTCAGTGTTGGAGGCCATTGGGGATGGGGGTGAGCTGGTAGCCTAGGGCTCAGTCACTGTGTGGCCCGATGCCGGACTGGCACACCGCAGGTGAGGACCGGATGACCCGCTCAGGTCTGGACCAAAGGGAAAATCAAACCCCAAACCAATGTGCACACTGGAAGGATGCTGCCAGTTCAGGACAGAGCAGGGGTAGGGCTGGTGCTCTAATCACCGTGGCCGGTGGCATTCAGGCATTGAGGGTACATTTAACAAGTGATTCAGACTGGAGCCTCACGGCTAATAGACATTGCATGTTCAATATTTTCATTTATGGCTCATAAATGCAGGGCTTGTCCTGACTTACAAACTGCACACTTAACACCTGTATCACAATACATTTTCCCTACATTTCCCAGGTAATTAGTTTTATGGCGTTTTGCCATTTGGTACAGCTCCTCCCCTCTTTGCAAGCACTCCTGGGGATATCTGAACTACCGAAAAATAAATCTTACCACATAGCTATATTTGGAACTTAAATTAATAGAAAACACTCCGTAGTAAGAATATCAAGCATTATATACGTAGTCTGTATAGAGAAACCAACTCCTAGGCATCCCCATGCTTGGAAATTCATTTACCTCACCCCCAGCCATTGATATTCCTTTATGTCATCCACAGCGTGGCACAGAAGACCTTAGGAAAGGCTCGCTTCTTTAGCCAGGCCATTTACCCTCCCAGTTTTTGTAGAATTCCATGCATCCACTGGTTTTCACGCTCTTATCTATAGAGCCATTCTGGGTACATCCCACCAGACTTTCCCCAGCCAGTCTCTGCAGAAGCAGGACAATCCTCTTGAAACGGCCATCTCTTCTCTCTGCAGCAGCTGGCCTGCCTGCCGCCGTGGTCTTCACTTCCCACCCTCGGTAAATCATGGCTTGTGCAGCCCATGGACTGCAGCTCAGCAAGCTCGGTACCTGAACTAAGTACATCACTTGTTTTGTGACGGAGAAGGAGGATTTAACTTGTTTACCTGGTGGTGGCTGCTTTGTTCCTCTCTTTCTCTATCCATTTCCATTGCTCTCAAAAGTCACTTTGGGACCCTCTAGGGAGTCTCACAGTGAGGAAGGCCTTGGGTCACTCCCTCGAGGACAAGTCCTCCTGTGGACTGGCCAAGCTGAACCCTTCACACGGTACTGTCTCACGTCACACACGTCTGACAGCAATTTCCAACAAGGATCTGCTCCCTCACCCGAACCCCCTGGGACTGAGGTCAGCTGTAAAGGTGTCAGAGGACAGTTTCTGACCTTTAGTCAGTGGAGGGTGACCTGAGTGGCTCCATGGGTTTTGCAAAGGCCAGTAAGCCTCCATTGTAGGAACTTTGGTAATTTGATCTATTTCCTGGTTGTCATGAGGAGGTGGTTTGATTTGTGTAAGGAGCCAGGGTCTAGGGGGAAGAAAGGGCTGGACCCTCCTAATCCCTTCCCCTGGGAGTTGGACCTCGAGAGCCCTGTAGGGAGAATTCTAGGTGCAGGGAGGGGCACATAGGCCCTGAGATGTAACAGTGTGAAAGAAATGGTGCCAAGGCTAGGCCAGACTCATCACGGAAGGAAGGATGTTTCGATACAGCATGGGGCTGATGGTGGAAGCCCCTCTAGACCTGACTTCCACATAAGGTGATTAATTTATTCAACAAATATTGATCGGATACTTATTGAATATGCCAGGTACTGTGCGGGGCTTTGCGGATACACTGATGGATACAGCCTGTGTGGACCCTAGCCTGGCAGCGTTCCCAATGTGGCTGTGTTCAGAGCACTACTGCTAAGCGTGCGACTGAGGCTGGGATCCAGGCCTAGGGCATCCCTTCCGCTCTAGTGAGGTCCGGGGCCTCCCTGGGCTGTGAATGCACTTCTTTTGCTCTAGGCTGTCTTTGTCTATTACAGCAGCACCTTGTGGCAGCTGGACGTGGCAAAGGTAGTGGACCAAGGAGCCTTTCAGCTCTCTTTCGTCAGAGAGGAAGGGGAGGGGCATCTCAGGCGAAGGGAACAGCCTGTGCAAAGGCCCTATGTTAACGGAACGGGAGGGAGGTGACCACAGACAATGAGGGGACTAGGCATCAGAGGTGGGTCTTTGTCCTGCGGGCAGTAAGAGCCGAGTTTGAACAGATGAGTCAGGAAATGGGATGGAGAGTGGACAGAAGTGGGGTACGGGCGGGGGGTGACCCTAGGAGTGGTCTCCATATTGTTCAGTCATGCACTCCAGTAATAAAACGAGTTGAGCAGATGCCCCCGAAATATGCCTGTATGGTTTTGTGTACTGACTTCTACAAAGTATACTAATGTGTTATATGCTTTATAATAGAGGTATAATAAAAACCAATAATATTGATATAAGAAAGAAATAGTACTTAACTTATTTCTGTTTCATTTTTGTTGCTAATGGGTCACAAACATAACCGAGTAGGCCTCATAGTATTTTCTGAATCTGAGTGTATTACTTTGTGATATATGAATTCGATTTTAAGTACAGTTTATTTCAATGCTTACTTTGATTGTCTGTCCATTGCTGGAAAAAGACATTTTGTAAAGACATGTAGATCCAAATGCAAGAAATACATCATTGGCTGCTTTTTCTAAAACATGAAATTTATTATTTATTATGAAGGGCTTTGTTGAGATTTGACTAGTAAATATCTATTTTCCTTGATGTCAGTCAGTTGTTCTTTAAAACAAATCAGAAAGTGTTGTATTTTTGTTATTTTAACAAATAGATTAAAAATTAAATACTTAATTTGAAAGAATTTAGACAGGCTAGAACAGTTCATTTTCATTTAAAAAATATGTCTACATGATACATTTTAGAAGTAAAACACATATCATTGGTAACAAAATCGTGTAACAATATTAACATTTTCAAATACCCATTTCAAGATGCTCTCTCCTTACCTAAGGTTTCTTTGAAAAGAATCATCTTCATTCATTCCTAAAGCATTAAACTTTGAAGGAGGTTACTTCAGTGTATTTATGTTTTAAAACTACCTGCCAGGAAGCCTATTATTAACAGACACATGCCATCACAGAGGATTAGCTTATTGGGAGTGCATGGCTTTTTGTAAAGGAAAAATAAGTAATCACTAATTTAGATGACCCTGTGCATTTGGGTAGGTGCTAATCTCTGGGTGGTAAAAAAAAAAAAAAAAAAGGGACAAAAGATTGTCAAGCTCTCTTTACCCTCTCGTTAAGAAGGGTTAGGAAGATTCTGAGACCATCTAAGAAAATACCACTGTAAAGCGAGCACACCAAGACTCAGCATGTCAGGAGGGAGAGAGTGAGGGCCTCACCCTGTCTGCAAAGTCATGCCCACCTACTTCCTGCAGGATACCTTGAATTCTAAAGTGACACACTGTGCTGGTTTTGGAGAACCCCAAAGGTGGCAAGACGGGACCGTAGCTCAGGATATAGCAGTGGAATGGGACAAAGTGAATGGATTCAAATGCTGTTTGGGATAACGTTGACATAACTGGCTGATGGTAGAACCTGGGGTGTGGGGGAAAGGTGGGTGTCAAGGATGATTTATACAGTTTGTGGGGCAGTGGGGCCATGCCCAAAGCGGGGAGCACGGGAGGAAAGTCCAGTTCACAGAGGAGGTCCTATGTGTGGGTTTAGGCTTGTTAAGTGTGAGCTGTCTCTCAGCTGTCCAGGTGAGGCTACCAAGTCGACAGCTGCCTATGGAGGTCTGGTCTGGAGGCGGCTCAGTGGCCCAGTGTGTGCCCAGGGTCTGAGGAGCTGACTCCGGCAGTGGGCAAGCTTCCTCTGGCTCTTGCTTCTCTCTGGATGGCATACCCTTCCTAGATGTTTTTCAGTCTTGAAGAGATGAAATGCCGAAGAGAGGGACGAAGGATTTCCCGTGGTCTAGGCAGAAGGAATTCGTCATGTGGTCCAGCCCAAGGCAGCAGGGGCTGCCTGGGGAACTCGGTCCTCACAGTTATAAAGTGGAACTTGGCTGACCTTGTCTGCTGTGTATAAATTTCCCTCGTGAACTTCGCAGTGAGAGGTGACCTTGATAAAGCATCATGCTTGTTCAGGTCCTGGGATCCTGACATCTGTCTGAACAAGATGACCAATATGTCCATTTATATTCCAATACCTCTGCATATACATGTCTCTGCCCGTAGGTCTGCTCCAGCCTCCTGGGAATGACTTGTATTTGGGGCAGGTCATGCCATTTCTCGTGTGTGTGTGTGTGTGTGTGTGTGTGTGTGTGTTCATGTATGTGCAGCAGAGCAGTGTTGCAGCCATGGGGCTAGGGTTGCAGGTTGTGCAGTCTGACAGCTGCATTGCTAACCCAGCTCTTCCTCTTTCTACATGTAGTCTCTTGTTTAATTGACTTAACTCTCTGTGTCTTGGTTTCCTCATGGGCCAATGGTGAAAATACCACACCTACCCCAGGAATCTTTGTACATGCAAAGCACTTAGCATCATGCTTGACATGAAATAACCAATCACTACATGTGTGTGTTCATTCGCCTCTGGGACACGTAATGTTGGTAAACAGTGTTTGCCTTCATACGCTGTCCTTCAAGGGCCTGTCCTTCCCAGAAGCCTCCTGCCCCACCTCTCAGGTGCTCTAACTCTCTAAGGAAGTGTTTTTATACCCTTCTAAGCAAAACCATAGTTTCTCATCCAGTGCCATTTGGGGTAAAGTTTACATTACTCTTCTCTCACATCGCTGAAAAATGTTTGCTTTGTCTACGTCTTTTGTCAACCAGTTATTTCCCCCTTTTAGTCATCTGACCCCCACACAGACCCGAGATAGTGTTTGGGAGAGGCTGTCAGGGAGCCCACTGTCTAACGGACAAGCAGACTTGTTCAAACTAATTCCAGTTCAAGGGACCAGGCAGAGGAGGTCCAGGGGACACAGGGCGCCTGGAAAGAGACAGCCGTCCCAGGCCCTGGACTGTCGTTCACAGCAAACCTGAAGTGCTTCCCCTGACAGGAAGTTGTGGGGAGCCGGACAGCTGTTGGGAGATCATCACGTGATTGGAGACATGGGATTGTTCTGTGGGAACTAGAGAGGGGACAGAGGAGGATGGGGGGACATGGAAACACCCTGAATCCTCTTCCCCTGGAGCTGAAATCTCTCTACCTCAGATATGCACATAGCCCCCGTCCGACTCTTTTCCAGGGGTTTAAGCTGAGTGTTCGTGGACTAGCCACTGCCTGCCCCTTCACTCATTTCTCCTCGTGTCTCACACAGCTTTCGTCTTAGCCACGGAGATTGACCTACTGTTCTTAAATTTCTCGGCTTTGCTTGTGTTGTTCTCTTTTCTAGACTGTGTAGCAGCCCCTCCCTCAACCAGACAACGCTGGCAGCATTTCCTCGCTGGCCTGGCCAGAGCAGGATGGGCAGGATGGGTCCTCCCACAGCACCAAGAACAGGTCTTTATCATAACACTTATCAACCTGGGTTGAAATGTTGATTTTTCTTCTCTGCTGGAAGAGACGCTGGGCTTCTTTATGAACCCTTCTCTGAATAAACGTCAGAATGAATGAAAGCACAGTGTTAGGTACCAGGCAGGCTTCTGTTCTCCTCGACACCGAGGCAATGCATCCGTTTTGAGCAGTGCAGTGTGGTGATGACAGGAAGTGCAGGGGGTGTCTCTGCCACCACACGCCCGCAGCTCACCATCCTAGCCGTTTTAAGGTGGACGTGCTATGGGACTGTTCTTAAGGAGGGGGACCCTCCTCTCCACCCCTCAAGCCCTCTCTCGTCTGATAGCAAACACAGATGGGTGCTGTTTGCTCCCAGACACACACCGTGCCCTTGACCTTTCCCTACGCCTGGTCCTGACTCTATCATAGCTGCATTAAGCCATCGCACTGCATTCAGCTCCACTCAATTGACCGGAGCTTTCACAGGCAATTGCTTTTATCTAAAATTTGAAGAACCCACTTTGGTAACAATTTTTATTCCGGCTGTGCGTTTTCAAAGCTATTAACTGTACTTTGTCCTCCAAATGGAGCTGAGGTCTTCCTAGGGGGTCAAATGCTTCTTGGGGGGGGATGTCCAGCTCCGAGAGAGAAGTAGGCTCCTGCTGCTCCTGTTTGAACTTAGAGTGCAGTGGGGGGCAATTTCCTCTCCCCCCCCCCCGAGCGGCCTGCCCAACCTTGGCCTCCTTGGGGTGGGTGGTGGGCACTGGCTCACTAGGGGACGCTGCAGGCGGCAGGACCCTGCAGGGTCTGGACTTTTGTCAAGTGGCTCTGATCCTCAGAGGTACCCAGATTTCAAAGAACAAATCGAGTCTCCATCACAGATGGCCTGAACATCTGCTGTGTCTACAGGTGGCTAGTGTGCCTGGGGAGGATGGAAACTATGAGGTCAATAGATGAAGAATGAATGCTGGGAGGACCGTAGTGGGAGTGACACAGTGGAGACATCTGAATGGCTGGCTCTGCTTCTTCACCTTTCCCTGTCTCCACATTCTTGGCCACGTAACTTTGAAGCCTGCCGACTCCCAGCAGATGGGCAGTACATTTCCCACCTCTTGATGGTAGACTAGGCTCATGATTTGCTTTGGCCAGAGGAATAAGGGTAGGAGGGCCAGTGTGCCAATTCTGTGTCTCACCCTTGAGAGGATTGTCTGTTTCTGCTTGCTGATTCTCACCACGAGAAGTGCTTCTTCCAGGGGACTGTTCTGGCCCAGCCGGAGTCCTAAAACATACACAAGGGCAACAGACCTGAGTCTGAACCACAGCGAGGAGCCTAGTCCAGCCAGGTCCACAGCTTAAGCCGAGATGCCCAGTTTACATTGGCCATCTGAGAAAAATATGATTGTTGGACTGAATTTTGGGGGTGGTTTCTTATGCAGCAGTAACTAGCTGATACAATGTCTCAATGTAAGACTTTGAAATCTTATACTGTGTAAATATGTGCTTATTACTGTCCAAGATCCTTTTCCTAAGTTCTCTCCTTGGGTAAGAACATATCTTTTCTGTAATAATACTAAAAATTCAATGAACAGCAATGCCCCTTGTGGAACTCTTGCAATGTGCCAAGTTCCGTTACAGACACTCACATATATTACTCCATGAAATCCTCACAACAAGCCCTATGAGCAAGGTATTATTATCAATCCCAGTTGATAGATGAGGAAACTGAGACCCAGAGAGGTTATGTAATGTGACTTGTTTGAATTTACACAGCAAGGAAGTGGCACAGCAAGGATGCAATCCTAGGCAGTCTGGCTCTGGAGTCCCACTAACTGACTTTACCACTCTTTTCTCTTTCTCTTGTCAGGGGTCAAAAAAGAACGTGAGCTAACTCTTGTCACTTAGTATGATTCTAAGGTAGTTAGTATCTGTGACATGTTTGGGAGCTCTGACCTTATAACCCTCAGCTCTAGAAGTGGATCAGGAGGGCTTTCTCCTGCAAGGGAAGTTGAACCATTCCTGAGCAAGTTGGAAGAGATGAGTTCTCCGAGCTCCTGAAACCATGCCACCAAGGCCCTGGCATGACCACATCTGTGTTCTGGCTGGTGGGCCCTTTGGGCTACCCGGAAAGCACAAGCCAGAATAGGGCTGTGCCATCTCTGTCTGCGACGGCAGGCCGCATGGGTACAGGCCACATTCCAGCTCTAGGCCACCCTTGCTATTTAGTCTTGGGAGGATCCGATTCATACTAACCAGCGCTCAAAGTGGGTTGGGAACTGTGAAACCATATAGATGCTAATGGTTACAATTATGATTGCTAAGACTCATTGCTTGAAGACAGAGATGCTGCTTTTGAACTTGGGCTCGACTTTTCTTGGCTGAGTCCCTGGACAGCTGGAAAAGTGCTGGAGGCTTGTTGTCAACATCTCATAAAGCTTACTTTCATCCCTTCCTCCCTTCCTTTCCCTTCCCTCCGCTTCCCTCATTGATTCAACAGCAAGTATTAATCTGGAGGTACCTGTTTCTAAGATAGTGGTTGTGAAGAAGGATTAAAAAAACACAGATATTGCAGCTCAGACTATCTCAGGGTTGTTCTCCCCCGTCCTCCTCAATTACTGGCTATCTGGCGCCCTGGCTTGCATTTGTTTTTCTCTGTGGAGGGCTACATTCAGTAATGCCTCAGTTTCCAAGTCAAAACGTGAGGACCACTTTCCTCCCGTCCCACCGAGCCCGAGTAATAGAGGATGACTGGTGGCAATATCCTTATCAATCTCGAATCCCAGCCTGGGAGTAAAAAGAATGCTGGGAAAGGACAAAATCATGTGACGTGCTGAAGACGACGGAGAATAAATTGCCTAAGACATGAAAGGATGGAATTGCATGTATCATAACCTAATCTTCTATAAATGAGGCAGACGTGGCTGTTTTAATAGGCTCTGGAAAACTGAAGGGATCCAAAGGGAGGACGCACTGGTAGGAAATGAGATGCAGATTTTGGAAGAGAAGCAGACAATAGCTTATTCCTAGTGAAAGCTAGAAGACGGGATGTTTTTAAATTAGGCTTAAATTGGAGAGGCCAAGCCTAGGTGGAGCATAGGGCAACAGAGAGGCCGCTCCAGCTCTTGGCATCTCAGGGAGATTGACAGGGCCCTGAATGTGAATGGGCCACTGTCAGCCCCCAGCAGGGTCTAGTTACGCCCCTCAGCCTCACTGGGGAAGGATATCAGCTCAAGGTCAGATGCTGATATCCTTGACCTCCAGCTGCCAAATCTGAGGAGCTGCCAGAAGCAGAGACGGGTGGGAGGGCTGTAGTGGGAGAGTCGGAGTTTGGGCGATAAGACGTTATGAGAATGGAAACTGAGTGAGTTCAGAAGTGTATACATGTTGGGTTTCGGCAGATTCTCAGAGGCAGAGTCTGCTGGGGCCTGGGTTTGAGGGGGTGGGCTTTCCAGAAGGCCTTGAGGCTGAATGCTAGGCAACAATGTCCCGGCAGGTCTAGGGGTCTTGCCCTGAGCCCATAGGGTATAACTGTTGAATTTGCCACAAGGATGGGGGGTGAGGGAGTGATGAGCTTCTATATAATTAAGACAACTGGAAAATAATGACAGGATAAGCCTGGGATGTGTGCAAGCTAATAGCTTCCACTGTTGATTTCAGAGCCAGGAAGTCTAGGCAAAATCAGCAGGAAGAAATGGATCTTGAGACAGAGCATTATGACAGCAAATACGGATGGATTGGAGGTGGGGAGGAAGGCGGCAGGGAGGTGAGTGAGAGGACACCTGAGTCCCAGCATTGGGAGAGCTCTGGCTGCAGCAGGTGAGGAGCATCAGAGTGGCACCTTGTGGGAGAAAGCTTTGCCTGAGTTAGAATCCCAGCTCTGCCACTCGTGCCCTTGGGCAAGTTACTTAAACTGCTCCTGCCTCAGTTTCCCTATTTGTAAAATGAAGGTTGGCATGAGAATTGAATCAGTCGATCTTTGCAAAATGCTTAGCCTACTGTCTGGCACATAGTACGCCTTGCATAAATGTTTGTCAAGTAAAAGATAATAAAATTTAAGAAGAGAAAAGAAGGCACCAGAGCTCATCCCCTCTAAGATGGTGCTGAAGAAATGGAAAAGATGGGGTATGTGGCATGTGACTTGGTAAACTGGAGGAGGCGGGGGGGGGGGGGTGGAATTCCAAAAGAGCTGTCACACAAGCTCCTGCTTCCCAGGCAAGGCGGTGGGATACCACCAGGTCCTTGATGCAGTGAGTAAAGTGGGATATTCCGAAGTATTTTCTTTCCTTTGTGCCCAACTTTGAAGAGAAGGCAGAGGATGGAAGTGCTGAGGTTGGGGAGGCAAGCGATGTGGTGGCCTCTGTGTGACCTTATAGGTTCACAGATACATCTTGGCCTAAAACCAACCACCCCACCCAATCACCAACCAACTGACCAGCCAACCAACCAACCAACCAAGCAATCAGGTATCTATTTCCAGAGCCACTGGAGATACAAGCTTGGGGTGAGAAAGAGGAGTTCAATTTGGCACGTTTCTTCAGTGGCCACAGCTGTTTTCCTGGAATCTGAAACCTGGACCTTGGAGCTTCTACTCCCCTAGCTCAGAGCCTCTTCTTCCCTCTCTGTGGCTTCTCCACCTTTGCGTCCCCCTGCTTGTAACTTCCCCGGAGCACCAGCGAAGAATACAAGCACAGAGCCATGAGGGGGACTGGGGAGCCCTGCCTCTCCTTCCTAATGACTTTCTCTTAGAAAGAAACAAAACCCTGTTAGTAGTTGTCCTAAGATGGCGGGGAACCAGCCTTTCAGTGGGTTTTGTTTTCTGGAAGTAAATGAATTGAACAGCCATATGAAAGGGTGAGGAGAAGAGAGAGAGGGAGTGAGCAGGCCAGAACAGAGGGCCATGTAGTCAAGGAAGAAAGAGGAAGACGCTGTGGCAGGTGTGGGGCCGGGATGGTGGAAAGTACGTGAAACTTTCCAAGGATAATGATCAAGAGTATCAGTAATAATTAATAGTCACCCCAAGACCTTGACTATATCCGTGCTCATCACCATATGGACATCAGCCAGCTGTCGAGAGGCTGTTAGAAGCCAGAGAATCTGAGATGGAGCTGGAGAATTTCTGGAACTCGCCCCTGCGGGGCCCTGCTGTGGCTGTGGACGTTCTCCTGATACCACCACCTGGCCTTCCCCCTCATCTGCCCCCCGAAAGTGCTAGCACGGCAGTTCACACACATTGCCACCTTCCTGCCTCGGTCTCAAGAAGTTGGCAGGGAGGGGACTCTCAGACATCCACTGGGTAAGGGGCTGGCTGCCCACACACTTTCCCCAGCTGGGCTGGAACATGGAAAACATCTGTACTTGGAACCAGAACAAATGATGGAAAAGTGGGTTTCAAATCATGAACAGAGCCATTTCTGGAATTTGTTTCAGCCGTTGTTCCTACCTTTTCTGTCTCTATCCAAAGGGTTGGAGAAGTTCTGTTAGCTTCAGGGGAGGAATCTGAGCTACTTCTGAATCCTAATGTGTCTTCATGGTGAAGATTCACACCCGAAAAACACCCCCAGGTTGGTGGGTAGGTCAGGGGCTTCATGGGACCTTCTAATGCGCACAGCAAGGTGGAGAACAGTTATAGGGCATCGATAGGAAGGGCAGTGGATGCAGACTAGGGCCTCGCAGATGAGGATTTTGCCCAGCTTCCCTCCAGGGAAGACTTCTGGTCCAGAGATAGGAAACCTGGGCGGCCCGCCTGGGTCTATTGTCTTGCATCTACCTTGGGATCTTGCTAATTTTGGAGAAGCTATCATAACTTTATGGGTTTTAAGTTTCTTTCCCTTAAAATGAGTATTTGGTGATGGCTAGGGGTCTTAGGGATAGGCTGTGGGCCAGTGAACTTCTACGTCATATGGAAAATTCTGTGTATGTGATTTTACATTTGTACATTTTTCTGGGACAAAGTCCTGTGCTTTCAACAGGACCTCAAGGGGAGGTCCCTGGAGTAGGTATTTCTGTGTCCCCTGACATCTAAAAATCCCCTTAGAGCCCACAGCTGAGGCATGGGCCTGGCCCAGACCGTCTTTGGCCCCCTCTGCTGGGCTTTTCACCCATCTCTTCGAGTGGTATTATTACCTTCATTTTTTCGTTTTGATATTTCGTTATTTTCTTTTTCTTGGTATCTGGCAAAGGCTTGTCTAACTTTTCCATGATTGGAGTGGAGTCCAGTCTCCGACATGGTCTGACATAAATTTTCATACCATTTGAGATGTGAGAACAGCCTGGGAATCACAGTTTTACATGTCCAAAGCCTTACATTTCCAGTCAATTCTCGTGCTGACCAGAATAGACTCTTGGAAATTGGTGGTTGGGCCCCCTTATTCTTGCTTCCTCTTTGGTTCTCATTTTTCACCCTACTAGATGAGTGTCTGTTCTCTTTAGGCACCGGGAACATCACATTTAGAAAGCTTATTTCCGACAGGAAGCATTCATTCAGACCTGCCACATCCTAGTTGTGCAAACCTCATGGATAGGCTTTGACTTTCTCTAGGCATTATTGATAACAACCCCTTTTGTTTAGAGAACATTTTTTAATTTTTCAGGGCACTTAACCTGATCACCTGACAGCCTGTCAGGTAGTTATCAGATGAGAGGGTACAAATGAAAACAACTTGTCCTGAGACAAGTATAAGACAGAAAGTGAAGGAGCATCATTTTACAAGTGATGACATTGAAAGCACAGAGCAATTAGATGTGAGTCGGTGTAACGTGCTAAAGGTAAGCCAGGGGCTTTGGAAATAGGCCAACAGGGGACGACATACTAGTGTTTTGTTGATGAACTGTATTATATTGGGCCTGGTGCTCAAACTCTCTGAGTCTCTGTTTCCACGTACAGCAAATGAAAGGGTGACACTAATGCTAATATCTCAGGGATGTCGTGAGGATCACAGGGATGGTGAACATAGAACATAGAGCACAGTACCTGGCACACTCTGGCACTCAGTACTTGGTGGTGTTATTATTTGGGAAAGATTAACAGAGATGGGCCTGTACCCACCTCCACCATGAAATTTTTGTGTCTGCCTCTTGGTTATAAGTTACTAGAAGGTCCTACAACAACAACAACAACAACAACACTTCAGACATGGAAGAACATGTAAAAATCTGATGTCCTACTCCAAGCTCTTTTATAGATGGTGATTTTGTAGGTCAGAGTGGGACAGCACTTTTGCTTAAGACACACAGCTATTTAGAGGCAGCAATAGGATCACTTTCTCACTGAGGGTGTCTGACGGCGTAGGACTTTCCAACCATCCTGGACAAACCAAAATAAGCTGGTCATCCTAGGCAGTGATGAGATAAGATCCTGACCTCCAACCAGACCAGTAGACTTTTATACACGTGGACCTTCTCTGAGGTGTTCACTAGGTTCTGAAAAGACACTCCCACTGAGATGTTCTTATGCTTCGCCACACACTGCACAGAGCTCACCTCTGCATCCACCCCCTCCTCTTTCTGAGCTCACAGTCCTGGGTGACCCATGGGACTGTGTTAAGGGCTGTTTTGAGGAAACAGAGAGGACTGGAGGATGGTGACATGAAGCTCACTCTGTAAGTGACATGTCACACGTTCTTCCTGGATACATATAACCAACCATGAACTTGTCACCAGGATGTATAAAAAAAAATCCTATAAATCAATGAGCAAAAGACTGACAATCCATTAGAGAAAAGCGACACAGCTGAACAGTCACATCGGAAAAGTTGCCAACGTTAGTAATCGAGAAATGCACACTAAAACCACATGCACTCACTGAGTAGCCAAAAGGAAACACCACATGCTGGTGGGAAGATGGAGCAACTGGAACTCTCGGACTCTGCCAGTGGGACGACAAAGTGGTATAGACACTTTAGTCAGTCGCTCGGCAGAATCTACTGGAAGTAACTCTATGCAGACACCAGGGACTGGCAATTCTACTCCCAGGAATGTACCCAAACAGAAATGAATCCTTACGTGCACCAAGACACAATGAATGTTCATAGTAGCATTATTTCCAAAAGCCCAAACTGGAAAAAATACAAATGTCTATCAACAGTCTGACGAATAAGTAAATTATGACATAATTATATAATGGAATGCCATACACCAATGAAAGTGAATGACCGATTGTCATATTAACATGGATCAGACACAGAAAAGTGCATGTTGTATATATGATTCCATTTCTATAAAGTACAAGAATCGGCAAAACTGCTCTGTGGTTTTGTGAATCAGGGCAGTGATACGTTTTGGACAGTTGGTGACCGAGGTGCGTGAGCAGAGCTTCATGAAATGTGTTTTTTCCTTGATCCGGGTCGTGGTTGCATGAGTGAGTTTGCCTTGTGGACATTTATTGAGATGAGCTTTTATAATTTGAATACATTTCTGTACGTATATAATTCTTCTATTAATACATTTATTTAAAAAACAGATATGATGTTGCAGCTCATGTCTCTCTTCCGTGATCTGGGTCATTGTATAGCTATGAGCTAAACATCTGGACTCGCTTTCCCCAGGACACTAACCCTTGTGTACAGAGTTACGTGGAAAGAAAGGTATCTGTCCCTTCCTGTTGGGGTTCCACCCTGTAAGCTGGATGACCCAGGGCAAGTCGTCCTCCCTCCCATGGATGCGGGGTGATTGGCCCCTCCCAGCCCCAGCACCATGCTCCTTTCCTGTTGGTTGTGGGCCCCAGAGAGTACCAAACCACCTCTTCTAGGACGTTAACAAATTGACTCATGCCAATCTCCTCTCTTCCTCCAGCCATTCCACTTCATTTTCAGGCCACTTAGTCCATTTTTCCCCCTTTTGTCCTTGCTTTTCAAGACAGCCCATTTGGGCTGAGCCTTATTCAGTGACAAGTTGTCAGAATAGCTCAGGCCTCAGTTCTGTTGTGTGATTTAAGCCAAAAAAAAAATAAATAAAAATCTGACTGGGGAAATTAGATGGAGGTGATTGCAGCTAAAGTGCCTCTTATTGAAGCTTTTGGAAAACGTAAATGTCATCAGTCTTGTCAGAGCTGGACGCGGGATAAAATGACAGGGCTAAAGGCAGACCAGGATACACACCGGGACGGCACAAACTTAGAATTAACCTTCCTGTTTGGTATTATTTTTTTTCTCGTAAGCAGTGGGGTGGAAAGAGGAGGAGAGGAGAAGGAAAATAGGAGGGCAGAGTGGGGTGCTGTAGGAACATGGGTGAAAAATGCCAAGCCTGAGCAGTGTTACTTCTTTTTATTCCTCAGGAGCCATGGCAGTATCCCCATGACTCCCAGACAATTGAGATGGGAGCAGCTGGGGGTTGACAGCGTGACACGTGGCTGGGAATCGGCATTGAGGGTAGTGGACCAGGTGGGGCTGGCCCAGGAGACGTGAGTGTTCTGGCCCCTGTGCTGTCATCTCGACAGTCAGGAGTTGGCCAGGTCATTCAATGCGCCCTTGTCTCAGTGGCCCCTTGGGAAGTGCACCCGCGAGGGAAAGCTCTGTCGATCACTCGAAGACCCACTGAGAATTGACTGTATGCGAGACCCTGGGTGGGGTATAAAGTATATCGTGATTCAGCCTTATCCTAGAAGGAAGACTGCTAAGAATCTAGAACTGGGACTCTGAAGAAGGGGTGGTGTTAGCCATAGACCTGTAACCTGGGGAATTATATATGCAGAAATGAGTTGACCCTTGGGTCTGAAACTGATAGACTAGAAGGTGAGGAGAAAGGTTGGTGACATGTGAGTTACTTAACCAGAAAGCAGCAGACGTGGAGGTTGGGGCATCCATCCAGGCAAGTCTCAGAGAGCTGACCTTTAGTGCAGAGGTCCAGACTGGTGATGGTGAGCTCAGGTGAGCACAGGCAGGAAGCAGCCGTTAGCCACACTCCAAATGGTGGGGGTCCCGGGAGGGGAGATCTAGCCCTTGGCTCTAGACCAGTCACCGTCAAAGGGAATGAGGTAGAACCCAGTCCTGGGTTACGGGGAACAAGTTATGACACTAAAGAGCAAAAGCTGGGGCCGTGTCTGAGAAGCAGGAGTTCAAGTTTAGAGTGGGGGTCCAGTAGCAAGATTACCTCAAAGATCTCTGGGACAGTGATCTGGGGGTCCTCACAGTTCACCTCAGGTAACATTAGTTCCCTCTTCTGTGGGGAAGGGAGACTATATTTGTGGGTTCAGTAACTATAGCCCCTCAGGAGGGCAGGACGTAGGGAGCCAAGGGGCTCGTAGGTGAGAGTTGCATCTAGTCAGCACAGTCGAGCCAGAGTGAGATTTCTTCGACCTGAGGAGGCCAGAACATCACAAGCTTTGAATGCAGAGAAGGGAGGAAGTGTTTAAATGATGAGGGCATTGGCGATGGTTTCCTGGAAGTGACAAGACTCAGACTCAGGGTCTGTCTCCCTCAGGTGTCAGGGATTCAGACCAGGAATCACCTTTATCATTTCACATCAGCGTTTCGTTATCACGACGAAATGACCCTTTAGAAGACTTGGCTTTCCTTATTTGAGAAATGAGAGTTTGTACTAAATAGTCACTAGGACCCCTTTCTTGGCTTACCTTTTGTGGCATCATTGCCCGGTGTTGAAATGCTTCATTTAAGTATGTCACTCCCAAGCTTTTGTATTTCCTGGATTAATTTTGTATTTCCCTCAGATGTCTGAGGGCAGGGGATTTGTCTCTCTTTGTTGTAGCATATATATGGCAGAGAAACTGTCACGAAGGGCACACTCAGTAGATATTTACTGAATGAATGAATGAATGAATGAATGAAGAACAGCCACTAGCCTTTGACACCTGCCTGTAGGTCTGAGCCATGAGGCCATTGAGGGAGTCAACTCCCTCCCCTCCCCCTGCCATGACATTTTTTCCTGGCATCTGAACTATGTTTTTCTCAAGGCAGGTGATTTTTAAAGAAATTGATTCTCCATTTCCAGAATGGTAAATCCAGAGGCAGGTAACCTACAGCCTGGGTTAGTTGTCCACAGAGGGCAATCTGACGTCAGGAAGATAGCCTGTGTGACTTATATTCTCTTCCCACCGCAGTGAGGACACAGCCAGAAATGGGCTGTTCCTGGGCAACGGCCCTTATCCCAGCACCAGGCATGATGTCCTGGCAGCGAAGGCAGCAGCATCCCACAGCCACTGTGTACTTTCCCGGCCTGACTCTCTGCTCTTCTCCAAGGCAGCATCCTGGGCTGGGATGTCCCGCTGACGCCCAGCCCCTGGGCTGGATTCCGGTGTTGTCCTGGGGTCGCATCCATCTTGGAACCGAAGCCAGATCGAATTCCCAGAATTTCCCTTCTGTGACCCATCTTTCTGACTGAGGGTAATTTGAGAGTCTGAGGTGTTCCAGGCCCCTGCCTTCCCCTGGGGAAATACATTCATTCAGGTCCCTTTCCTTCCTTCCTTCCTTCCTTCCTTCCTTCCTTCCTTCCTTCCTTCCTTCCTTCCTTCTCTCTCTCTCCCCCTCCCCCTTCCCCTCTCTCTCTCTCCCCCTCCCCCTTCCCCTCTCTCTCTCTCTCTCTCTCTCTCTCTCTCTCTCTCTCTCTCTCTCTCTCTCTCTCTCTCTTTCTTAAATTGCACCCCAAGGGCAGTGCCATGACAAGGTAGATGGCCTGGCAGCAGGTGTCGGAGCTGGCTCCCTGGCTGAGGCTCCCAGCTACCTCCTAAAACCTGCTGATTACATGTCCCTGCACAGGCAGAAATAAAGCAAGGCTGATCCTGTCAGGCTCTTTTTGCCAAAAAGGAAAAAAACACACCAACCTCTTGAGGCTCTAAATGGATTTTGAAGAGCTCTGCCACCCGTCTCCACACAGAGCACCTTAGTCATTCACTGTACTTGTGGATTCGTAACTTGCATGTGGCTGACAGGCTGGGAACAGAAAGAGAGGGGGAGCCCCCAGTGCTATTTCTGTCCTTCCCCTTCGTTTCACCCTTCCTTACAGCTCATTCTCCCACCCTGTCCCTTCATTTTCTTCAATGACTATTTCACCTCCTCCATTTCCTTCACTTCCGGGTCATTTTCTGCCATCAGACTCCTTCCTCCCCGCTCACGCCTGCCCCAGTCTTTACACTTTGAACATTTGCCCCCCGAGGCATCATCTCCCCATGTCCCTTGGTATGGATAAGACACTATGACAAGTTTCTATCACAGTCATTTACTCCTCATGATGACCCCACAGTCAGTTCTATTAGTTTCATTTTCCAGATGAGCAGACTGAGAGAGAGGTACTAACTTTCCAAAGACAACCAGCTTCTAAACAGCAGTCTGGGCTTGTTATCAATAACTTCCCAGCCCAAGTTGAATACCCTGACAGTTACGCAACAGCTGCTAAGGGCAGGGAGATAATATGGCTCGAACATGTCATGAGCTTGCACTTGGAATCAAAAGTCAAAGGTTGTACCCGAAGCATCAATTTCCATCTGTGTCTTAGTACTTTGAGACATTCTCTCCCTGGCGGCTCTTTTTCTTGTCCACTGAGCATTCCCCTTAGCCAGCCATAGTAGTCGGTGTGTGGCAGAGGGGCAGGGACCCATATTGCCCCACTTTACCTTGGCACAATGAGGGGAGTTTGCTGTCAGATGGGAAAGGGGAGATGACCCAGCTAGCAAACACCTCAGTTAGCAAATGCATTTTAGTTGTTAAATTCATGATTGCAGATTACTTGAAAACTGAGAATGAGGCTGGGTGGTATAGTTGAATTGCACAGTTGGAATAGCCAAATTGGTGGCCTGGGAGATGCAGGAAGTGGCCTGAGATGGCAGTCTGAAAACCAGTTTTCAATTCTTTAATTTGCTCTTGAATTCATGAACCTGAAGTTTTGCAAGCCCAGCAGAAAGGAGCTTCCTTTAGCGCCTTGCTTCTCTAGCAGTTGGCCACTTAACACGTTGCGAACAGCGGGGTTTAAATCCCTCGTGAAGATTCTCGTGATCCATACGCAATGTGTTTAACCAGGCCCCCTTGAAAGCTGGCTCTGAGCCCAGTTTTCATTTTAGGGAGCCTATTATCAATGGCCTCTGTGTTTGCATCACACTTAACACTTTCATTAGTGACTTCTTTCATCCCAGGCACCCGTGGTGCACAAGCAGAGGGGTTGGCCTACCTACAGCATAGAATCTGAGGTAATGGAAGGTTAAATGCTCATCAGAAAGAGCAAGAAAACAAAACAAAACAAAAACAGACTCAGAGAAACCGAGACCAAGGGGATGGTTACCAGAGGGGCCAGGTAGGGAGATGGGTGAAAAGGGGACAGGGAACATAACATTATGATAAGTTTACACAGTGACAGATGATTACTAGAATTAGTGGGGTGATCACATTGTAAGGTATAAAAATGTCAAATCCCTATGTTACACACCTGAAACTAATGTTACCAATATAAGATTGCATACTAAGTACACATAACCAAAAAAAAAAATGAATTAAAAAGAAAAAAGAAAGAGCAAGGGCATTAGAACCAAGTCAAATCGGGTTTCAATCCAGCCCTCCTGCCTATAACCTATGAGATTTTATTTCCTGGAGCACCACTTCTTAAATGGACATGGAGAAAATATATAACATGGACCTTTAGGATTATTCTGAAGAAGAAATGAGGCCACCAATATGAATTACTTATTCTTCCAACTGTCATGTAATAGATTCAGCAAATGCCCCTTCTTTTTCTCCTGCACTTTTTGGCCCAAACCAGGTGTGAAAATATATTTGAATATTATTTTCCAACTCCAGGTACATTCTCCTCCTCTTTTCTCTTCATGTCTGCCTGCTTGATCCTGTCGGCACACACACTTCAAATGCCTTAGGAATGTGGAGACCAATTTGTGACAGCTTGATTCCATGACTTTATTATTTTTGGTGCACTTTACCCTGCAATATAGGAAATGGGTCCATAGGAGGTGGCAGTATAGTTCCAAGGTCCTGTGGCCTCAAAATGACAGGAGTGCACATTTCATGATATTCTAGGTGTTAATTACTTGATGTGGATGGTCTCACTGACTCTTCACCATGTTTTTGGGAGGTATGTATTACTTGAAGGAATGCTTAATCTTTTGTAATAGATAAACCCTGGTATGTCCCATGGTTTAATACAATGCATCTTTATTTCTTGCAAAGGAAAACCTCAGTGTGTGGGCCCTGGGGTCCGAGGTTCTTCTCTCTGCATTCAGGGACTTGAGCTGATGAGGATGTCAGTTGTCACAACTGGCTTCCCAGGTAGCCCTGCGTGTGGAGAAAGCCTGCAGAAAAGGGAGGGAAGACAAAGGGAGATCATTCGGGAGGTGTTTTGGCTTTTGTTTTTTTGCCAGACAGGAGAAGGATCACTTCTTCCCACATGCCTATTCCTTGGCCAGAACTTAGTCATGTGGTCATGCCTACCTGCCAGGGGAGCTGGGAAAGTAGTCTAGCTATGTTCCCAGAAAGAAGGGAACCCTGCCACAGGTGTGAATGTCCCCATTGGACAAAGGAACGTGGAGGGCACACAGATGGGCGTGTTACCATAGGCAGGAAGAATAGGGCTGCGAGGGGGGCTGGAAAAGAAGGAGGAGGAAAGGTAAAGGAAAACAGCCCACTACGATCCAGCTAGAACTGGATTTCAGTGGCCGAAAGAGAACACCATCTTACCACTTTAGATGAATGTTAGCTGATTATAATAGATGATAATATTATTAGCATGGCAGCCAAGAAAAGTCTCCACCCCCTGTGTCATCATGACAGTTCTGAGAGAGCCAAATAAAGACCACTCTCTCCCGGCAGGAAGGAGTGGTCAACAAGAACCCACATAGGAACCCCTACAAGGCCACCTTTAGCTCCTGAATATTCCACCGTAAGTTCCCGAACCCATTTCTCTTTGGGGCAGCTGCTCTTCTCTGAGTCTGCCTGCTCTCACTATCTTGAGTGTGTGCTGTCCTTTTGTAATAAATCTACTGCTTGCTTGGCTTGTTCTGTGCATCCTCGAATTCTTTCCTATAATGAAACGAACACCAAGAACCCGTTTTCTGACAACCGGTGGGCACACAGTGTGAACAGTTTCTGAATGTGGGCAACTTCTTCATTTCTCTTCAACTTTCTGAGAGCTCTGTTTTTGAATTTCCAAGTACGTATCAGACATACATATTTTTACTAAATAAAGATCAAACTTGGGTAAAACTTGAACTGCAAAAGGATAATTATAGTGATTCTTCTCAAAATAGAATATGTATTAAAGAGCCAGGGGATGCACGATAAACATGGCATACCTGAAACATTAATTTTTGCTTCATAGTACGGCATTGAAAATATTTTTCTATTGAAACAAATCTGGATATATACATAGTGGAATGCAAAGTTTGTATGAGTTTTTTAAGGTAGAAATGGAACTTACAATAAAAAAACTTGCTTGTGGTGGTGGGCCACTGCTGTGCCCTTGAACACCTAGGGATTCAAAACCATTCCTTTTAGTTTTAGTGATGGAAACTTTGAGATGTTTTAGAGTGTTTTTAATGAAAAAAAATATGTGGTCCATTTAAAGGTAATTTCTGACCAACTCTTACTGCAATTCGTCTAAATAGCAACCTATATTACATTTTGGAGCTCGTCTCAAATTTTACGTTGGTTGTTAACATTCTACTGATTCGTGGAGCCCAGTTTTATGAGAATGGGACTCCAAAGTCTTCAACATCTCTCAACTTTACATTTCTGTGACTATTTTTTTTTTCAGTTATAGTTGACATTCAATATAATTTTATATTAGTTTCAGGTGTACAGCATAGTGGTTAGACATTTATATAATTTATGTAGTGATCCCCCCATTAATCTAGTACCCACCGGGCACTATACATAGTTTCTGCAATATTGATTAGTATATTCTCTATGCTGTACTTTACATCCCTATGACTATTTTGTAGCTACCAAGTTGTAGTTCTTAATCCCTTCATCTTTTTCATTCACCATCCCAACCCTCCTCCCATCTGGCAACCATCAATTTGTTTTCTGTATCCATGACTCTGTTTCTGTTTTGTTTATTCATTTATTTCGTTCTTTAGATTCTGCATACGAGTAGAAGTGAGATCATATGTCTCACTTATAGGCGCTAAAATAGCTAAAGTCAAAATAGACTTGTAAAGTGTTTGTCTTTCTCAGTCTGACTTATTTCACTTAATATAACACCCTCTAGGTCCATCCATGTTGTCACAAATGGTAAGATTTCATTCTTTTTTTATGGCTGAGTAATATTCCATTGTATATATGTACCACTTCTTATTTATCCAGTTGTCTATTGATGGGCATTAGGGTTGCTTCCATATCTCAGCCATTGTAAATAGTGCTGCAGTGAACATAGGGGATGTAAAGCATAGGGAATATAGTCAATAATAGAGTAATATACAGTGTCAGATGGGTAATAGACTTACGGGGGTAATCACTTTGTGAGGGATATGTCTAATCATTATGTTGTTTTGTACACCTGAGACTAACATGATATTGCATGTGAACGGTAGTTGAAAAATAAATTTTAAAAAATAATAAAATGAAAACATAGGTAAATCAAAAAAAGTCTCAGCTGACAATTTGCCTGTTTCTTCAAGGGTAATCTCACTGTTTCTTCCCCCAACCAAGCACTACCCAGTTTTATTTCTCTAGTCAGGAGTTACTTGGAGCATTCTGTTAGCTAAAAATGTCTACTCCACTGGGAAGAATGAAAACCTTGCATGCTTTTCTTACCATATCAAGACAATGTCACTCCCATTCCTCTTATCTGCTTTCTATATTGTGTTAACCAGTTTAATCTGCATATAATGACTGGGGCTAATTAATCGTTTTCCCACAGCTGGTTCCCTCTAGAAACATTTAGCAACTGCCTTCTAGTGGAAGCTGCCCTAGAAACACAGTTGAACTTAGCAATATCGCTTTATTTTCATGTTAACTGGCTTTATCATAAGAGGCAAGCATGGCTCATCGGTATTGTGGCTCTCACAGACATCTTGTGCAAAGTACATTGTAACTCAACAGGTGGTGGGGCAAGTCCCTTCAGAACTATTACTTGTTTCTTTATTTTATACCTTATTTATTTGATCCCATTTTACTTTTTCTTTCTCAACTTTACCCTTACTCTCCCCAAGTGACCTCATATCTGATGGTTATCTCCATCCCATTGCCTTCCTCCCACACCATCCTATTTTTAAACTGTCTGTGGACCTTCAGTGCACAGAATTAGATTAATTGTATCATTAGTACATCACTCACTCTCATCACTGGAACATGCAATTTTAGTTAGTCAGTTATTTTTAAGAATGACATGAGCACTCACGGAGCCATCAACACAAATGAAAACTGGGCCATGGATAATAACCCACGTGTCACCACCTGGCTCCCCCAGCTCATTGCATCTCTGGCTCCTCCCATCGGAGGCAAACCTTATCTTGAATCCTATATTCATTATTTTCTTGCTTTGCTTTTAAACTGTTTTTTTCCCCCCACCTACATATAGTCTTTAAAAGTCTATTTTGATTTTAGTTATTTCAGACTCTATAAAAACATCAAGAGCTACGCAATTTGGGGGGTTTACTTTTCCACTTAACATTAAAATACTAAGAATTTATGCATATTATTGCAAGTTAATATAGTTTATTCACTTCTGCTTATAACCTATCTTTTGATTATTCCGCACTTGGTTCATTCACTCTCCCACGATGAGCATCTGGGTAGTTTCAAGTTTATTTACTTATTTATGTTTTTGCCAGGGTGAACAGTGATAGTATTTCTTTTGACTAGAGTCAATGGAATTGTAACAGCTATATACAATGTCAGAGGGATAGTAGATAGGGGCGGGGGGTTATCACTTTGTGAGGGGTGTAAATGTCTAGTACATTGTTTTGTACACCTGAAACTAAAAAAAAAAAAAAAAAAAAAAAACTGAAAAAAAAAAGACTTGGATTGCTGAGTCATAGGATGTATAAGTGGTCCAATTTAGGAAATATTACCAAAGTGTTACCCAAAGTGGCTGCATAAATTTATTATATCAACCCCAGCAGCTATATGACTATGTGGATCCATGTTCTTTCCTATACTTGATTTTGTCAGGCTTTTAAATATTTTTTCCAGTTAAGTAACTATAAAATGTGATCTTAGTTTAATTTCGATGATTAAAGTCATCTTGTGTTTCTTGGCTGTGTTGTCTATTTTTCTAATAGATTGTGGTTTTCCAGTTGGTTTGAAAGCATCTTCATATAATTTTATATGTTAATTGTTTGTTGGAGCTGAGTAATACAAATATCTCTCTCTGTTTTAACTTTATTTCCACTTTCCTTAAATAATATTTTGAAGAATAACAATTCTTTACTTCAACATATTGAAATCTATCAATCTCTCCATTTATTTCTTTAAAAACATCTCTTAATAATTAAAAAAAATTTGTTGTAGAGTATTGCATGACTTTTGTTTGATACGTTCTTAGGTATTCTCTGATACTATGGTAAGTGATGCCTTCTTTTTATATTTTCTCGTTGTTTCCTAATGCGTTAAAGATAGATATTGTATCCAGCTACTTTGCTAAATTCTCATATTCTAGTAATTTATCTGTGTACTCTTTTAGACTGTCTATTTAAAAGACCGTATAATCGACTAATCCTTATGAGTTTAAATTCATTTTCTTGGTTTATTTTGCTGCCTAAGACTTCCAGTACAATCTGGATTATAAGTGGTGATTGTTTTTATTCTACAATTATAAAAATGATGTAGGAACATATTTTCCCTGGATGTTAAAATAGATATTCTTGATAAGATAAAGAAGTTTCTGTTTATTATCAAAAATGAGAGTTAAGAATATTTACTGAATTTTATAAAATTCTTTTCCTACATTTATTGAAAACATTATATGGTTTTTCCTATTCATTTGTTAATGTGGGAAATTATATTTCCTGATTTTCAAAGTATTAAATCATGCTTGCATACCTGGGATAAAGCTGGTGAAGGTGTATTATCTTTTTAGTGTTTTTAGGTTAGATTTGCTTATATTTTAAAGGATATTTGCATCCATTTTCAAAATGGAATGGCATCCTTTTTTTTTCCTTTTCTGGAACATCTTTGCGTGGTTTTAGTATTAGGGCTATGGATTAATATTGGAGCTGTGGTTTTAGTATTGGGGATTTATAAGTCAGCTGGAGGATATGCCCCCCTCCTTTTATTTTCTGGAAGGTGTGCAAAAAATTGGGATAGTCTATTACTTAAAAATTTGGAAAAGTATCACCTATAAAACCAAACTAGATATTTTATTTGTGGGGAGATTTTAAAGCACAGATTCAATTTCTTTAATAGTTATAGGACTATGTGATGCTTTTATTTCTTCTTGAGTTGTTCTAGTAAGTTATTTTCCTAGGAATTTATTCACTTTATCTGAGTTTTCAAAATTATTGGCAAAGAGTTGTTGATAGTATTATTTTATTATCACTTAATCTCTGTCTGCAGTTTTTTATAGATCATCCCCTTTTCATTCGCAATATTTTTCATTTATGTTTCCTCTCCTCTTTTTGTATTGTTCATAAGTTTCTCAAGTTTCCTGATTTTTTTTAAGAATCAACTTTTGACTTTGTTGATATACTCTGTTATATCTTTCTTTCTTATTTCATTAATTTCTTTTCATAGTTTCATCTCTTTTATTTATTATTTTTTGTTTATTCTTTTGTTCATTAAGATGAAGAAAACTTAACACGGTAATTTGAGTCTTCAGTATTTTCCAATATACGTGTTTACAGCAATAAATTTCCCTTGAAGCATTGCTTAAGCTGAACTCTATAGGTTTTGATTATCACAATCACATTATCGTGTGTTATCAATTAATAACCCATGATTGGGTGTTTTCATTATCATTTGGTTGTAAATATTTTAAAATTTTATTGTGATTCCTTCTTTAAATTATAAACTAAGCATAGTACATTTTTAGATTTTCAAATTGTGGGAATTTATATTAATTATTTGTTATTAATATTTAACTTAAAATAAGCTATGATCAGAAATCATGGTCTGTATGATAGAGCATTTGAAATTTGTTGAGAGTTTTCTTATGGGCCTAGTACATGATTAAATACTGTAAATATTTCATAAAAGCTTGAAAAATGTATCTTATATAGTTGATGAACACAGAAATATATGTATGTGCATTAACTCAAGTTGATTAATTGTGTATATTATCTTTACCTTTGACAGTTTTTCTCTACTTGACCTATCAATAATGTAGAGAGGTGTGTTGAAATCTCCTACTATAATGGTGATTTATAAGATTTTTTCAGATCTATCACTTTTCCTTTATGTATTTGAAGTTTATTTTATTAGATAAATATATTTTTAAAAATTGCTACATATTTTTGGTGAATTAAAACTTTTTCATTATGAAGTGGCTCTCTTTATCCTTATTAACATTTCTTTTCTGGTATTCTACCTTAAGTCACATTAAAATATCCATATCATGTTTCTTTGGTAAGAATTTGCTTGATATATTTTTTCCATCTTTTTATTTTTGATCTTTGTCTTTAGGATTTAGGTTTTTCTCTTTTAGATAGCATATGTCAGGATTTAAAAAATTCCATGTGTCAATTTTTGTATAATTATTATCTAAAATATATTTCAATTACTTATAAATTTGGGCCTATTTATAATGTTTTAATATGTTATTTCAATTTGTCCAGTATTTTCTGCTTATGAAAGTTTTGATTACCTTTCTTCATGAATCTCTTGAATGTCTCTTGGATTTGTGTTTTTTCCTTATTTCCTCTCTTTGGCACTTTATGAATTTTTTTCTGTCTGAGATATTCATCTTTTTTCAATTCCAGAGAATGTATTTCCACTATTCAAATATTTTCTCCTTTCTATTTATGTTTATCTCTCTGTCTGGGATTTCCTTTTCATTTAAATATCAGCACTCTAACTTCTATCCTCCATTTCTCTTAGATTTTCCATTAATGATTCTTTATTTTGAGAGATTTCTTCAATCTGGTTTTCCAAATAACAAAATATTTTCTTAGCTGACTTCCTTCTGCTAGTCAATCTTTTGTATTTATTTAATAACATTTACAGATTTTACGCTAAATGCTTCTGTCTTTGTGTTTCTGCATTTTCTTATTTCTGTTTCATATGGTTAACATCTTGCCTTATCTCTCTTAAGAAAAATTGTGCAAAACTTGGAACTAAGACAAGGGATAATTATAAGCCCTTTCAATATCAGACTGGAGCATAGTCTAGTCCCATTCAGGGATTATCTAACTCTAGGAGAATGTACTTTTCACTTACTATTTATAACTGATTAGGGCTCATATTGTGCGAAGCTATCAGTTAACTTGAGATGAATGATTAGCTAATTTCTGTCTGGTGGAAAAATATAACCTGAAAGGTCATAGCATTTTTTTTTTCTCTTTTACTCTGTAAGACCAATTTTGTGTCCAATTTAGAAATAATATTCCAGTAATCTTTCTTGCATTGACTATACATAATCTCTCAAATTCTCATTTGAACCAACTTTACCATTCTTCTGGTTTTACTGAGCTAAATAAAGCTGTGTTAAAATATGTGTTCACTATAATTTATATGTGAGCTACACCAATTTTTTGAAAATTATCCTTTGCAATTTCTTTTAATGTTTTTAGACTAACTTTAAATGATTGGTTCTTCTCTTGTAATTATTCTATTTTTAGTGCGCACAATAACCCAACATACTGTTTTTCTTGTAAAATCGTGGTGCCCCTCAAATATCTTATTATTTTGGCACATGTGCCTTCCCCCTTTAGAGTTATTGATTTTTTTTGGTCAGGAAATGAGTCTGGGAGGAGGCTAGATCAGAGCACCTGTATGACCTTGTGGGAGAGACACAGGCTTCCTCTGCTCTACTGTCTTGGAAGGAACAGGGTCAGCATCAGAAACTCAAGGTGGCTTTGTGCTGTCCCACTGCCTCCATGGGGAGAAGTTCCTGAGAAATTGCCAATCCCCTATATCCTGGAATTTGGCCTCTTTATCATGGTTCTGTGTTATTTCTGCTGATCCTTTCCCCTTTGGTACTCTGTGAGACCTCCATTGTGCCCAGCTGTTCCCTGTTGGGGCAGCTGTCCCATAACTCTGACTATATGAGTGGGGACATTGCTCTCTACTTGTTTACTTTGTCCCACAGGTGGTTCAACCTCTGGCTTTAATTCCCCACTCCCACAACTCTAGCAGGTTGAACAGTCACTTCTCAAAAAATGAAATCAGCTGGAACCTGTGAATGTGACCTTATTTAGAAAAAAGATCTTTGCACATGTCATTAAGCCAAGGATTTTAAAATAAAAGCATCCCAGATTACCCAGGTGGGCCATGTATCCAATGGCAATTGTTCTTATGAAAAATAGACAAGGAGAAGATACAGACACTTCTCCTCTGTAGGAGGAGTCCCTGTGAAGATGGCGATAGAGGGTGGAGTCATGCGGCCACAATCCAGGGAACACCTGTAGCCAGGCTGGAGGAAGGTAAGGCTTCTCCCTGAATCTTTGGAAGAAGCACTATCCTGCCAACAAACGGCTTTCAAGTTTCCGGCCCCCAGAATAAATTTCTGTGAAAGAATAAATTTCTGTGGTTTGAAGCCACCAAGTCTGTGACAATTTGCCCCAACAGCCCTAGAAAATGAATTCAGCTACCCAAGACCAGACTGTAACGTTTGAGTGTCTTTACTAAAAGCTTCAGGATAATAGAAGCGGAGAACAATTACACCCACCACATAGGTCCAGGTATACCTAGGACCTGCCTGGCCTGGCTCCTCACCAGAAATACTTCCTGCCTCCTTGTGGCCAAGAAGGGCATTTTGAAGTTGTCAGGGGGTTGGGACTGGCCCAGTTTCCCTCCGGCTCAGCCAGTTCTTTCCCTCACAGCTGTCCAAGGCTGGCTGCTTAAAATCTTCTTCCCAGCTCCAGGATGAACTTTCTCTCTCTTCATGAGAAGCCACTCCCACCTGCAGGCTCTGAGTTTCAAAACCATCAATCATCAAATTCTTCAACAGCCCATTTCTCAAAGTCTGGGTTTTTCAGTTTTGTTTAGGTAGAGCTGCTCCAAAGCCAACCTACTGTTTTTTGTGTTTTAAGGTTTGAAAAAAAAAAAAAATCTCATAATTGGTGTCACTCAGGGTCATCTTGTTACATTAAATTCATTTTAAAATGCCTATTTGGAAGATAGAAGCTCTTCATGAAATTAGCACTACTAATGATTACAACTGTGTGAAGACAGTGTGTGTGGATGGAGACTGGAAGGAAAGCCAAAAATTGTTAACAGTTTCATTAAGGTGGTGAGATTATCTTAAGGCTACATGTACGATTATGGGTGAGAGTTTTGCTTTTTATAATGTCTTTGAATGTTTCTTTCAGAATGTGTTACGATATTTTTACAGTAAATAAGACTAGTCATAAAGTTTTGATGTTGCTGTAAGAAAACAAATATATTCCTTTGCCTATCTCCTCATCACTTTGAGGGGAAAAAACGAAACCAGTGGCTAGGGACACATTTCTCTGCTGAGAAAACCTCTTACAGTTGATGTGCATTTCCAATAGATGTAGATCGATTTGGGAGGAGAAATGCTTCCTTTTCTTGGTAGTAGGGAGGACACATTTTCTCTTACCTTATTAAAGAATAGCAGTCATGAGGCATCACCCAGATTGAATGAGGAGAGAGAGGGAGAGAGAGAGAGACAGAGAGAGAGAGAGAGAGAGAGACAGAGAGAGAGAGAGAGACAGAGAGAGACAGAGAGACAGAGAGAGACAGAGAGACAGAGAGTGCCAGACCCAGGAAGGCAGGAGGATGGGAACTTAAGAAGAGAGCAGGGAGTCAGAAGGAACAGCCAGGCTATTTCCTTTATTAGCTGCAACCCCAGCGAAGCCAAGGCAGAGGACAGCTGCTGGTAGGAAACTGCAAAGACTACTTAGTAGATTCTGGATGAGTCCGGAACATTCTGCCCAGTCAGTTCTCTATCTGGAATGCACTTCTCCAGCTCCGCCTGTTGACATCCAGAGGCTCACCCCAAATCACAGCTTCTATAAAATGTTTATTGATTACTCACCACTGCTCACTTAGTTTGCAACTTTCTTAAAATATTTATTCTACTTTGTACTTGCTTTATATCGCGCCTCAGCATCTCTCCTTTCAAACCCTCCATGTGTCCCTGACACATCACATTACAGGATTCTTAGGGCAGCAAATGTATACATTTTTAGTGTCCACATTCTGTCTTCCATATTGTCAAGAAAAATACATTCATGTAACCTAATTAGAAGCCCTGTGATCAAATGAAGGTTAGATTGTTCACAGAAATCAGCAAGAAGAACATTAGATTATAATTCTCTATTCATTTTAAGCACTTATTTTAGTGTATGTATATATACATATACATATATATATATAAACTTACAATTTACACAATGCTGTATTTTTATTAAAAATAAAACAGAAAAGGGTGAGATGTCCAACTATCACATTGTTTTGTGCACCTGAAACTAATTTAAAAAATAAAAATAAAATAAAACAGAAGAAAACAAAAAGACTGAAAAGTCGTACTACTCCCTATCCCCCAGGCCTGTTGTCAAAATCTGGCTGTTTATACCACAGAGCCACATCTAGTCCCCATCATGGGTAGATTGCAGTGTGACAACAAGCAAGATGAGGGTGCACTGAATGGGTACCGAATGTTTCAATGCTCTCACGTTGTGTTGGGCACCGATGTTGCCTAGAGTTCCTTTAAACTCGAAGGGCTCGTGATTCTATGATTATTATTATTGAGAAAACTGTAATAACTACCATTTAGTGTTGCTAACTCGGTGACAGACACTTTTGAAAATGCTCTGTGTGTTTTCACTGGTTTAACGTTAATAACCACATGAGAAACTCAGGCACCAGGAAGTTAAGTTACACAGTAACAGCCCAGACCCAAACCTGGGAAATTCCTTCCAGAATCCACAGTTTTCAATACAAGGACATGCTACTGCCTTTCCTGCCTTGCCTCTTTCCAACAATGTTCTGAGGCAGATGATTTTTGGATCCTAAAGGCCATGACAACAATGTGAAAGCCGTGGGCTATAGTAGATACACGGTCCTTGTTTTCTCAAGAACATTCCTTTCTGAGAAGCGAAAAGCTGTAGGAGGAAGCACAGTGGTGAACAGTGGGAAGAGGGTGGACCCTGTACCAGCTGTGTGACCTGGAGCAAGGCACTTAACATCTCTGAGCTTTATTTTCTTTTTATTTTCTGTAAATGGGATGATTGGAAGGATTAAACAAGTTAATATGTGTAAAGCATCTAGTAGCGTCCTGAGCGCACAGAGAATGTACAGAGGTGTTTGTTGATGTTTACTGAACCCATGGAATTCCACTGTGTCCCAGGCATCGTGCTGGGCCCTGGGGGTGGAGAGATAGACAAGCCCTTGTTTGCCCTTAAGTCTGTCCTTGACCTACTGGAGGAGAAAGGCATACGATCCAATTATTCTAACAAGGCAACAGAAAGCAGTTGGGAAGAATTGAAGAAAGTGTACCTAACTTGGTCTGGGTAGGAAGAAAAGTATTTGGCCGTCCATATTCTTAGTCGGAAAGAGTTTTTATCCATTTTATTTATCGCATGTCTGGTTTACTCTATTCCTAAGCCATAGCGCCTGAGATTTCAAAATTAGAGATTTATTTATTTGGGTCAGCAATGCCTTTTTCTAATGAGCTTCTGTAAAAGTGCAAATTAACTTGGGGTTCATGAGCATCCTAATGACATTTTGGTGGCGTCTTGCATGACACATTGCAGGGACTCACACCCAGAGATTCAATTCAGAAAGTCTGCATGGGACTTGGAGACCTGTGGGCTGGTTCTGAGGCTGCGTCACCTGTGTGCTTTGACCTGGGGGCACAGGTCAAAGCCCAGGACGCACTGGTGATCCTTTTACCTAAAGGGCAAAAACACGTGAGGGAAATAAATTTACAAGATCGGACAATTAAGTTCGCGAACTCATCCTAGAAAAAGTGCTACATACCTCATTGCTGGATATCACTAAGGTCACCTTTGAAGTACTCCCCTTGCAGAGCTATGCACTGATGCCAGCACCTAGTCCTCCCTTCAAAGCAATTTTGGAACTCTTTTTCTGACATGGTCATCGGAGCTGTTGTCGTATTACCCTTGGTGTCCTGAATGTCATCAAAATGTCTTCCTTTTAATATTTCCTTCACCTTCAGGTAAAGAAAGAAGTCATTGGGCGCCAGATCAGGTGAGTAGGGAGGGTGTTCCAATACAGTTATTTGTTTACTGGCTAAAAACTCCCTCACAGACAGTGCCGTGTGAGCTGCTGCATTGTTGTGATGCAAGAGCCAGGAATTGTTGGTGAAAAGTTCAGATTGTGTAACTTTTTCACGCAGCCTTTTCAGCACTTGCAAATAGTAAACTTGGTTAACTGTCCGTTTGGTACAAATTCATAGTGAATAATCCCTCTGATATCAAAAAAGTTTATTAATATCATTGCAACAAGTTCGCGAACATAATTGTCAGACGTTGTACGAGCAAGTGAAGGCATGATGGGTAACATTCATCTTTTGTTCACTCACACTCTGTTGCTAGACACTCTTTTCCTCAGGAGGCGTCTTTATTCCTGTCGGGACAAAGCTCCCTTGGAGGATCCAGGACCTGAGACACCCGGTCCCCCATTTGCCTGCCAGCATGTTCACGCCCTCTGTGTTTTTCCTGAGCTCCCCCACCTCATGCCTGGCTCCAGCCCTGTGGCTAAGGAGAGAGGCCTATTCAAACCTTATTAGGAGATCAACTTGGTTTTTTCCACTCTCCGAAGCTAATTATGCCTTTTCATCAGTTCAATTTTGGCAATTAATGTATCTCTGTATACACAAATGGCTTTTTATTTTTAATCCAAGTGACGTGCGTCGCTGTCCTTTTCTCTCTTGGCACACGTTTGTCTCTGTTTTGCTTCCCTTTCCTTATAAATAGTACCATGGTCAGGGGTCTGGTTTTAAGCAACAGAAACTAACACGGCAAACTTAAAAGCTAAAAGGGGTTTATGATGGAGAAACTGGGCAGCTCCTGAAATAAAAGGAAGTACCAGATCCCCAAAAACCAGAGGAGCCAGGGAACCCCTGGGCACCCTGAAAGCTTTAAACAATAAGACATTTTAGTCTCACATTTAAAAGACTCGCCAAGTGGAATGGTGCCAGAGTTGTTTAATTTAGTGGCTTGATGATGTCATCAGAGATTCATGCAGCACCTCAATATCTTGGCTTGTCGCTTAGCTGCTCTCTCCTCCCCCCACTTAGTTCTAAGATGGCTAAGGCAGGCCCACCCCTGAAAAAGCTGCAAAGAAAGAATAACTCTATTGTATCTCTCTCTTTCTCTCCCTCCCTCCCTCCCTCCATCCCTCCCTCCCTCCCTCCCTCCATCCCTCCCTCCCTCCCTCCCTCCCTCCCTCATTCCATCTCTCCCTCTCTCTCTTCTTCCACCCCCCCCTCCCTTCACTGTCTTTTAGGTCATCCATGAATGAGGCTGTAATGTGACCATTGTCTAATTTTTGGCTTGCACACATGTGCCAAACCTACCCTCCATAACCAAGCTCCGGCTTTCCCCCTCCTTCAGCTGGTCCTACTGGATCTCCACGTGGCTATAGGTCTGAGTTGGGGAGGCAGGCTGGTGCCATTGTGGTTCCTGACATGTGGTTCTGGGCCACCTACTCACACAGCTGACTTGTGCACTTTGCTTCTGCTCAGGACCCATCTAATGTACGATGACCACCTCTGGGCACATCCTTACTTTCGGCCTTGGCAGGTCCGGCAGAACCCAGCGCACAGTGGGCAGTTCTGGAGGATACGTGGTCACTTTATGCCCCATGGTTAAATGTTCTGTCTTGATCAAGGCCTGGTCTAATCCCAGGAACTATTTCTCAAAAGATGTGTAAATCTCTGGTGTGGATACCATGGCCTTGTTCTAGACTCTCAGGAGCCTGTGATGAGGTTTTCTCACTGGGGCTTTCCACAGGCTCCATCCTGTGTCTTTTCCCACCACTGACACCTCTAACACCATTGGAGCTACCAGATTGTGTGGCCCAAGTGGCATGGCTGCTCGACTGCAGCCTGCAACGATTACTCGGCCTTTCCTGAGCCTGGTCCTGGTCGAAGCTGGCAGCCGTCCATAGTACCCAGTACTCTGGCTGGACCAATATGCCTAGGTGTGCAAGCTGTTGCCTCCAGAACCCTGGAGGTCCACCAGGCACCTTGCTTCCTTCTTGTGATTGCGACGGAAGGTTCAGTAGCTTGTCTCTTTCTTGGGAGGAGAGACCCTGGCACACCCCTGACCACTGAACACCCTGAAAATGTTACTGAAGTGGTAGTTCCTTGAATCTTTATCAAGCTCATCGACTGCCCTCGGGAGCACATGTGTCTCACCAAAGCCTGTCGCAGACTAGCTCTTGTCATCCTGTCCACTCAGTGTGATGCCATCAGTGTCCCGAGTTAGCATGGCATTCTGTGGCGTGTTCAGGTACTCGAGCTCTGATGTCTGGCAGAGGGTGGGAGATCGAACGTAGCTCTGAGGCAAAACCATGAATAAGTATCATTGTCCATCCAAAGTGAAGGCAAGCTGTGTGATTCTCTTTTCCGCTCCAAGTAGAAAGGTGCCACATACCATGTCCCTCAAGCCTGATTGATGTGTTCTAACAAAACTCCTGCATTTAGCACTGCAGCTACGAGTAAGGCTACAATTGGGTTAAGCCGGCAGTAGTTTGCAGTCCTTCTCTAGTATTTACCCAGTTTCCTCAGCGCTTCATCTAGTTTCAGGACAATTCAGTGGCAGTGTGATAGGTAGTGCCACTGCCCCTACATTTTCTATGTCTCTAAGTATGCACCAATCTCTGTTATTGGATCTAGAATACGAGATTGTTTTTAAAAGAATTTCATTAGTGATTTTGTTAAGGGCATTTAACATGAAGTGTAATCTCGTCACAGATTTTTAAGTGGACTATATGGTGTTGTTGTCTACAGGTGTAATATTGTAAATCTGACCTCTATAACTTACTTACCTTGCATAATTGAAATTTCATATGCATTTATTGCAACTCCCATTTACCCCTCCTCCCCGTCTCTGGAAATGACCATTCTGTTTTGGTCAACCATTCTATTTTCAAACAAAATAGTCTGACTATTTTAGATATCTCAGATAAGTGAAATAATACAGTATTTGTCCTGTGACTGGCTCATGTCATTTAGGTGAGGGATGTCCGAACGGTTCATCCATGTTTTTGCACATTGCAGGATTTCCTTCTTTTTGAAGGCTGAGTACGATTCCATTGTATGTATATACACATTTTCTTTATCCATTATCTTTGGATGTATGTTTAGGTTGTTTCCATATCTTTGCTATTGTGAATAGCATTGCGATGAACATGGGAGTGCTAATGTCTCTTCAAGACGCTGATTGCAATTTTTTTGGATATCCAGAAGTAAGATTGCTGAATTGTACGATAATTCTGTTTTTATTTATTGAGAAATTTCCACAGTGGCTGTATGATTTTGCATTCCCACTGACAGTGTATAAGGGTTCCAGTTTCTCCACATCCTTGCTAACACTTGTCTTAAAAATAATTTTTTATAATAACCATTCTAATAGGTGTAAGGTGATATCTCATTGTGGTTTTAATCTGCATTTCCTCGATGATTAGTGAAGTTGAGCATCTTTGTATACTCTTTTTGGCCATTCATACGTCTTTTTAAAAAAATGTCTATTCAGGTCCTTTTTTTATTTTTATTTTATTTTATTTTATTTTTTATTTATTTTTATTTGCTATTGAGTTATAGGACTTCTTTCCATATTTTGAAAATTAACCTGTATCAAATATGTGGTTTGCAAAGAGTCTCTTCTATTTCATAGGTTGCCTTTTCACTTGATTATTTCCTTTGCTCTTTGGAAGCTTTCTGATGTAGTCCCACTTGACTAATTTTGTTTTTTGACCTGTGAGTTTGCTGTCATATCCATTAAATCATTGCTAAGACCAAGGTCATGAAGCTTTTTCTCTATGTTATTTCCTAGGAGTGTTACTATTTCATATCACATTTAAGTCTTTAATCAGTTGTAAGTGATTTTTGTGTATGGTGTAAGATAAAGGTCTAGTTTTGTTGTTTTGCATGTGGACATCGAGTTTTCCAGTACTGTTGTTAAAGAAACTATCCTTTCCCTAGTGCATATTCTTGGCTCCCTTGTGGCAGATCAATTCTCCATATATGTGTGGGTTTATTTCTGGGCTCTCTATTGTGTTCCATTGGTCAATATGTCTGTCTTGATGCCAGTACCATGCTGTTTTAATTGCTGTAGCTTTGTAATATATTTTAAAATTAAAAAGTCTGACTCTTTCAGCTTTGTTCTTGTTTTTCATACAGTAGTGTTTTTGATTTACTATTGTTTCAAGTGGTGGGGCAATTTCAGAGGTTCCACTCAGCCTTCCCCACTGTAATAATGACCCAGTATGGAGGTTGCTTCAAATGCCAAGTATAACAATTCCAATTCCAATTGTGTGCAGAGAACAGTTACTGAGTCGGTCCCTGGACTTAGGGGACCCTCCTAGAGTCATGTTTCAACTAGAACTCCTTTTATTACCTGACCCCTCTAAGCCCTCACTCTAAAAGGAGAAATGTGTTAATGCTTTGTGTCTTTGAATAGCAGTATTAACTCAGACCCTAATAATCCTCATAATATATTGGTTTCCCTCTTTCCCCAGTGTACAGTCACCCAGATAAACGGCCATAGGCCCCTTTGGGGTGGGATTGGGAGAATCATAATAGTATATACTTGTCAGAGTACTGCAGGGTCCTTTCTCCATAGTCTAAGGGTTTTAGGTCTGTACATTGGGAACTGAATGAGGGGTTGTGACTTCTTATTCTGATGACCACCCTGGACGTCTTCCTCCTGTACTGTTGTCATTTTGTGGTTACTGATGCTAAGCAGCCTCTTTATTGGCTGCCTGTTGCGTTTCTTCCTATAGACACCATGTTCTATTGGCCATCTGCACAGTTCCTTATGGGTCAAGCTCCCTTAGCTGCCCTTGAGGTCCTTCCATGGACCCCCATCCTCTGGTGGGTCTTCTGGCCTTACACAACGTGTCCATTTCTGCAGGCCCACTTCCCTCAGCCTCTATTTCTTTCTCTATCTTCTGCTAGGACAACTCAGGCCTTTCCATTTTACGAGAGTTGGCTCTCTCTTTTTCTGGGAATCTGAGGCCTCCTCCCTACACAGCAACAAGTTTGTCCCAGCCCATGGGTCAGGGAAACAGAGGAGGAAGTTGGAAAAGGCAAGAGAACTCATCAAACTATGTGCAGGTCTACGTCAGTTCCTATTGCTGCTGTAACAAATACCACACACTCAGTTGCTTCAAACAACATAAATTGATTCTGTTCCAGTTCTGGGGGCCGGAAGTCTCACTGGCTGACATCCAGGTGATCGGCAGGGCTGTGTTCCTTCTGGATGCTCCAGGGGAGAACATGTCCCTGGCCTTATTCCAGCTTCTAGAGGTTCCTTGTGTTCCTCGGTTCCTGGCCCTCTTCCACCTTCAAAGCCACATGTGCACCACTCTGGCTTCTGCTCCCATTGGAACATCCCTTCTCTGCTCCTCCTGTCTCTCCCTTAGAAGAGTGATTATGTAGGACCTTCTGCATGATTTAGGATAATCTCTCATCTCAACACCCTTAACTTAACCACACATGCAAGGTTCCTGTTACCGTAGAAGGTACCATATTCACAGGTGTTGGGGGTTAGGAGGTCGACATTCTCAGGGGGTATTGTTCAGCCTACAATGAGGTCTTTTCCCTATAAAGGAGAGAGGGAAGGAAGGAGAACTGGCAAGTAAGAGTCTCAGACTATAAGAAAGTGTTGGCTGGGCTAAGAGGGCTGGGGGTGTTTGAGCTTAAGTTGCCCCTCTGAAGCATCTCGTGTCTCCCAAGAATGGGCCCAGCTTAGCGTCTCTGCGTCTCTCAGTCACCATCTGGGTGATGGACACTGGGGCCACCCATTGATTATATTCCGCACGGCAGGAGACCTGAGGGCACAGACTGCTGAGTCAGACTCCCTGGGTTTGCATTCAGCTCTAACATCTGGTTACCTCCGAGAACTTGGGCAAATCACTTTCCCTTTCTGTGCCTCAGCTTCCCAATCTGTAAAGTGTGGATAAGAATAGTACCAAATGAATGAATCAACAGAGAGTAATACGGTTGTTGTGAGAAGAATTTAGAACCATGCTCTTAATAATGTTATCTATACGTATCCATTGTGAAGGGCAGAATTGTGGCTGAAACTCTGTGACTACATTTTCTGTGCTCTTTTGGCCTCATGACATCACCATGTGGAAAAGACTTTGGGGTGGGGTGGTTAAATTCCAACCTCTGCTGCTTTCTAAATAAAGGCTTGTGGACCACCTAGCAGAAATATGGTGGGAAAGATTTACACATCGGGTGAGAGCAGGGTGAAAGGTGACTCCGTGATCTCTGCCTAGAAAGAAGCCTGTGTGATTCAGGTGCACGGGTTGTCTTGGGAGTCGGTCCCTGGATAATACTCTCACCCATCCCTGCTCTCATCATGCCATCTTGGGCTTGTCACTCAACCTCTCTAAAGATCGGTTTTGGTCAGTTGAGATAATCATATCTGACCTGCTTACTTTCTTGTTGGGCTGGGGTGATGAACAAGGAGATGATTCGCACCCCTCCCCCCAATTTTAATAATAAATATAAGCTTTTAAAGGAAAAAAAGTACCTTAGTACTCCCTCCTCTCTACATTGTTGCCTTAAAGTATTTTTTACTTATATATTTACAAACAAAACAAGGCATAGACTCCTAAAGCTTCTCCTTACCATATCGCTATAAAATCAAATCAAATTTATAAGTGAAATACAAACAAAACCACAGAACTAATAACATTCAGATAACCAAAATTAACTGAGTGGAATGGTTTTTTTAAAAAATGAAAATTAATCGTTGATTGCAGTGGTACTGGCTGCCCTAATGTCAGTTCTTTTGAGTGACAGTATTTGGCCTCTGTTTGATAATTAAACATAATTTATTCTTTTCTCATTAGTTCAATACAATTAGCACAGTACTTCTTATTTTTGATTACCAACATAAATTTAAGCTTGGGCCTCAACATGATGTGACAGATTCATTTATAAGTGATTATCCAGTCCTATGAAATACACATTTGTTTTGGAGGGTAAAGGTAAAAACTCAAATATTCAAAATGAAAATTTTGGAGAAAACATGGGGATCTCTGGGAATGTTCTCCACGATCAAACACTGAGATAATGAATGTGAATGTGCTCTCCCAGAGTTGAAAGTAGTTCAGAGTTGCTAGGAGCCATTACTGAGACAAGATTACAAGCGCTAAACAGCTACCCCAAATCACATGAAATACATTTTTCTTGTCTCGCCCCCATCTCCTGACAGTGACCTCATTTTGCAGCATCTTAACAGGTTGGGAGGCTAATATTTCTGTTTCATCTTGGATCGCCTTGAATCCCTGGTGAGACTACTGCTTTGGCAGTTCCATGAGAAGCCACCAGATTCCTGCAAGAGTGACACAAAGCAGAGTAAATCCAGCAAGGCAGCATGTCTGTAAGGGAGCCAGGACAGAGTGGGAAAGGGAATGACATGTATGAAGTAGACCGATTTTCTGGACATGATCCCACTTTCCTGTTACCTAGCAGACAGGACAGTGATTTCTTCTCTCTCTGCCAGGTACTGAGCTGGCCTCTCAGGGGGTCTGATTTATAGACTAGAATAAAAAAAATTACAGGGCCCTGTGGGATCTTTAAAACCTTTACTATAAGGTTAACAGCACTAATAACGACTTTAGCATTATGTTTTTTGTGGGATAAAGAGAAGTGGAAGACTGTTCTTTTCTCCTCTCTTTCTTCCTCCTCTCTTTCCATCTAGTTTCCTTTCTTCTCTCTCTCTCTCTCTCTTTTTTTTTTTTTGGTTTTGTTTTGTTTTCTTTTCTCTTTTTCTGTTGCTTCCTGTGATTTTCTCTTTGTCAAGGACATAGTTTTTCGAGGTGCTTGTTCCTGATTTTTTTTTTTAAATCCCTGACTCTTTTCCCAGACATCGTATTTGAGGTTAATTATCTAACTGCTAACAGAAGAAGACAATGATAAAATAATATCAATATTATTCTCTCGTGTGTATGTTTTTGAATTTATAAAATGTTGTCATGTATATCATCTTGTTTGATAATCACAACAACCTGTGACAGTTATTATTTTTTCTGTTTTACAAGTGGCAAATTGAGGCTCAAAAAAGTAAAGAGGCTCTTTCCCTTCCTCCTCTTTCCTATTCCTTCTAACCTCTTTCTGTCTTAAAGAACTCGGTCCTAAATCCATAGGCAGGTGTGGATATGTGCCAGGCTTTGGGGGAAGTTGCAGTGGCTCAGGGGTGTGTCAGAGCTGACCAGAGTTGCCATAATATATTCACTAAATATTTCCAGTATTCAACAATATGTGACTTATTGTCAAGAAAACAAAGTAAAATTAAACAGTCAATAGAAACAAACTCTAAGTGGGCCCAAATAAGTTATTAACAAAGACTTCAAAGTAGCTTTTATAAATGTTTTAAAAGCTAAAAGATAAATGATTATAATAATTCAACACAAAGAACCTCAAAAAAGAAATAAAAACTACGTTAAAACAACAAATGGAATTTTGGAGTTGAAAAGTGTAATAATTAAAATGAAAAATTTGTTCCATGGGCTCCATACCAGATTTGAGATGGCAGAAGAATCAATGTGCTTGAAGATAGGTCAATAAAAGATTTCCAATCTAAAGATTAGAGAGAGAAAAAAAAAAAAAAAAAAAAACCAGAAGAAAAATGAGCAAAGCTTTAGAGACCCGCACGACAGCATCAAATGTACCATGATACATATAACAAAGTCCCAGATGGAGAGGAGGGAGAGACAAAAAGTATTTAAGGAAATAATGACAAGAATTTCCCCAATTTGATGAAAGGCATTTAATATACTAATCAAGGAAATTCAATGAACTCCAAGTAGGATACGCCCAAAGAGATAAATACCTAAACACATGATACTCAATCTGTTGAAAACCAAAGCCAAAGAGAAAATTGTAAATGCCACAGGTGCAAAATGACTCATCACACACAGGGGAACAACAATTGTTTCTTCTGACTTCTCAGTAGAAATAATATAGGCCAGAAGGCAGTGGAATGACATATACTGTGCTGGGAAAGATATTGTTAGTCAAAAGTTCTGTATTCAGTAAAAGTATACATCAAAAATGAACATGAAATAAAAACATCCCCAGCATATAAGGACTGAGAGTAGTAGGCCTGCATAAGAAATATTGAAAGAAGTCCTTCAGAGTGTAAGAAAATGATACCAATGATAACTAAAATACACAGGAATAAATGAAGAGCCCCAGAAATGATAAATATAAAAGAACATATAAATATATTTCCTTTTCTTTTGTTAATTTCCTTAAAAGACAGGAGATTTCATTAAACAATAGTTTTAATACTATATTTTGGGTTTATAATATATAGATATACCATAGCTGTGAAAATAATAGCACAGAGGAGAAGGAGGAAGCAAAGCTGTACTAGAGCAAACTTGCTATATTTTTTCAGAATTAAGTCAGTAGTAACTTGAAGTATGTTTTGTTAAGAGGCATATTATAATTCACAGAGCAAGTACTGAGAAAATAACTGAAAAACATTGCATTAAAAATCAACATAGGCATTAAAGCAAAGAAATTAAAAGCAAAAGAGAAATTAAGCAAAAAATATTGCTTAAAACAAAAGAAGGATATAAAGGGAAAACAGAGGGGGAAAGACATGAGATACATAGAAAACAAAAAGCAAGATGTCAGATGTAAATTTGAACATAATAATAATGTCAGATTTAGATGGACTATACAGTCCAATAAAGATACAAAGATTGTTAGACTGGTTAAAAAAAAACAAGGTTCCACTATATGCTATAAGAGACATAGCTAAGATTAAAAAAATAACTAGTTTGAAATTAATAGGATGGAAAAAAATATACCATACAAATGATAGCTTTATGAGAGCTGAAGTAGCTATATTAATATCAGACAAAATAGATTTTAAATATTATTAGAGAACAAGAGGGAAATTTCATAATAATAAGAGAGCCAGTGTGTCAGGAAGCTGTAATTGTTAAAATATGTAACAAGAAAGCCCAAAATATATTAATATAAAACTGACAGAATTCATAAGAGAAGTGGACAACTCAACAATTAAAGTTGGGATTTCAATACCATATTTACAATGTTTGAAACAGCAACTAGACCAAAAATCAGCCAGATATAGAATACTCAAACAACCCTATAAACCAATGTGACCTAATAGATGTTTATAGAAAATAAAACCCCAAAATAATATGCATTGTCTTCAAGAGCACATGGAACATTTTCCAGAAAGGCCACATGCTAGGCCTTAATATAAGTCTCAATCAATATAAAAAGATTGAAATTATTCAAAATATGTTCTCTGCCCACAGCAGAATTAAATTAAAAATTTAAAATAAACATAAATTTGATATATCAGCAAATATTTTTAAATTATTCAAAAGAATTTCCTAATAACTTATGGATTAGGGAAGATTCCATAAGGGAAATTAGAAAAATTTTGAATTGACAAAAAAAAAAAAGAACATTACCTATTGAAATTTATGGAATGCAGCTAAAATAGTGCTTTGAGGACAATTTATAGGTTCATTTGCCTATATTGGGAAAATATGGAAGGTTGCAACTCAGTAACCTAAGTGCCCACCTTACAAACAGAAAAATAAGAGCACATCAAACTTCCTTTGAACTTTTAGAAGAATTGGCAACACAGAGTGTATATTCCTTGATGAAAACACTTACTGGAGTTGAGTAGCAGCTGCCTCCTTGGTCTAACATAAGTGGAAAGGAGGTAAGTAACTAGCTTCATATCTGGCCTCCCAGAGACAAGGGGTCAGAGCATTCTAGAAAGAGGTCTTGGAGACATGAAATTGCTGTGTGATGGGGCCAGAGAAAAGGGGTGGATGGCCCAGGCTATGAAGAGTCTGACATGTCAGGACCAGCCATTGGCATTTATCTTACGGGTAAGGAAGGTCAATGAAGGTCTTGCAGCATGGAAGAAGATATGATCATACACAGAGAGCAATACTTTTGTGATGGTGAGGCAGATGGATTGGAAGAACAGAGAGACAGTAAGGCCAGTTAGGAGACTATTGACATATCCAGACGAAAGATTTGCTTGAACTAAGGCAGTGACAGTGGGTAAAAACTGGGGAGAGACTGGCACAGGAGATATTTCAGAGGTAAAGTCAGCAGGGCTTGAAGACTTTTGGGGATAAGGGGGCTGGTGGGGTGAGTGACGCACAGCTCTTGGGGTAATCCATCAGATACAGGGAGCACAGGAGAAGAGAAAGCTAAATGTGGGGGTAAAGCAATAATAGTGAGATAGTTTTCTGAGATGTATTGAATTTGAGATATCTAGTATGGAGAATTCATTCAAAGACATGGAGTACGTCGGTTTATAACTTAACTTTTATCCTTTGTGGGTTTTATATCTTAGAGTGGTCTTGGTGGAAATAAAGATTTGAAAATAATAAGTAACTTGGTGTTAGTGAAAACCATGGGAATGAATGTTATCTTGTATGAAAAAGATATAAAACAAGAGAAGAAGGGGGACCAATGCAGCATCCTAAACAATATGAGCAAGTAAGGTGTGGGTGCAGGCGGAGGTCCAGCCATCATGAGCAAGACCCCCACTGTGCAAACCAAAGGAGGCAAGTTCTAAAAAGATGGGAGTGGCCGGCCTTTGAAACCCAGCCAAGTGTTAAGATAAGTAATGGCAAAGCTTCCTTGGAGTTGGCAGTAGGAAAGTTGATGATGGATGAGGTCAGAGTGGTTTCAGTGGAAGGGCAGTGATTGAGCCAGAGTGATGGCTCTAGAAGTGGGTGGGAAATGAGGAATAGACATAGCTAGTGCCAATTATTTTTCAAGATGCTTGCTTGCTAGGGAAAGGGAGGCAGGGGTCCAGAAGTAAAAAAAAGGAATGTTTCTCTTTTTGTTTGTTTTAGAATAAGGCAGACATACGTGTGTTGATAAGATGAAGGGACAGAGCCAGAAAGAACATCTGATAACACAGAAAAGAGTAATTAAAATTAATGGAGAAGAGGTCCAATTTGGTGTCATTTGGTACCTGGATGGAGCTCAGGAAAGGTAGGTCTTGGGAATATGACTTTTTTTCTAGGACTTTGTGCAACGGCCTTTCAGGGGCAGGGTGGAGGTATTGTCCATCTCCAGAGAACGTGGCCATGTCTGAGCCATGAAAGCAAACACCTTTGTCCCAGATCCAGGGGTTTTCCTGGAAGGACATACAGATTGTTGATGTACAGTCTGCAACTTTCCCTGGTCTAGTCCTCCACACTTACTCAGCCTGAGAGCTTGTCCCCCTTTTGAACCATTGAATTAAAAAAAAAAAAAAAAAATGTTAGATTCCATGGGCCCATAGAAGTTATCTGATGAGTTATTTTCCAAGATAAAGAAATGCTTGTCTAAACAGCCCAAGGACATCCAACTCATAAAGGAGGGTTAGGACTGGATTCCAGGTCTCCTGGTTCCCTGTCCAATGCGCTTTCCCTGTCACCCGTTCAGCCTTACACTGCTTGCTGTCATTGGCCCAGGCAATGCAAATAACTGTTTCCCTGATAAGTAGTAGTGCTTTTTCTTTTGTCTTTTTTGTCACTGAATCCCGTTCCTGTGGGATTCTAAGTGGGACACAGGCTGTTTCTGCTTTGCTCTTTTCTTCTTTTGTCACAAGACTCGCTCTCAGGTTGGCAGACAGCTTAGCCAGGGGTTTCTGCAGAAACCTCCGTGTACCCCAGGCTGCTATTATCATTCCCGTTTATGCACAGATGAAATCTGCCAACAAAAATGGAAACGATTTAGTTAGCACTTACAGTGGACCAGTCACTGCGCTGAAGCACTCTGTGTAACTTGATGAGTAGATACGATTATTGTGCTCCGTTGTACAGATGAGCAAAGTGAGGCCCAGAGACATCAAGCAACTCGGCCAAGGGGAAGAGACTGGATGTGAACAAAGCCATCTGGCCCCACATCCTACACTCACCATCTCTGTGATATACGGTGCTGAGGTGGGGCCACTGGGGCATGAATGACGTCTCACTAGAAGGCAGTGTCCTCTCCTCAGTGTCCTCTTCCCAGCAGATCAACGTGGCTTCCTGGCCCATCCCCTGCTGGCTCCCAGAACCCCATCCCTGCCCCCCTTGGGAATCTATCACCTGTGCCTACTCCTCTACTTCCTGTTCTCCCTGAACCCTTCTCCAGATGAAAAACCATTCTGCCAATTCAAGCCTGATGTCTAGTGAATTATATTTCTCCAAATTGCTACATTAATAAGGGCTGTGTGTTCTAGAGGATCATTAATTGCAGACACATTTTTATTTCCTATTGAAATACCTCCTGTGTGTCTGCTCCATGCAGCTCGGGCACACGCGTGCCTGTGTGTTCCTTTTGACATCTGTCTCTGGCTTTCCGGCAAACTGCCCTGATAGTTCCCTGCTCTCTACATTTCTTCCTCCTGGTGTGTGTGTATGTGTGTGTCTTTCCCCAAATGCTGAGAGTCCCCTCATGTGAGCCTGGATGATGTAAAGGTCCCTGTCCCTCAGCCTTTGCCAATGAGAACCAATTGCTGTTGCAGCTGGGGGCATGCAGGACAGCCAGGGGTGAAGGAGTCCAGGTGATGACACACTGCAGATGCCCCACCTTGCAGCACCCCCCAGACCTTCCTGGAAATGCTGTTCCTTAAGATGATTCCAATAATTGGGTCATTCTGAGTAAGGTAGGAGGTACTGGGTCCCTGCCTGTACCCATGAAGGGTCCTCGAACTGGATCTTCCGATGGACCCCACTGTCCAGCCCAGGCTTGGAGCCACGTAGGACTGAGGCAGGAAACTGTCAGGAACAACCTGCTCCCCGTCTGCGGGGTTTGGAGATGGACATTCTAGCATTGTGTTCACTCTCTCAGGCTCCAGGGGTATGACACAGGTACCTTCTGTGTGTATAGACAGAAGTTGAAGCAGCTTCTACCCCCTCTGCATTGTCCTTATCCAAAGACATTGGCTCCCCCTGGATTTCCTTTCCTGCATCTACCTGGACACGTGCTTAGAACTCCAGTCTCCCCCTGCCGCAGTGGTTTGCACCCACAGCTCTGATTGGAATCCCCTGGGGGAATGTTTTAGGAACTCTGATGCCTAGACCACCTCAAAAACCAATTCAGAATCTCAGAGAGGGTGAGCCAGGCCTCGGTGGTTTTTAAAGCTTCTCGGGTGATTGCAATATGAAGCCGAATTTAAGAAATGGTTCTAATCCTCGCTACTCAGAGTGGAATTCAGGGACCAGCAACCTGATCAGGCCTGAGACCTTATTAGGAATGCAGACTCCCAGGCCCCACCCCGGCCCCACTGAATCAGAATCATCTACATTTTAATAAGATCCCCAGGCGATTCAAATGCCCTTTAGAGTTTGAAAAGTACTATAGCTGGAAATGGCTTTCAAACCATTTTGTGTGCAAAAGAATTACCTAGAGAGCTTGTTAAAAATAAAAATCCGTTTCATTCGGTCTGGATGGGGTTAGGGGTCTGCTTTGCTAACAAGGCCCCCGGTTAGTTCTGATGCAGATGGTCCTGGGGACACACTTTGAGAAGCCTTGCATCTAGGATTTGGGCTTCGGCCTCCTGGGCTATAGGTCTGACAACTGTGGCCAGGCTCTCCATCCTAGGCTGGGGCTTTGCCGGAAAAAGAGAGGCCTCCTGGGCTGGGACGCATGTCTGTCCAGCTGCCCTCTCCGCCTTTCTGTAAGCTGGCTGAGCTCCCTGGTCCCACAGAGAATGGTCCTCTGTTTGGGCAATTCCTTCACCTTGTCAAGGTCTGCAGTTAAGAGCGCTATATATTTAAACAGAGGTATAATGCACATAACGTAACATTCATCATTGGTTTCACATATTTACTGTTTTGCAACCATTATCACTATCTAATTTCAAAATGTTTCCATCACCCCAAAAAGAATGTTCTCATTAGCAGTCAGTCCCAATTTCCCCCTCCCCCTCAGGCCCTGACAACCACTTACCTATTTTGTCTGTGTGGATTTGCCTATTCTGGACTTTCATGTAAATGGAACCACACAACATGGGGCCTTTTGGGTCTGCCTTCTTTCACTTGGCAAATGTTTCATGGTTTGTCATGTTATCACATGTAATGGGTCTGTAGTTTTGCATCCCCTGCCCACCTCCTGAGGGCATGACTGACCTTGAGTTGTCTGTAGGGAAGCACCTTCCTCACATCTTTATCTGATGTTAACTTCCTAGCCCCTTAGCTCAGTCCAACAAGCCTCCACAGACAGCAGTGGTGGCTGCAAGCTGGGTACCACCAGGGGCCACTGGAACAAAAAGGGCCCTTCCAGGTTGTGTGGTCCCACCTCCTTACTCGTCATTGAGGAGTTGGGGCCCCAAGGGGCTTTCCTGCATGCCTGCAGATTCTCCAGAATGCTCTGGGGCTTCCTAGGATGTAGAGAAGCAGAAGCTGAGGGAGTGGGAGGAAGGGCTGGGAGAGGAATGATAAGAGACACTGGGAACAGGGAGGGGGCGCCCGGGACACCCATGTCAGCACCTTCCCCCTGCGGAGATAAACACGAAGCCTCATGCTGAGATTTGTATCTGGGGTTTTCAAGGTTTCAGAAGACAGTGCAGAAGAGACACACTTTTGAGAGATGATAAATTCCCTCTTTGCAAATTTATTATAACTTATATAGAGCTAGATCATAGATTGTGTGTGTGTGTGTGTGTGTGTGTGTGTGTGAAAGCCCTTAAACTTTTATGTCCCATCATAATGTTAGATGAATTCTTGATTAAACGATCTCGGGCCAGGGCCGTGGGATGAGCTATCTGCAGGCCCCCCGGGAGGCACACATGAGGAAACAAAGCTTCTAGAATGGTAAGAGTTGCTTCAAGTGAGGATTTGGGAGCTAAGCATAGAAAGGGTAGAGGGTGAGCATAGTCTAGTGAGTAAATACTTGGATTAAACTGAGGTTTAAAATCGAATATCTATTATTCAGTGTCTCATTTAATGCTCAGTGAAGTAGATTTTCTTATATGAATTTCCATTCTCTCTCTCAATCTCTCTCTCTCTCCTTTGTCCCAGCCCCACTGGCCTCCTTGCTACTCCTCAAACACATCAAGCACTCGCTGCCTTAGGGCCTTTGCACCTCCTGTATCCCTGCTGGGAAGACTCCTCTTTCAGATGTACTAAGGGCTTATTTCCTGACTTCCTTCAGCCTTCTGTTTAAACACCACTTACCTAGAGAGACTTTCTCTAGTCACCCAATCAAAAATAACTCTCTATTACCCTTTTCCCCTTATCCTGCTTTACAACTCAGTCATAACGCAAAGAATCCAATGAAAAAAATGGGCAAAGAATTGGAAAGCACGTTACAAAAGTAAATATATGGATGGCAAATGAGCACATGAAAAGATGCTCAAACAACTAATGAGGTGTTAAGGAAATGCCGAGTCAAAGCACAATGAGATATTACTACATGACCACAAGAATGGCTCAACAAACAAACAAACAACAACAACAAAAAACTGACCATACCAGGTGTTAATAAAGATATGTTGAACCAAAACTCTCATACACTGCTGATGGAAATATAATTGGCATAACTACTTGGGAAAACAGCTGAAGAAGTTAAAAATACATCTACTATGGGGCCCAACCATTCCACTTCTTGGCATGTGCCCAAGAGAAGTAAAAGCGTATGTTCTTAAAAGTCTTGTATTCAGATGTGCATCACAGCTTTATTTGCTATATCCCCAAGATGGAAAAAACCCAAATGTCCATAAATAAGTGAATTGATAAATAAATTGTGTTCTGTCCATCCAGTAGAATACAACTCAGCAATAAAAGAAAATGAATTGTGGATACATAAAATGATATTAATGAATGTCAAAAAAAATTACACTGAGTCAGACAAAAAAGAGTACACTAGGTATGACTGTGCTTATACAAAATTCTAGAAAATTCTAACTAATCTACAGGGACTGAAAACAGATTACTGATCAATCGTCTATTGCTGAAGGTGGGGACAGGATGGGTGGGAGGAAGGGATTTTGAAGAGGAATAAGGAAACTTCTGGAGGTGATGGAAGTACCCATTATCATGATTGTGGCGGTAGTTTCACAGGCATATAAAAAGTGTATCCAGTTTCAGAATTTAAATATAGGCAGCTTATTATATGGCAATTATACTTCAAAGTTGTAAAGGAAAAAAGTTTCCATCTCTGGGCTAAAGAATGGAAGCCATAAGGCATGGGGGAGGACTTCCTGACAGTAGGGCAGCAGAGCTTGTTTCTGGAATAACAGCACCTGCCAGGGGCTCCCTGCACTCAGAGACTTCTAGAAACCAATGTCATCATGACCGTGAGTAAAGGATAAGGATGGTTTGTCCTCTGTCTGGTGACTTCTTCCACAGCCCTAATCTGAGCTACATCCTCCCCCTTAGACCAGAATTTCCTTGTTGATTTTCAGCCCCTTTCTCTATCCATGTCAGACTTTTGATCTCCTAGCTGGAACTGGATGGGCCCTACATGTGCCTCCAGGACCATCCAGCTCATTGTGTTGTAATCTCTGACTATAAATGCAGATTTATCTATTTCTTCTTGTGGTTCCATCAGTTTTTGCTTCATGAATTTTGAAGCTCTGTGGTGAGGTGCACAACATAATTGTATGTCCTGCTTACAAACTGACTCTTCTATCAATATGAATACTCTGTATCCCTGGTAATATTTGCTCTGAAATCAACTTTCTCCGATATAGTCACTCCAATTCCAACTTTCTTTTGATACATTCATATTAACATGGCATTTTACAAACTTCTCCTTTTAAATCATTTCTGTTCCTGTATTTAAAGTGGATTTCTTATAGGCACCATCATGTAGTTGTCTTGTTTGTTTATGCAATTTGGTAACCTGCCTTTTAATTGGGATAGTTGTATCATTTACATTTAATGCAATTGCTGATACGGCTGGATTTGAACCTATCTTGAAATTTGTTTTTTTCTTTGTTCCCTCTTTTCTTTGTTTCCTCATTGCTTCTTCTGCCTTCTTTTGGATTAATTCTTATTATTCCATTTTATCTCCTTTGTTGGCTTATTAGCTATATTTTCCCTCTTTTAGTGATTACATTGTTATAGTATACATTTTTAATATTTCATAGTCTAGGAATATAGTACATGAACCTTACAACAATATACTCCAATGTTTGCCTCCTGGCCTTTGTACTATCATTGTCCTCTATTTACTTTTACATATATCACAAAAGCTGCAATATTGTTTATTGTGCTTGAATTACATAGTTATCTTTAAAAAGACCTTTACAGGGGTGGCTGTTTGTTCAGTTGGTTTGAGTGTGGTGCTGATAACACCAAGGTTGCCAGTTGGATCCCTGCGCAGTCCAATGTGAGCTGTGCCCTCCTTCAAAAAAAAAATAATTATAAAATAAAGATGAAAGTATTTTATATTTACCTACATATTGACTCTATCTGATGCCCTTCCTTCATCTGAGTAGACTTCTCAGGGCATCGTTAAAACAACAATTATCTCATATGGTTCCTGTGGGTTAGTAATTGGGAGCTGCTTAGCTGAGTGTTCTGACTCAGAGTCTCTCATGAGGTTGTAGCCAGGTTGCTGACTAGGTCTGTGGTCATCAGAAAGTGCTGGAAAATCTCTCCCTCCCAAATTTGCTCACATGATCGTTAGCAGGAGTCTCAGTTCCTCACCGTGTGGGCCTTTTATCAGGACAACTCACATGTCATGGCATCTAACTTCCCCCAGAGCACGTGATGAGAAAGATAAAGATAGAGAGAGTGAGATAAAGATAGAGATAGAGAGATAGAGATAGATAGATAGATGATAGATAGATAGATAGATAGATAGATAGATAGATAGATAGATAGATAGATAGAGATAGAGAGAAAGAGAGTCTAAGATGAAAGCCACTGTCTCTTATAACCTCCCATCCTCATATACCATCATTTGTGCCGTGCGCTATTGGTCACGCAGACCAGTTTTGGAACAAGGTGGGAGGTGATTCCACGGGGGTGTGCACCCAGGAGGTGGAGATCGCTGCGAGTCATGCTAAGCCTTTCGAGGCTGCCTGCCTGCCACACTGGGGTCTCCCTGGAACCCCAGCTTTGTCTCCTCAACTCTGGGACGCTGACGGCCTGCTCCTTCTGGATTGCCCTTCTCTGCTCTGCCACCTGGGAATGCTCTCCCGTCAGGAAGGTGGAGCAATCCCTTTGCGTGTGTCCTCTCGCTCAGGGATAGTGTCTGCTACCCCGTGTCCAATGTCTGAGAACCGTTGTTTTAGATATACCTTGTCTGCGTTTTTGTTTGTTTCTGGAGGGAATATAAATCTGGTTCCTTTGACTCCATATTGTCTGGAAGTGGAAGTCTTGGCATTTTAAATATAAATTCAGTTGCTGGCTAAGCCTTTAGTCTGAGAACAAACATTTTATGGGAGAGAGATGAAATGGATGGAGGGGTCTGGGAGGGCCTTGGGAATCTGTGGTGGAGAGAGGGTCAGTTGAGGCTGTGGGAAGGAAAGGGTGGGGTGAGGAGAACAAGGAGGAATCAGGACATGAATGGAAATCTCACTGTTTTATCAAGGGACCATCTCAGTTGTTTTACCTCTATCACTTTCTGTGACATTTCCTCCCCCATGGTGTCCCTTTGACAGGGTTTCACCCAGCTTTGACATATTTGATGTAGAATCTTGTGGATTTCTCTGAGTGACTCTGAGAGACTCAGGTGAGTGCTGCTTGGATGGGGGTGGGGGTGGGGTGTGGGAGGTGGCAAGAAGGGCAAGCAGGGCCAGGACTCAAACGGGCACCCGAGCTCTCGGTGGATGATGACACGAATCTCCCAACTACGGAGCAGCCTCACCGCTGTCTTTGGCATCCACTGACTCCAACACTATGTGTGAAGTTATTCATCCATTTCTAGTTTTTTGTATTTACTGCACATCTACTATATGCTAGACACTTGGAGTGCAGCAGTGAGCGAAACACGCACACTCCGCGTCCTCCTTGAGTTTCCGTTTGTCAGGGGAGAGAGATGCTAAAGCACTAATCATGCTTTTACTTCATTGCAATCTTGGGAACTGTCAAGGGAGGCCCCGGTGACAAGCAAGCGAGTGTCAGAAGGACTCAATGTGTGGAGAGAGGTCTGTGAAGGGAAGAGTGTCCTGCTTGATGAGAGCCTCCCTGCCAGTCCCCCCACGCCCTCCCTCCCTCCCCCATGGTCTCCTGGCTTCCTGGATGGGCTCTTCCAGTCGGGCATTAACATAAGTCAACACCACAGTGGCTCCTGGGCACCCAGGTGCTGCCTGGGTAGGTGCAGTTACTCTGCAGAGTCTGTTTTCTTGGCAGAGTCAATATGCATAGGATTAACGCGGACGCGGGAGTTTTGTTTTACAGTCTCCTGAGAGTCTCGGAGTCCTCTGGTTATCTGTGTAAATATAAAGTCGGTTGTTTCTTCCCGATCCCTGATTTTATCTGCAGAACTTACGTTTCTTACCCCATTTCCTTATATTCACACAGCCGTGTTTGTGCAGAGCATCAGGCCAAACAGGCCTGAGGAGGTTGTGCTTGAGCAATATGTGTGTCTGTGGGTGTTTGTCCTTCTGTGAGTGCCTGCATATGTGTCTGCCTGTACCTGTGTGTTCATGTCTGTGTGTATCTGTCCCTGTGTTTAAGTCTCTGTGTGTGTGATTGTGTGTTTCTGTCCATGTTTGTGTGTGTTTGTGTATCTGTGTGTGCGTGTATCTGTGAGTTTCTGTGTGTATGTCTGTGTTTGTCTGTGTGTGTTTGTGTATCTATGTTTGGTGTGTGTGTGAGTTTCTGTGTGTATGTCTGTGTTTCTGTGTGTGTGTGTGTGTTTGTGTATCTATGTTGGGGGTGTGCGTGTGTGTCTGTGTGTGTGAGTTTCTGTGTGTATGTGTTTCTGTGTGAGTGTGTTTCTGTGTGTATGTCTGTGTTTCTCTGTGTGTGTGTGTGTGTGTGTTTGTGTATCTATGTTGGGGGTGTGCGTGTGTGTCTGTGTGTGTGAGTTTCTGTGTGTGTGTGTTTCTGTGTGTGTGTGAGTTTCTGTGTGTGTGTGTGTGTGTTTCTGTGTGTGTGTGTGAGTTTCTGTGTGTATGTCTCTGTTTCTATCTGTGTGTGTGTCTGTGTATCTATGTTCTGCGTGTGTGTGTGTGTGTGTAGACTACTCTGATGTGGCTGTTTGGATGCAGCATTTAGGTGCAGGTATTTGGATGCAGTTATGGGGCTAATTTTCAGCCCTCACTTAATGCTGGTCCTCACCATCCCTGACATTGCACATCCCAGGTGTCTCTCGTTTTACATGTTGTGGGCTCTTCCTGCTGCCTGCTCCCAGCCACCTGCCTGTCCCATCAAGTGTCCTGCTCCAAGTGCTCCATGTGCTTCATTCTGTAGCCCTCCTGGTTCCCATTCTTGGAGGGATGCTGACGCTCCATCTGCTCATTTCTCCTGTGGACCAGCCCTTCCCGGCCACACCTCTCCCTCGATTGCAGCAGTCCAAATTTGCCCACCCAAAGGAACGTGTGTGCGTGTGTGTGCGCGTATGTGTGCATGCACTGACGCATGTATGTGTGGCGTGCCTTTCCCCTCATGAAAACTAAAATTATTGAAGTTCTCAGGGCCCAGTCCGGGTTTATCTTCCAAAGTAGGTAACTGAGATGACTCCTTGCCATGACCACCTGGCACACAGACAGCATAGCACTGCTGAACGAAACAGAGGAGCACAGAAAATAATGGACACTTATTAAGTGCTAAATCTGAGCTTTGTGTATTTTAACTCACAGAAGCCACACAGCTACTCTGGGGTAGGTTTAAGGATTATCTTCATTCGCAGATGAGGGACGGAGGCTAAGAGAGGGTCAGTTACTTGCCCAATATCACACAGCTAGAAAGTAGCAGAACTGAACTTTGAACCCAGTCGTCTGGCTCCTGGGTGCCAAACGGTCAGTGTGGTATGAGTATGTTGTTGGGAGGAAGAAGTGGCTCCTGAGAAGAAAGTCTTTAGACCCTAGTGAAGGAGCAAAGGAAAGGAAAGCAGCACTTGCCTGAATATGCTGTTTAGGGAGAGTTGGGGGAGTCTGTCCCTGGCACAGGGGCACGGCAAGGAAGGTGCTGGGGAGTCTGGAAAGACCATAGATGTTGCAGCTGGACAGCCCTGCCTCACATGCCGGTTTGGCCCTGGCCAGCGTGTGCCCTGGGTCAAGTTGTCTACCCTCTCCAGAGATGGACTCTGCCTGCAGGACCTTCATCAGCTCAGGTGCCTGGGATAACAGCACCTCCCAGACATTTGGTAAATGACAGCTCTGGTTACATGGATGGATTGAGGAGGTGTCTTCAGTGTGGTCGGGTTAGTGGGCACATATCCCACACTGGTAGCCTTTAAGTTGGACAGTTTATGATTTTTTTCCTGGTATTCATGACTTTCATTGTATCTTGCCGGGAGAAACACAGTTCTACTCAGTTGTAGGAAAACCTGATTCATCTAAGCAGTGACAACCTGAGGTGGGGGTGTCAGTGGGTTTGAATCACTTTGTGGAGGGCTCTTGTAGAAAACGTGGAGTCCTGGCCTCCCCAGACCTATGAATCCCATGGTGGGCTCAGGTTGTGCCTGAGAATCTGCATTCTACCTGGACACCCAGGTAGTTCTCATACAGATTGAGGTGGAGGTCCACCCCTACCCCTCCACAGGGGTACCTTTCCCCACGGAGGCTCTTGGGCTTGCAGGTACCTTTGGCTAACTCTGGAAGGGCCTGTTTTGGGGGGTTGGGAGGGGAGGGAGCGTGTTGACTGCACCATTTCCTGACCTGGGGGCCACTTGGAGCGGATAGACCGCCCCTGCTCTGGTTGACTGCCACCACTCTCCAGACGGCTGGGGAGGGGGCTGGCCTCAGCCGCAGTGAAAGCACACACAGTCCAGGGAGCGTTCTCGGCCCGTGGGCCTGAGCGTGTCTGGCCCACAACCCACGGGGGAATGTGGTGTGACCTGCAGTCTCCTCCTCCCTGGTCCCCTCACTCCCCCGGCAACCAGGACTTCGGGAGCAGGAGCCTGGGTCCCAAGGCTGCCGCCAATCTCCCAAAGTGCTCTGTGTTCCAAGGGCTGGAAGGCTTTTCAGTATTCTGAATGATTTTTTTTTCTATGTTGGGGTGGAACCAGCCCACTCCACCAGCAAAATCTATAGCTCTGTGAAGCGGCAGCAAATTGGCAAGGCTTAATAAACCTCATGCCTGACGCACTCCTGTGGCTATATATCAAAGGGAAAACAAATATATTGACTAATTCCTCTCGGAAGAACATCCATAAATTACAGCTGTTTGAAACCCGCCCGTTGTGAAAAAAAAGGTTACAGATGATGTAATTTGCACCATTATAAGTATAACTGCTGCGCCCAGGTTGAACTGCAGCAGCCTCTTAACTTGAGTATGGGAGGGTCAGCATCCTGAGGACATGTGGTGTGGGGAAGGAGGGTAATACCTTCCATTTGCCTTCTCAGGGTCCCCTCCCACCCAGGGCCCAGTGTGACCCTCCAAACAGCCCTGCCCTGAAGGGCTGGGCTTCTCAGAGGCCAAAGAAAGACTCTGTCTGTACATCGGAGGAAATCAAACTGATGCAAGTTTGTTGGCCCTGTTAGGGTCCTGTGCTCTGGACAGAGGGTGTTAGGCAGGCCTGAGTCTCATTCCATGCCCGGTCACTGCTGCTGTGACATCCCCCCGTGAAAGCTTACAGCCGGCAGGCCCTGTTCCTCCTTTCCTGGGCCCATACCATTCTGAGGGGACTGTGTATCCAGACCCCTACGTCTCCTGAGCTTATCCCAGGTATCTCGCCATCAGAGTGTTTCCTTTATCTGTCTTGGAGAAGAACTATGCGTCTGTCTGAAAGTAAGTACCCACTGCTGACCCAGTGGGGTATTCTAGCCTGTTCTACAAAGATCAGTGTGTAAACCTTCACTGTGGCCATAGGGCACTTTCAGAACCAGCCCCACATGCCTGTGGTTATGTTAGACGTGTCATTACCCCCAACGAATAGACGACAAAGCTGAGCCCAGCACAGTTCAGCTGTCCATGTAGTCAGTGACACAAGTAGGCCCCACACCCCAGTTTCCTACCGCCTCGGCCCACATCCCTGCCTGATAAATTGTTGGCTTCTAAGCTTGGGGGACATCTGAGTCACCTGGGTGTTTGAAACACAGATTCTCCGACCCCAGGAACTCCGAGTCTGTGATTTTAAAACAATACTTTAGTCGTGATGTACCCAGGTTAAGAACTCCTAGAATTGGCCAAAGGGCCTTTGGGTGCAAACTGGATTACCACGTCCTTCCCTGACACCCTTTACTGACCAGGCCACCCAGGGAAACAGGGGCTCTATCTCTGGCTTTGTTTGCCTCCCAAGTTGCCGATTCCCCAGGCTATGCCAAACGAACCCCTTTCCTGGAGCTGTCACTACTGACACAGGATCAGGGAAAACCAGGGTCCCTTCCACTGGCCAGACTCTGAGAAGGGGAGGAGGACAGAGGGAGCGTGTGAAGGAGAAGGTCCATGGCTGCGCAGGACAGGGCCTGCGTGGGGAAACTGGGGCTTCCATCAAGCTTTATGATGTGGCTCTATTAGCTTACTCGACAAGGGTGGCTGCATGCAGTGTTTCCCAGGGCCGCTTTCTCCTGGTGTCAGGAGGGGCTGTCATCCCCCTAGGAATCTAAAGAAGCCCCTCCTTGCCCTGCCTGAGCCCCTTCCAGCCCAGAGCGTACTGACGTGGGAGAGCAGACACAGCGCTGCTGACGCAGGCAGACCCCCTGTGTCTGATGGCAGTAATTACTTGCGTGATGTTTTGTATTTGACTATCTACACCTCGTCAGTGGCAGCCACCCACTCAGTTTCTCTCGGAAAGCCTCTCGCTCTCCTCTCTCATGCATGTGGTTCATACATATACACAAATACACATGGCCACATGCCCAGGTTAGCCCGTTTGTGGCCAGTGTATTCACAAGGCAAAAATAGCCACAGACGCTCAGGGCTGAGTCCAAGCAGACTGTCAATGGCTCTCCCCTTCCTCTGGCGACAGGCCGAAAAGGCACCCACCTCTCCTTGTTACTCAGAAGGTCCAGCTGAGAGGCTGCGTGGGGGTAGGAGAGGTATGTATGAATGGGCTCCTACTTTCCTTCCCTCCTGCCTCATTTTCGAGTGCCTGCTTCCTGGAAACTTCAGGGCACACAGGATCAGGGGCAGGCAGAGGACTGTTTTTGAATTGTGTATTGACAAGGGAGGCCAGATGTGCTTGGCGGGCGAGTGTAGACTAGACTTGTGCAAGGTAGAGGTACAGTCTAGAGACCACCCACACAGCATGGCTCTGCACGGAGTCTGAATTCAGATAAGTCAGAGGTGTCTTACCTACATCCCTGTCTGGCCAGGACAGTTGACGAATGCCCTTCTCCCAGTCACCATGAGCTTGTCGCTATTGTTTAGCTTAGTTTTGCTTTTATTATTTGAAGTGATCATATAGTAACACTGATCGTTTTAGGGGTGTACAGTGCTCCGAATTTTAACACGTGACTATAACCATGTAGCCATCACTATCAGGACACAGAACATTTCCATCCACCTCCCAGCTTTCCCCTGCTGCTCACACGTCCTCCATCCCAGATGGTTCTCCATCACTGCAGTTTTGTCTTCTGATCTCGTCATATGAGTGGATCACATCATACAGGATGTAACCTTTTGAGACTAGCTGCTTTCATTCAGCGTAATGCCTTTGTGACTCATCCTAGGTTTCCCATGTGTTAAATAGTTTGTTCTTTATTTTTTTAAAAAGATTTCTATTAAAAATATAGCTAATATATAAAATACACAATATTACCATGCTTCCCCCAAAATAAGAACTAGCCAGACAATCAGTTCTAATGCATCTTTTGGAACAAAAATTAATATAAGACGTGGTATTATATTATATTATATTATATTATATTTTATATTATATTATATATTATATTATATATTATATTTTATATTATATTATATTATATTATATTATATTATATTATATTATATTATATTATATTATATTATATTATATTATATTATATTATAAAGACCTGGTCTTATTTTATACTAAAATAAGACCGGGTCTTATATTAATTTTTGCTCCAAAAGATGCATTAGAGCTGATTGTCCAGCTAGATCTTATTTTTGGGGAAACACAGTATATTACTTTCAGGGGTACACCATAGTTAGTCAACATTTATGTACCTAAAGAAGTGATCACCATGATAAGTCCAGCAACCATCTGACACTGTACCACGCTATCACAATATTATTGACTATATTCCCTATGCTGTACATTACATCTCCATGACTTATTTGTTTTATACCTGGAAATTTGAACCTCTTATTCCCCTTCACCTTTCCCCACTTTTTAAATTTTTCAATTACAGTTGACATTCAGTATTATATTAATTTCAGTTGTACAGCTTATGGTTAGACATTTATATAATTTAAGAAGTAATCCCCCTGACTAGTCTAGTACCCACCTGGCACTATACATAGATATTAGCATATCATTGACTATATTCCCAATGCTATACTTTACATCCCCATGACTATTTTGTAACTACTAATTTGTATTTCTTAATCCCTTCCCCATTTTTCACCAAGCATACCTTATTCCCCTCCCATCTGGCAACCATTAAAATACTCTCTGTATTTGCGTTTGTTTCTGTTTTTGTTTGTTTGTTTATTTGTTTTGTTCTTTAGATTCCATTATAAGTGAAATCACATTGCATCTGTCTTTCTTTGTCTGACATACTCCACTCAGTACAATATCTTCCAGGCCCATCCATGCCACCACAGATGGCAAGAACCCATTTCCTTCCCTGTCTGAACAATATTCCATTGTATATATGTACTACCTTCTCTTTATCCATTCTTCTATCGAAGGACACCCTGGCTGCCTCCACATCCTGGCCATTATAAACAATGCTGCAATGAACATATGGATGCACACGTTCCCTCGAAGTAGCGTTTTGGGCTTCTTTGAATAAATACCCAGAAGTGGTATTACTGGTTACTTTTTTGTCTCTTGTTATAGTCTTTGTTTTAAAGTCTATTTTGTCTGGTATAAGTATTGCTACCTCAGCTCTTTTTGTTTTTTTTCATTTCCATTTTCATGAAATATCTTTTTCCATCCCTTTATTTCAGTGTGTATCTTTCAATCTGAAGTGAAGCTCTTGTAGGTAGCATATGTAGGGGTTTTGTTTTCTTATCCATTCAGCCACCTTTGTCTTTTGATTAGAGCATTTAATCCATTTACATTGAAAGTTATTCTTGATAGCTATGTAGCTATTGCCATTTTATTAGTCATAATTTTGATCTTTTCTTTTTTTTTTCCACCTTAAAGAAATCCCTCTAACATTCCTTGTAATACTAGTTTGGTGGTGATGAACTCCTTTAGCTTTTTCTTGTCTGGGAAGCTTTTTATCTGTCCTTCAACTTTAAATGATCGCTTTGCAGGACAGAGTAATCTTGGTTGTGGGTCCTTTCTTTTCATCATGTTGACTATTTTGTGTTAATCCCTTCCAGCCTGCAAAGCTTCTGTTCAGAAATCAGCTGACAATCTTATGGGAGCTCTCTTATAAGTTACTAATTGCCTTTCTCTTGCTGCTTTTAGGATTCTCTCTTTGTCTTTAACCTTTGCCATTTCTAATTATAATGTGTCTTGGTGTGGGCCTGTTTGGGTTCATCTTGTTTGGGACTCTGTGCTTCCTGGACTTGTACGTCTATTTCCTTCACCAGGTTAGGAAAGTTTTCAGTCATTATTTCTTCACATAGTTTCTCAATCCCTTGTTTGCTTTCTCTCTTCTCCTTCTGGTACCACTATGAAACAAATGTTGTTACGCTTGATGTTGTCCAAGAGGTCTCTTAAACTCTCCTAATTTTTTTATGATTCTTTTTTGTTTTTGTTGTTCCAATTGGGTGTTTTCTGCTACCTTCTTTTCCAAATCGCTGATTCAGTCCTCTGCTTCATCTAGTCTGCTGGTGATTCCTTCTAGTGCATTCTTCATTTCAGTTATTGTATTCTTTCCTTCTGACTAGTTTTTTTTTTTTTTTTTTTTTTTATGCTTTTTATGTCCTTTTTTATGCTTGCTCTCTCTTTGTTGAAGTTCTCACTAAGTTCTTTGGGCATCTTTATAACCATTGTTTTGAACTCTGTCTCTGGTAGGTTGCTTGCCTCCATTGTATTTAGTTCTTTTTCTGGAGTTTTCTCCTGTTCTTTCATTTGGGACGTATTTCTTTGTTTCCTCACTTTGGCTGCCTTTCTGTGTTTGTTTCTATATATTAGGTAGATCTGTTATGTCTCTCAGTTTTGGCTGAGTGACCTTATATAGTAGGCACCCCGTGGGACCCAGTGGCATAATCTCCCTGGTCACCTACTCTGGGTGCTTCAGGAGTGCCCCTTATGTGTGTTTTGTGTACCCTCCTGTAATAGTTGAGCCTTCATTGCTATTGTCAGTGGGTGGGATTGGACCTCAGGCTGACTGGCTGTGGGGTTTGGCCACATACACAGCTTACAGCCTCTGTGTGTGGGGGGCTTACCCCCTCAGTGGGATCTACCCCAGTGGGCTCTGGTGCCTTTTGAGACCACCCCTTGTGTGTGCCACTTGTGGGGCCAATTGGGCAGTGCTCTGCTGTGGTCTGAATCCAACCTCCAAGTATGTTGGCTCTGGGCCTCTTGGGAGGGGCTCCAGTGCAGGTCTAGGTCACCAACTGTCTGTGACCAGCTGGGGATTACCTGGTAGGAGTAACAAACATTCCATAGTTATTTGCTGACTGTGCTAAAGTTGGAGGCATGTGGAAGAGGACACACAGTGAACCGAGGACAGCTGCCACTAGTACTGGGCCTAGAATAGGTCCACAAAAAGCCAGGACACCCTGAGGCCTGCTGCCACCTGCCAGCTCCCTTAAGGTTCAGACACTGATAAAGCCTCGTGCAGTACACGAGTTGGGTGTTGCAGGGTCTCAGATAGTCACTAGAGAGGGAAGAATTGTGGTCAATAGGTTAATGTAGACACTGATTTGGTGCCAGTGCTGAGCCTAGAGCTACTCAGAAAAAGTCTTAGAGCACACCGAGGCCAGCTGCTGCCTGCCTGGTTCCTGCAGACTCTGATGGTTTTTCAAGAAAGAGTGCAATGCAGGCAGGGCTGGCTGCTCTTAGAGAAAGTACCTCGGTGTTGGGCCAGTTGGGTAGGGTGTGGTCTCAGGGAGTCAGCAGGGTGGAGCAGTAGAGTTCATCAGGCCAAGTAGATTCAGATATGGCTGTGTTAGGGAGGGCTCAACCCAGGAAAGATGGCGCCCACCTCCTGGCTGCACGGGACCCCACACAGGGAAATGCGACTGTCCTCCAGCCCTCACTTCAAAGCCACATACCTTAGTCTGCCCTCTGTATGTCTCCAACACCCCCTGAGTTTCTCCCCCTCCTCTGGAACACTGTTTAAGAGGATATCTGTTTCCTGCAGCCTTCCATCCCACTTGGATGGTCAGAATCCCAGTGTTTTTCACCACCAGATGTTGTGGGGACTCCTTTTCTCATAACTAATACTCTAGGCTGGGGAGACTGGTGTGGGTCTGGGATCTCTCACCTCTGCAGGGGAACCTCCATGGCTGAGATATCCCTTCTGATTCTCAGCTGCCACATGGAGGTTTGGAGCCAGGCTGTTTCACATTGCACCCCTCCTACCAGTTTTGACGTGACTTCTTTTTATCCCTAATTATAAAACTTCTGCTCAGACAGACTTCAGATGGTCTCCAGGTTGATTGTTCTATAATTTAGTTGTAATTTTAATGTGTCTATGGAAGAAAGCAGGCACAGTGTTTACTCTGCCATCTTGGATCTCCTGACTCTTTTATTGTTGATACTTCTCCATTGTGTAAATGTACCATAGTGTATTTCTCCATTCATCCATTGAAGGACATTGGGTTGGTTGCAGTTTTAGATAAGTATGAATGGAGTTTCTAAAGACACTCATGTATAGATTCTAGTGTAAACTTTAATTTTTGTATCTCTAGGGTAAATTTCTCTACAGAGTGGAATTTCTTTTATGAATCATGATTCTGGTGTCATGTCTAAGAACTCTTTGGCTACCAGGTCACAGAGATTTTCACCTGTTTTCTTCTAAAAGTTTTCTAATTTTATTTTTTACATTTAGATTTATGATATATTTTGAGATAATTTTTGTATAATTGTGTGATATTTAGGTTTATTATTATTATTATTATTATTATTATATTTTGCATTAAGATGTCTAACTGCTCCAACAACATTAAATGAACAGACAATTCTTCCTCCATTGAACAGCTTTTACATCCTTATGAAAAATCGGTTGTCCATATTTGCGTGGGTCTGTTTATAGACTCTCTATTCTGTTTCATTGAGATCTATGTGTCTATTCCTTCATCAATACCACATTGTCTTGATTACTATGGCCATATAGTAAGCTGTAAAAGTGTGAAGCTTGATTTCTCTAATTGTATTCTTCTCTTTCAAAAACAGTTTTAGCTATTGTAATTCCTTATAAATTTTACAATTAGTTTGTACATTCTACTAAATAGCTACCCCATTTTTTTTGTGGGGATTTTAATAGAATTAGATTGAACCGATATGTGAATTTGGGGAGGATAGCACTTTTACTATGCTGAGTGTTCCAATCCCCGAACAGAATACGTTTAACCATTTATTTACATCGTCTTTAATTCTTTTCATCAGCATTTTTTAATTTTCAGCATCAGATTCTAATGCGTTGTATTAGATTTATGCCAACATATTTCATTCTTTTGGAGCTATTCTTAAATGACATTGGTTTGGTTTCAAATTATATATCATTCGTATATAGAAATGCAATAAATTTTTGTGTGTTGACTTTGTGTTCTGTAACCTTGTTAAACTCTAATACTAGTTCTAGGAGAGTTGTATTATTATTATTACTATTATTATTATTATTATTATATTCTTGGGATAGTCCACATAGACTATCATGTTGTCTGAAAATAGGGACAGTTTAAGTCTTTATTTTTTATCTTTATGCCTGAATTTTACTTTTCTTCTCTTATTACGCTTGCTGGGACTTCTAGTACAATACTGAATAGGAGTGGTGAGAGTGAACATCATTTTTGTTCCTGATTTTAGGAGAAACAATCTTTTACCAGTAAACATTCTGTTAGTTGTAGGATTTTTATGGGTGTCCTTTATCAGGTTGAAGAAATTCCCCTCTATTCTTGGTTGGTTGAGGGTTTTTATCATGAATGTATGTTAAATTAAAAAAAAAAATTCTTTATCAATGGATATGATTATATGTTTTTTCTTCTTTAGATGGTTCATATGGTGGATTAGAGTGATTGAATTTCAAATATTAAATCAGCCTTGCATTTCTGAGATAGACCCCACTTGGTCATAGCGTGTTATTCTTTTTGTACATGATGGACTTTATTTGTTAATTATTTTGTTAATGACTTTTGTGTCTATATTCATGAGGGATATTGATGTATAATTTTTTTTAGTACTATTTTTGCCTGATTTTGGTATCAGGATAATGGTGACCTCATAAAGTGAGTTTTGAACTGTCTCCCCCTTTATCATTTTTCAGACGAGATTGTGTAGGATCCTTAAATGTTTGGTAGAATTTGCAAGTGAAACCATGTAGGCTGGAGATTTTCTATTTCAGGAGGATTTTAAGCTGTGGATTAAATTTCTTTAATAGTTACAACACTATTCAGATTACCTACCTCATGTGGGAGAATTTTGATAGTTTGTAGTGTTTGAGAAATTAGCCCATTTCATTCAAGTTTCAACTTGATATGCATAGCGTTGTGCATGGTATATGCTTTCTATGCTTTTAATGTCTGTGGAGTCTGAGGTAACAATACATGTCTTATTGATTTGACATCTTCCTTCTTTTCTAATAGAAGCACTTAATGCTACAGTTTTTTCTCTAAGCACTACTTTAGCTGCGTCCCACACATTTTGATAGATTATATATTTCAGTTTAATTCAAACTACATTCTAATGTCTTTTGAGACTTATTCTTTGATCCATTGCTTATTTAGAAGTATATTGTGAAATTTCCAAGTGTCTGGTAATTTTCTTCTTATTTTTCTGTTATTTATTGCCAGTTTAATTTTATTATGTCCAGATAATTAAGTTCGTATGGTTTCAATTTGTTAAGATTTGTTTTCTGATATAAGATATGGCCCATCTTGATGATTTTTCCATGTGTATTAGAAAATAATGTGTATTCTGCTGTTGTTGGGTTGAATGCTCTATAGACATCAATTAGATTAATTAGTTCATGGTCTGTTTAGTTTCTCTATATCCTTGCTGATTTTCTGTCTGTTAGTTCTATTTATTCATAAAAGAGAAGGGTTACACTATAATTGTGAATTTGTATTAACTATAATTGTGAATTTGATTAGTTTTTCTTTCAGTTCTGAGTTTTTGCTTCATGTATTTTTGAAGCTCTATTGTTAGGTGCATGCACATTTAGGATTGTTATATCTTCGTGAATCAACCCTTTTATCACATGTAGTATCTTTCTTAATCCTTTTAATTTTCTTTGCTTTGCAGTCTACCTCATTTAATGTTAAAAATAGCCACTCCATCTTTCTTATTATTATGTTCATCATATATCCTTTCCCATCGTTTTACTTTGATTTTCTTATATAATTATATTTGAAACGAGTTTCTTATAGACAACACATAGTTAAGGCGTACTTTAAATCTATTCTAACAATTCTGTCTTTTACTTTATAATTTTAAACTATTTGTACTTAATGTAATTATTGCTATATTTGGACTTAGAGCTACCATGTTATTAATTTTTCTCTTTGTTCCCTCTTTATTTTTCTTTCTCTGATTCACCTTTCTTATCTTTTGGGGGGTTATTTGAACTAGATTTATTCACATCATCTTGCACTTACTTTTTAGATATTTCAGTATTGTTTTTATTTGAACAACTACATTATAACGTCCTTGAAGTCAGAGATTGTATTCTACTCTTCTTATGTTTGTGCTCCACCCTCTATCATTGTCAAAATAAGACAATACGTTTTGTGTAGTGGCTGCTCAGTAGCTTTCCATTAAAGTGAATCAATGAATATTGAACAATTTGAATTTACGTTTGATATTTATGGTATTTCGTGCTCAGGGCATTTTCCCCTCTTTTAGAGGGACTAAAATAATTTCCTCTCCCTTCAGGAATATGGCCTACTTTCAAATTTTCTAGATTGAAATTTCGGACTTATATTTAACCACATCTATGGATATATTGACTGGGAGAAGATGGTGTTTTAGTTATTCCCTGAAATAAAGTGTCTTCATAAAAAAATCTTAGAATTTAGTTTGTCCTCTGTGTGTTACACATAGCATGAACTCTGAAGGGTTTTAGTAAATGTTATACAAAATCCTCCCAGGTCAGTCAGACTTGTCTATTACTTCACTAAAAATATTAACGTGTTGAAAGAAAGGTGTTAGTCAAAAAGGGCTGGTAGAAAGTGCAAGTTTAAGAATAGAAGACTCACAGAGGATGACACTGGCAGTGACCACTGAAGTACATCCAGGGGTGACATGGACTTTGGATATTAGCTTCCCATTGGCTGGACCGCCTATCCCCAGAGAGTAAGTAGATAGATGCATGAGACTATCTTCACCTGATTCCATTCAATACTCAATTCTCTTACTTCTCCTTTTTCTAGCTTTGGGGTCACCAGGAAAACATCTTAGAAGCAATTTTCTCTTAGTTGTGTAAGCAAGAACTAGAAGACAACAATGGAAAATTAAACACATGTATCTACTTTTGCCTCCTTCTGAAAGACTATCGAATTCATAGTAAAGAGATTTTTCAAAGAGCATAAACCCAAAAGGAAAGTGAAATGAGGTGAGGAGCTAATAACCACAAAATTTTGAAGGTGGAAAGTATATGGATGAGTAGCAAATTAGCAGATCCAAGGAAACAGAGTCCTATATAGGCAATGAGGAAAATGGAAAAGTAACCAGAGTTATATTTACAAATCCTCAAACAGCTTCAGAATTGGCTGCAGCAGACAGGCCTGAAATGAGGGATAAAGAGGAGGTCTGAGATGAGGAGGACGGGTTTAAAGTCTCTTTATAAGAATTAGATCCTCAAATCGTTTCCTACTCTGTCCAACGAGGTGACTCCTCCACCCCTGAAGATCAGAGGTTTACTTCCTAGAAGGATAAAACAAATCTTTGGATTTGGGAGTCCCAAGCACAGCTAATGGTGTGGGCACCTGTGAAAACAGTAGGGTCAAGTGAGACCCCTCCTCCTAGACTGCTTCCTCAGTTGGCTCTGTACACTGGCAACTGTCACTTTATCTTTCAAGTAAGAGGCTAGAGAAACCTTTCCTAGGGAACCAATAATCCCAAGAAGAATGATATAAGTTACTGAATTGGGAGTTTCCCATGAAGCAGGCCAACAAGATTATCCTAGTGTGAAAGGGCCAGCCAATGTGGCCCATCCGTACTCTCAGTACTTTTAGACTCAGTCTTAAGATTATCAGACATCTAAGGAGAATCAGAGATCTGAGGAAAACCTCCAAAGGGAAAATGGACACCAGAATAAAGAAATAGAAAAAAGCAATTTGATGGAACAGAGATTACATAGAGAGCACAAAAAATAAAATTAAAACCATCAGTAATATCTCTAGAAAAACAAGAGAATATATGCAATCCTGAAACAGGAACCTAATATTTTAAGTAGAAACGTTCAGAGAAAAAGATCGTTTAGAAATAAAAACTATGATGGCAAAAAATAGAAACTTAACACCGGAGTTGGGAGATAAAGTTAAGGAACTCTCAGAGAAAGCAGAGCTAAAAGTAAAAGAGATGGAAAAAAGAATTAAGAGGACCTATGTTGGAAGACCAGTATCTGAATAATAGTTCCAGAAAGAGCAAACAGATGGAGTAGAAGAAAGAAAATCATCAAGGAAACAATTTAAGGAATTTCCCATATTTGAAACACGAGTTTCTAGATTTAAAGAACCAATAAATGCTCAAACAATGAACAGTGACACACCCACACATGGCGCACCTTTGAGAAATTTTAAAACACGGGGACTAAAAGAAGATCCTCCACATTTCCAGGGAGGATAAAAGTAGATCACATCCAAAGGGTAAGCAATCAGAATGACTTTGACTTCTCAACAGCAACAGCAGAAGTTAGGAACTAAAATTTTGATCCAAAATGATTTGCACCCTGGAAAGGTATACGAGTATACATTCAAATGATCAATTATATGTATGAATGGAATAAAGACATTTTTAGCCATAAAATGCCCAAGATATTTACCTCCAAGGTATGCTTTCTTGGGAAGCTATTGGGAGCTCAGTTCCACTAAGATGAGATTGTAAACCAAGGGAGAAAAAAAACATGAGTTACAGGAATCATGAGTTCCTGCATAGCAAGCAATAAAGGGGAATCCTAGGATGACAGTGAAGTAAGTCTTCAGAATACACGGAGAGCAATAGCCCACTCTGGAGTCACTTGGAAGGCTCTGAGAGAGATTTCGCTAAGAAAAATGAAACTGATAGAGCACTTCATGGATCCAAATATATTAAGAGGAGATTTAGACAATGGGCTGAGAGTTGAGTTTGGGTTTGAAATGGGAACTGTGATAAACACACAAAAATGAACAAATGAAAAAGAAAACAAAGCCAAAAAAACCCCAAAAGTTAAATCAGAGCACTGTGCTGAGAAGGAAAACTAGTCACAGTGTGTCCTAAAGCTCAGCCGTACACAGAAGCCTGCATAGTAGTGATACCAAAGGACACTCAGTGAATATGCCAACCACAATTACAATACATCTCCACTGGGAGGATGTGAGGACTGGATGGGAATTGTGTACACGGTGAGCTTGAGGAGATAAAAGTCAGACATCAGAACATGGGACGAAAATTGGTAAAATTCAAGAAGTAGCTAAACATGTATATAATTTAGAGGAATGGAGATAAATATTGAACAAATCAGCTATAAGTATTGAAAGTGTTTGGTTCTGGTGATTAAGCAATAGAGGAAGTGGAGGGAAGGGGCAGAGTCTGCTTTTTGGCTTCTACGGCATATGGGAAACAAGGGCAAATGCATGTGTGATAACAAAGACTTTAAAAGAAGGTAAGAAAATGCAAAGGAATTATAGTAAATTTCCTGTTCCTAACCAGCTTCAAGTGAAAATACATAGATATATGAATAAAAACAAAGGCATTGCATGGGCATTATAGAAAAGCTGGAATGCTAATAAGTACAGGAGATTGCACTATTGTTTTCACTATTCACTGCCCCTTCTTCTCTGTCCATTATCATGCAGATTGTAGACCTGTCCTGCAGGAGATGAATGAACCCTGCCTCTCCCTCCCCCCAAACTGATGACAGCAGGCTGGGCTATACGAGATTTTTTTTTTTTTTTTTTTTTTACCAATGAAATGTGACTGGAAGTGACATGCAACTTCCCATCAGAAGCTTCAAGAACCATTCCTATTTCTGCCATTGTTCTTTTTCTACTGCCTGTCTCAGATAGAAGAGGTTTCTTTATTGAGCACAAAGACGCATGAAGCAGAATAGCTGTTGATCCACAGATACATGCAACATGAGCAGGAAATAAGCCTATAAAAAGCTGACTAATACAACATGCGTACATTCCTACCACTCTCAGATGGTCATGTTTAAACTTTTGATAGTGTATAGAATGCAATACACTCCCTATCTTCCCCTCTCCCCATGGCTTGCGGGATCTCCCTTTGCAGGCAGTGTACCCCTTTGCTTTATGACTTAGCTTTGATTCTGTGACTTATTTTAGCCAGTGGAATGTGAGCAGAAATGATGCAAACATAGGCTGGAGATGTGCTTGTATGGTTGTTTTGCCCTCATTGCCACGCTTCGGCCATGAGAAGAAATGCCCCAGATAGCTGATGGCAGCAAACTGAGGTCAGGAGCTTGAAACGTGGACTGGAGCTTCCTGGGAAGTCCCATGACCTTGCATCCTGAAGGGGAAATGCCACAGCAATGCACCAAAATGAGATCTTGCTGTTGTATGCGTTGGGGGTTGCTTGTTACACAGCACTTTGTGATAGATGCCTGACAGTAATAGACGACTCATACAGATGCTTGCCTGCAAGTGGTTTTCAATATAAGCATATGTTATTTCCCCAAATTGGAATCATACTATGCTGTTTTATATTATGTTGGTGCAAAAGTAATTGCGGTTTTTGCCATTATTTTTAACCTTTTAAATTGCAGTTACTTTTTGCACCAACCTAATAACATTTGAACTTAATTTGTCACCACTTTAAGTGACTATGCATTCTTCTACAGTGTACTCTTAAATAGAATTGTATCATTTCATATTTAAAAAATTGTCCACTGCTTAACTTCTAAATGTGTCTACATTTTTCATCTTTATAAATAATTCTGGGATTAAAATTCTCAATCATAAACCTTTTCACACACATGATTATTCCCTTATATTAAATTCCAAGGTATGTGACGCAGTAACAAGGCTTTGATACTTACTGTCAAATTTATCAGAACTTTATTTAAATGCCTATTCCCAACATTCCACCAGCACTGAGTGTTGTTATTCCTTAGATTGTTTGCAAATTTGAAGGATAAAAAATGACATTGTGTATTAATGTACATTTTTTGGTTACTAAAGAGGTTGAACACTATTGTTTTTTGTTTTTTTTAATAGCTCTATTGAGGTATAATTGACATAGCATCAAATGCACACATTTTAAATGCACAATTCAATTAAATGTACAATTCAATGATTTCTCACTAAATTTACAGAGCTGTGCAACCATCACAACCATCCAATTTAAAAATAGTTCCATCACCCCAGAAGCATGTCTTGTGCCCATTTGCAGTCACTTCCTGTTCCCTCAGCCCTAGTCAGCCATTGAACTACCTTCTGTCTCTATAGATGTATTTCTATTTCCTTTTATGTGAATTTTCCACTTTTCTGATTGGAGTACTAGTGCTTGTCTTGCTGGTTGATAAGAACCATTCAAAGACTAGCTCTGTAATTGCAATTAAAAATACAAACATTTTAAGTTAGCCTGCAGATCTCTGTTCACCCGTCCAATTATTTCTCTTGCAATTTCCTACCTCCACTGTGTACTCCAGACACTTTGTCCTTTTTGCTGCTTCTGACACCTGCCACAGATATGTTCCCTTTGTCTGACTCCTTCATGTCCCTATTGTGCATCTCACTCACGTCTACTTGTCTTGTAGCTGTTGGTGCACATAACATTTTTCAGACAGACTTTCCTTGATGGTCCCATCTGACTTTGGATCTCCCCAGTGTGACTCCCCATTCTTTGGCTTCCAAGGGATTTATCACTATTTACGAGGTGTGATCCAAACACAGGGTGAATGTTTAAAAATATATATATTACAGTAAAAGACACATTACCATTAATCCCCTCAAAATACTCCCCCTCGCTTCGAACACACCCATTGTTTTGGCCACTTTCTGAAGCAGTTCTGGAAGTCCTGTTTGGTGAGTGTCTTTAGCTGCACTGTCATGGCTGCCTTGATGTCCTGAATAGATTGAAAATGTTTACCTTTCATGGTCATTTTGACTTTGGGGAAGAGCCAGAAGTCTCACTGTGCCAGATCCAGTGAATAAGGTGGATGAGGACACACTGTAATGTTTTTATTTGACAGAAATTGCTGTATCCCAGAAGCGATGTGTGACATGGAGTGTTGTAATTATGGAGGATGATTTAAGGCACACTTGAAAACACACCTTCTCTCAACCGTAGCTCACACCCAACTGACTGCACCAAACAAGTTGAAACTTGTCACACACTGTTGCTAAGGTTCAACGTGCTGCTTCCCGTATTGAAGATCCCTGCCTTTCCATTGGATGGCACTCGTCAGCAGCCTTTACCATATGTTTTGATCACCCCTTGTACAATGATTCATTTGAGGGTGGTCCTGATTTTAACATCTGTCTTGCTCATTGGGTTGAAAGTTCTGTGAAGGTAGCAGTCACATGTGTTTTGTTCATTGCTGTACCCCCAGCTGCATGCTGCTTTCTTTCTTTCTTGTTTGTTGTTTTCTCTTAATTTTGTTTGTGGTATCTTTAGATATTTAGGAATATTTCAATGTTTATGTAGTCAAGCTGATTATTTCTTTTCCTTTATAGCTTCTTCCTTTACTTTTATGCTTAGAAGTGCTTTTTCTACATGAGAGCAGATAAATATTCACTTAAATTTTCTTCTAGCTCTTTTATGTTTCTTAATAAAAACATTTAGTGCTTTTATCCATTTGGAATTTATATTGGTTTATAGTGTGAAGAGTACAATGTAAAACAACTGAATTTTTATAGTTAACAAGCGACCCTAACTCTGTTTATGAAATAAACCCATCGTCTCCTCACCGGTCAGAAACGCCATCTTTATTGGATGCTAAGTCCCTATGGATGCTAAGTTCTTTTTCTGGGCTTTCTAGCATGGACCACTGATATGTTTATTTTAGTGCCAGGGCCGTATAGACCAGGGAACCTCTAATTGCAGTGAGGCTTCGTATGTAGCACATTGTTATTATAGAAATAGTGACAAGAGCGTTCCAGTCTTCAGGGCTGTTTTCTTTGTCATTGCAAGCTCGTAACTGGCCATTCTGACGTTCTCCACCACTGTTAGCAGCCCAGTGAGTCAGAGGCTGCCCCCAACTAAAAGACTCTCTCTTGATGTGATTGTAAAGTCACATTGGTGGATCTATGTGGATGACTGCTCTGCATCCTGAATGCTGTTTACTTTTAAAGTTCCATGTCAGGAGTCTCAAATTCCAACTTTCCAGATAAAGCTAGTAGCAAAAGTGGGGGAAGTAGACTCGGTGTAAGACAATATGGAGAAGTGGGGTCTGCGGACAGCTGGACACTCAGATGGTTTAAAATCAAGGCATGGATGCGGCATGAGGACCACACATTTTGGTCTCTGACGTGTAGAGCAACTGTGTGGCAATGCGTAGTTTACTTATAGAACATTTCCTTTGATTCCTAGAACAACTCTTTGAGGTGGATGTTACCGATATGCCCATTTACAGTATGTATACATAGTATACACACTATGTCTTCAGAAGGCTGAATAACTTGCATCAAACCTTAAGGCCAGTGCAACCTGCAACGAACTCAAGACTGACCAGATCTCGGACTATTCTGTTTTCTCTTCCGCACCAGGTGATGGTGCCATCCACAGTGAGTGCAGGGATAACAAGATGAGCAGCTTTCATGAGGGAAGAATGAACTATTTTTGGTTATTGAATCTAAAAATACCAGAACCGCCGTGACCTATAAAGCCTGCCTCTGGCTGAATTCCAAATGTCAGGGCACAAAATGGGGAGATTGGCACTAGGCAGTCGGGACTCCTGCTGCCAGGGAGGCTGTGGTGCACATCTGTTGGAAACATCTGGAGTTAGCCTGACCAGGGAGCCTGTGGACTAAAGAGCCCAAATGCTTTCCGTCGGCTATTGTCACAGCCATTTAGGAAACTCCCAGAGAGAGCCTGATGGAGATGACGCAGAGGCTTTTAAATTACCAGGTCATTTCCAGAGCTGATGAGGGCTGTCTCTCCCTCCCTCCCTCCTTCCCTCCTTTCCCTTACTCTCTCCGTCCTGCCCTTTCCTGACTGCATCACCCTGGTACTCGGGCACTTTAAGGGGGACCACTTCTGCATGTGGCTATCCAAAACAGGAGTAAGACTCTTCTGTATGTAACTCCAAGATTCAGCAGCTACTAGTCTGTCTCAACAACTTGCTTCAGGTTATGAAAAGACTGTTCTTTCCTGAGCCTGCTATCAGCGTCCCCCATGGTAAAGGCTGGGGTGAAGGCTCACAGCCCAGAGAACTCTCCAACTCCGTTTGAAAGGAGAGGTTAAGAGCAGCTGAAGAATGAGCAATTCTTCTGTAAAGACCCCCTGCCTTTGGCTGAAGTTAAGAGCCAGGGGAAGGGCCCTGATGAGCTTGAATCTGGAGTAAGACCATCCCATTTTGCTGGGCATGAAACTGCCAGTGCATTTGTCTGAGTTGATGACCTTGTGAGAATGCTGGGGACAGTGTAATCAAAGGTCCCTTCCACATAAAAAAAGAACAGTGCCTTCAAGCAAACCAGAGGGGACGGATACATCAGGGTTTCCCTGGACTTGTAGTTTTCTGACACTGAACAAGTCCCCTTCATTAAGCCTCTGGTTTCTGACCTGTAAATTAAAGAAGTTCCAAACCAAAATGTTTATAGAAAAAAGAAAAAGAAAAAGGAAAGCTGCATCCACACAGAAGAGTATGGGGATGAATTATCTAAACTGAATAGCAGTGGAAGGTCTTAGACTGAGGAGTCTTGAATCACCTTACTGGTACAAAAGTGTAAGTGTCTGAAGATAGAGAACAGATTTTTTTTTAATTGTGGTAAATCTAAATAGCATAAAATTTACCTTCTTAATCATTTTTAAGTCTATGGTTCAGTGGTGTTAAGTATATTCATGCTGCTGTTTCAACCAATCTCTATAATTGTTTTCATCCTGTAAAACTGAAACTCTGTCCCTATCCCCCCTCCCCAGCCCTAGAAACCACTATTCTACTTTGTCTCTACGAATTTAACAACTTTAGGTGCCTCATATCAGTGGGATCACACAGTATTTGTCTTTTTGTGACTTGTTTATTTCACTTAGCATAATGTCATCAAGGTTCATCCATGTTGTAGCAGGTGTCAGAATTTCCTTCCCTTTTAAGGGTGAATAATATCACAGCATATGGATGTACCACATTTTGTTTATCCATTCATCTGCTAAGGAGACACTTGATCTCCTTCTACCTTTTGGCTATTGTGAATAATGCTGCCATGAACGTGGGAGTGCAAATATCTTTTCAAGACCCTGCTTTCAATTATTTTGGGGATATACCCAGAATGGAATTGCTAGATCATATGGTAATTTTATTTGTAACGCTTTGAGGAACCGTCATACTGTTTTCCGTAATGGCTGCATCATTTTACATTTTCACCAACAGTGCACAGGGTTCCAGTTTCTCCACATTCTCACCAACACATGTTCTTTCCTTCCTTCCTTCCTTCCTTCCTTCCTTCCTTCCTTCCTTCCTTCCTTCCTTCCTTCCTTCCTTCCTGCCTGCCTGCCTGCCTGCCTGCCTGCCTGCCTGCCTGCCTGCCTTCTATAGTTGCCTCCTAATGGGTGTAAGATGGTATCTCATTGTGGTTTTAATTTTCATTTCCCTACTGATTAGTGATGTTGAACACCCTTGCATGTGTTTGTTGGCCATTTGTATGTCTTCTTTGGAGAAATGTCTATTCAAGTCTTTTGCCAATTTTTAAATCCAGTTTGTTTTCTCCTTGAGTTGTAAGAGGATGAGAAGTCTTTTCATAGTCATAGGACTTAGAATAACTCCTGCCATGAGAAACTATTTGTTGAGTGAATATGTCCCAGGTCCCTCTGACCCAATGACCTTATTCCAAGATGTGATATGTCTCATGGCCAACATCTAGAGTTGGAAGTTCATAATGATGGATGGAATGTAATAATGTATTAAGAATGAGATTGTTTAAAACACTAAGAAGTAAATGCTGGACTCTACCACTTAGCTGGATGAATGCGCCATGGACGATCCAGTCTACTACCTCTTCTGGTATCTAAACCAGACTTGTGTCCATCAATCATGGGAACAGGAGAGGAGAGAAGGGAGAGAGGCATTTAATTACAAACATTATATACAAACTTAGAAAACACATATGTAATAAAGGTGGCATCTTAGGAGGTTAAACAAAACATCTGCCCACCTCTCCTAGCCGCCATCTTTGATTTACTTTGAGTCATTTCCTTTCCCGAAAGGCCCTCAAATCTTCTCAACAGTGGCTTAGAAGGTTATGAAAAACAGTTGGGCTGCATTTCCTGTCTTGCCACTGGATGGCAGTACACTCCTGTATGCATTCCCTGAAAGAGCCACCTCTTCATCCGTCTTGGAAATCTTGACTTGCCCAACTGGATAGTCAGTAGACTAGAGACTTTAGCAGAATTACTTGGGCTTGTATCTCTCCCTGAGTTTCCGTAGTAGGATAGTTAACACCTTTCTTCTTCATGTTTGCTTCAGAACACAAAGAACTTTGGCTTCACCATCTTCCCTTTTGATATGTCTTCACTCCCAGCCAGTCTGATTTACGTGTCCCACCTTAGTCCTCTCCTAGCATCTTGTGTGAATAACTCAGTGATATCAACTTGCAGCCTGCATTCTGCAGTGTACTGAGGGGAAGACGAGGTTCTTACTTGACTATACCCGGATGCCTACCACAGTGCCTGTATATAGCAGGTAATCAAGACGTGGTAGGTGAACCCATCAAGTAAAAGCAACATAGAACAATAAATGACGACTCCTCTACCAGTATGTCCAGATAACATACATGTTATAAATATATAAATATAAAAAAATGTATAAATATAAAAATAACTTATATTTTTCTAAATAGAAATTTAGTATATACAATTTGACAGTGGATAAATTATATTCGTTTTTCATTTCTTTCACTGCACCTAATACTAAATATTTCTCATGTCTATTTTCATGCTCCCATGTGTATTTTTTTCTGAATTGTCTCTTTCTGACCTTTGCCACTTCTGTTCGGAAAGTTTGGGGATTTCTGAACATCACCCTTGACAAATTCCTGCTACTCGTTACTTATATTAACCAGTCGCATCTGTTTATTCTATTTTGAAAATATTTCTCAAATCTGTCTACCTTGCTTCATCCTCGTTGCCTCTTTCCTGGCCCAGGGTCTCTCTGACAATGGCCTGGACTTTCCGCCTCTGACCTTGGCTCTTTTCAACTCATTCTCTATACTGCAACCAATAATCATTTCAAAGTATAAACCTGACACACCTACCTACACGTCACACACCTCCCTAAAACCCTTTCAGGGCTTCGTGTCACCCTCAACGTGGAAGTCCAAACTCCCTACCCAGCACCTGGCGCCCCAGCTGATTCCTCTAGCTTCCTCCTTCTCCCGTCTCCACCTTAAGATGTATCCTCCTACAACGGTGACCACTTCTGTGGTTTAAGAATCACTTCTGTACTGTTTCGTCTCCCACACACGCTATTCCTTCTCCCCCCGTTGCCTGCCTAGGACTTTATCCTTTAAAACTCCACTGAAAGCCACCACCTCTAGGAGCCTAGGAGCCTCCCTGGAGACTAGGGCAGATGGACTTCTTTGCTCCATGTCACTCTGTCCTCACTCCATTGTAAGATCACATTCTATGAGCCTTACCAGTTTATGTGTCTATTTATGAGTGTAAATGTCTTTTGTGTGTGTGTGTGTGCTCCTTTTTGTCTCTAGTCCCCAGCACATTTTCCAACTCATTGTCGAAACCAGTTTGTTGAATGAATAACATTGCTTCTAGTTGACATTTATTGAGCACTCAGTAATTACTAGATATGTGTAAAGCAGTTTATATTCTTTACCTCCTTTAATCCTCACAATGGCTCTGATGGTGGTTATGCTCAGTTTGACAGGTGAGGAAGGGAGGGTTGGAGAGATTATACAGAGGAGAAGTGATGGAATCATCCACATCTATCTCCTTGCTGTGTAGGATATCGTATCCCATTTACGAGGGATCTGCAGGGGTCCTTCATATGTAAAGGTCATTAAACCTTTGTTGGTTCTGTTTGTTGCAAATATTTTCACCAGATTTTGATGCTTTCTAATTTTCTATTTGATCATTTTTTTATGTTTAGAATCTTTTAATTTTTAAATAGTAAACCCAGTCTTTCTTTTCTTTGATGATATACACATATTTCATGGATTATGCTTTAAAATTTTTATCCTTTCTGAGTTCAATTGGTCATCAATAGTGCTATTCTATGTTTTAATAGTCTCATTGATTTATGTTTAACTCTTTAAGGCTTTTAAATTTTATTTTGTTTTTGTTGGGTATTTCCTCCCCCACAATCCATTTATTGAGTGGTACTTCCTATTAGGTTATCATTTATCAAATTCTTTATATTTATAACCTGCTTTGGGGACTTTTGCTCATTAGTATGTCAACTCTTGAACTACCACCACCAGATTTTTAGATTTATTTTTTATTTAGTAAGATAATTCCTGCTTCCTGTGTAACTCCTCATAATTTTCCTTTTGCAACATTACCCTGGCTGATATCACTTATTGTTTTTAAAATAATCTTTAAAATTTTCCTCATCCTTAAAATATTTACTGGCATAGTTTTAAAAACATAAATATACTACATGTTTATTATATACAAATTAGGAAACACAGAAATTCAAATATGAAGTCCAGAATATTACCATTTTGTTCTATTTCCTCATGGTTTTCATTTATGTGGATATGGATAATACAGTTGGGATCATACTGCAATGTATCTCAGCATCCTGTTTCCCCCCCTCAACAAGTTAAGCATTTCATATCTGATTACATTTTAATATCATGAGTTTTAACCTTGTGTAATTTTTATTACCATGAAAGCCCAAATATCTACTTAGTGATTCCCCTATTGTTGGGCATTTAGGTTGTTACCAGTATTTTCTTTCCTTTAAACAGTTTTATAATGACAATCCATGCGAATATACTTTTGTTCACATTGATCATTTCCTTAGGGTATATTTCTAGATCTGGGTCAACAGGTATGAGCAATTTTAAGGCTCTGAATTATCTTTTATAAAGGTTGTACCAATTTACTCCACCAGTAGTTTATGAAAATGTCTGTTTCCACTCTGTTTTTGCCAACACTTGGTTATTATTATTTAATTGAGATTTTTATTGGGGTTATGTTAAATCTATAAATCAATTTAGAAAGAATTGCCTTCTTTATAATATTGATTCCTTTCTTCCAGGAAGATGGTGGGTCTCCATTAAATTAAGTCTTTTTTTATATTTCTCAGTGAAGTTTTGTTGTTTTCTTTATATAGATCCTACACATTTATTATTGGGATTATTTCTGAGTATATTATGGTTTTAGTTTTAGGTTTTTGTGTTTTTTTTTTTTTTTTAATTTGTTTGCTTTTATTTTTCTATGTGAATGCCCTTAAATAGTTTTACCTTCTTTTCCGAAAGTGTGTTTTATAAGCACTTGATCTTCCAGATGCTTGTGAAAAACAAAGGGGTTGTATGTTCACATTGGGTTGGGAAATGCTATGACCTTCACTTGGAAATTCTCCGGACATATTCATAAAAACTTGAGGAGTCCTATTGTAAAGAAACCTGTTTAACATCATTTATTACTACACCCAGCACATCTCAAACTTATATGATCGTGGAATATCTTTTATGTAAAAATAAACCTTTTAATGTAAAATCTATTATTATTCAGTAGAGCTCATATTCTGGGAAGCCTGATGCTACGGGCTGACAAATGGCCCCAATTCTCCAATCCTCCCATAATTCTGCCCTTTGCATGCATCTCTGGAATGTTCCTCTACCCTTACTCTGGACTTAGCTACATGACTTGGCCAAGGAGATGTTAGTAAATATAAACACACAGATGTTTTAAGAGAGGAGTTGGTCACTGCTGCATCTTCCATATCCATGAGAAAGACAAGCCCAGGGCTCCCTGTTGGAAGATGAGACACATGGAGCAGAGCTAAGTTATACCAATCATTTCAGCTGAGACCACACTAGATGATTCAAAAACCAGTCAATTCTTTCAGTGAAAGTTAGCCCAGCCAAGACCAGAAGAACCACCCAGTTGGACGTCAGACTTATGAGCTAAATATATTCTGGTTGTTTTAAACCACTGAGTTTTGGGATGACTTATTACATAGCATTATTGTGGCAACAGATAAATGATACACCATCTTAGATAGTTAAAGTTTGATAGCCTTAATTATATTAAAGAAATTCCCTTTCATTTCTGTTTTTTACAAAAATGTTATGGAATAACTTTTGGGCAGCCATTGAGATTGCTTTAAGCTTTTCTAATTGAACCTATTGATGTGATATTTTATATTAATAGACTTCCTATTAATAACCTGTACTGACCTTCCTAGATGAATCATTCTTGGTAACAGTTGACCATTCTTTTAATTTACTATTTAATACCACATGCTAATATTCTCCTTAGGGATTTAGTATCTATATTCATAAGCCAAATTAGTTTATAGTTTCCTATTTTGGCCCATCTTTTTCATTTTTCGTATAAAGCATAAGCCAAGTTCATAAAATGACTCAGTTAGCTTTTAGCATTTGCCTATACTCTGAATCAATTTTTGTAACATGGAAATTATTTATTGCTTGAAAGACTAATAGAATGCACTGCTAAAACCATTAAGTCATGAAACATTTTTGATAGTTGGTTAATTATTTGATAGTTTTGTTTTATTTTTAATTTTCCCCTCTGATTATTGGTCTTAAGTTTTCCTAATTATTTCTAATAATGTATTTGGAAACGCAAATTACTTTTATGGTGGCCAGGAATGTACATCCTGTACTTGTGTATTCCTGGAAGCTATCTTTCAATCATTTGGAACAACATCTGATATATTAACTAACTAAATAAATACATACCACGCCACTCCTTTCAGTCACCACAATTTAATGTCAGTCCTAACAGGAGTTCACATTTTGAGATGACTGAGTATTTCTGTATGTAACAGTATGGTTACACATATATGTGGCCACCATATTTTCTAACTTTTTGGTGGGAGGCTGATAGGGAACAGTATCTGACAGTAGTTTGGTGGGGTGCTTATGGTTGGAGAAAACAGGCTGGAAGAAGTCCATCTGGATTCATACATGTTGGACTTGTTAATGCTTTTACATTATTTATGTCCATTATGAAAGAAAATACTTGAAAGCGGAACTTTAAAAAAAACCCTAGAACTTGATTGTCCTAGCAATTTGCCCATGTTACGGTTAACATGGGATTTGAGGTGTAATAGAAAGTTTGTGGGAGCATCTCTTATTGACCTGGATCATTTCCCCAATGGCCTCAAGAGAAACAGAGGCAGGGAGGGTAGTTACTACCCACGAAGCATGACCTAAGTCTATGCTCTGGCTCTGTCATCTCTGCTACTTGCTCAATTCTCATATTTTTGACACCCTCTTTTACCAACAGCAAGAAGACATACGTACACGGTGCTTCCCATGTTCCAGGCACTACTGAAAAGCACTAGTACCGCACTGTTTTACAGATTCGGGGAAAGAAGGCACAGGAAGGTTACATAGTTTGCCCAGGCTGGTCAGCATGTCAGTGGTGAGGTTAAAATTCACGTCCAGGCAGTGGGTCTCTAGGGGCTGCGTTGTCACCCCGACCCAGTGGCGCCTCTTATTCTTTCTCATTTGTCTTCTTTCCTACGTAACCAACAGAGTGCCTGGCTCAGCGCTGAGATGTGTTTGATGCTGTGGATGAGGATAAAAGAGATAAAAGGAGAGAAAACAAGTTAAAGTGAAAAAAAAACAATGGGGTCTCATAGAATTCATGGATTCTGACTTGAGACGGTGACCCTAGCTCTAAAAACTAGAAATAATAAAAATATCTTTCTCATCGGCTTATTGTGAGGATTTTCTGAGCGGAGGGATACATAATACTCAGTCACGATCATGATGATGAATGATGACCATAAAACCAAGCTCTGCCACCCACTGGCTCTCTGACCTTCCTCAACTCACTGTGCGTCCCTGGGCCTCAGTTTCTTCTTCTCTTATATGAAGGATGGCCTCATGGTTCTATGACCGTGTGATCTGTGAACCTCATTGGAGATGGAGCAGGAGACAGAGTGGGGGGACAGGCGGTAGAGGCCACTGCTGAGCAGGCATCTGCTTAGGGAAGCTGGGGGACTCTTCCCATTCCTGCTGTGAAGGTTGCAGGCTGTCCCGCTCACGTCACTCACCTCAAGCTCTTCACAGATGGAGAACTCAGTGAGGGTGAGGGTAAGAATTGTGTCCTCAGTGACTGCCTACATATTGCTCAGTACATTCATGGCCCATCAGGTCTAGGGGTGACAGACTAAGCACTGAGTAAGAACAAACAAATAAAATAGGACCCCCCCCCCCCGTTAAATGTAAATTTTAGATAAACTATGAATACATGTCTAGCATAAGTATGTCTCAAACACTGCATGACATACACTAAACAATGATTTTTTTTTTTTTTAAACTCAGTTCTCTGGGCTTTCCCACCTGGTCTGGTGTCCAGCTCTCCCAGGAAGCTGCAGTGAATCCATACCAGGCCAAGTGTTTCCTTAAGTCAAAGATCTGCATTCTAGAATCTATCTTCCCTGCTCCTCTTCTTGCTTCTTCAAGAGAAAGGGACAGAGTGACTAAATGGGGAAATTTGTTTGCCATAAACTAACAAGAAAAGACCTTCTCCAGATTCAATAAGGCAATTATTATATCTTGACTAGAGAACAATTGATTATTCCAAACAAATGTACAAGACTGTTGTTGAATGGAAATCTGTATCTATAACCCTGCTATAGTTGTTAAGTCAGAAGTAAATATGTTCTTAATAACCTACTGGTATTTATTTAATGTCCAATAACTTGCCTGCTAAGCTCAAATAAAATGCACAGTTAATTAAAACTATCTCTGTACCAAGTCCTCTAGGGAAAATACATTACCCACGCTCTGATTTGGGATTATTTTTACACCTTCCCTTCCCCACCGGCTCCACATTGGTAGATTTTAATGTGATCTTTTGGGAGGTCTACAATATTTTCGCTGGGCAATTCTCATTCTGCTCAGGGATATGGAAATGCCACTTATTTATCCAGAGTTGGGAAAGCTTTAGCGAGGGGCCAAGCTGAGGCTGCACAGTTGGTGCCCCAAAGCCTGCTCTGACCATTTGGAGGTGGACACTGTATCTCAGTTTGCCCACTAATTCACTGTTCAAACTGGGCCATTCACTGTGCCCCTCTGAGTCTGACCTTTCCGATCTGTGGAACAAATGGAACTGCTCACATCTTTGACGACAGGTCAGAAAAGAGGCTGGGCGGGATTTTGAAGTGCAGTCTCACCTCGACTTGTCTCCAAGGATGCCAGTTCCTCCTGTCGTGGGAACTCAGGCTGTGAGATGCTCTTCTGTTTATCCACTCATTCTTTCTTCCTTTTTTTTTTGTGTGCGTGTGTGATTCAGCAAGTATTTGATACTTGACTCTCTACTGAACCCAAAGTCTCATGAATATCATGAATGGGGAGACAAAGTCCACTCCCAGCTGTCTCTCTCATGTATAAACTCAAATGTACGCAATTCGAGCAGTCATTTCACTCCTCCGAGTTGTTTCCTTTTCTGCACAGTGAGGACAGTGTCTTCTCTACAAATCACTGACTGGTTAGAAGTTCAAAGGAGACGATGTATGCACAACCTCTTCCAAAGTCTAAAGAATTAACATCTAAATGTATGTTTTCCCCAGCAGTGGTACAGGAGAGTTCCACAGGATCCATCGGATTTGCAGATCTGAAGTGTGCTGAGAACCAATGTGTGACAGCTGTGTGTGCCTGGGCAAGGTTGGTGGACCAGAGGGGTGAGCAGCTCAGCCTCTCAAAGGTTCCTTACAGGTGAGAGCCGGCCAAATAATTAATAAGGACTGACTGCCATGGGGGATGTAAATAGTACAAAGTACTTTCAAAGACACAGCCTCACTTGATTGTGTACCATCACTGTGAGGATGGGAAAGCAGGTATCCTGTGTCTCATTTTATGGCTAAAGAAACGGAACCCCAGAGTGGGGAAGTGACTGGCCCAAGGTCACTCTATGCACAGTTGACAAAACCAGGACTAGGGTGCAGTTCTTTCCCTTACAACACAGTCACTTTCAAGATAATAGTCTATTCTCCATCAGCTGAGAGCTTAGAGCCTGGCTGTACCCAGACATTGGGGAGTGTGTGCATGGGGTGGGGGTGGGGGGGCTGCAGCCTCTAAATTAGAGGTGGACCTGTTTTGTGGTGCAGCTTAGCAAATGAGCCCGGGCTGCACTTCAGCCCCCTCAGCCATCTGCTGGATACTGTTATGCAGGACACATGGGAATGAAGGTATGTGGTCGTCCCAGGTGGGCGGGTAGTTGACCAGGCTCAGTTGTCCTTGAGGGAAGTCACTGGGGCCACTGACCTTCTGGGTATAACCCCAGGGCTCCCTGAAGCTGTGGTTGTCTTTCCATGCTGCTCTCAGAGGGTGCAATAAAAAGTTAATATCCGATTGCAGTGGGAAGCCATAAGCCAGATATAATTACTTGGGTGTATAGATATTAAGGACCGTTGTAATTATAATTCCAAGGTAATGGGGGAGCACACTCAGCAAGGTTTTGTGCTATTGTAGTCTTTTCCCCCTTTGTCTCTCAAATTTCCTGCATTAATCAGAGAGAGGATCTCTGCTGGTGTCTGGATGCAGCTCCTTCCACATCCCTTTTTATAAGAGTGGCTGTTCTGCGGTGGGGTTCTGGGGCTCCGCTCAGTGGGGACTCCTGGGGCTGCCCAGCGTGTGTTGGGGAACTTGGAGTTTTGCCTTTCCCATCCTTGGCCCTCCTCTCCAGTACTAGCTCTGTCACTAAAATAATAATAGGGTCCTCTGGCCCTCAGATCCTCCACCTTGGAAATGAGGAGTTGGAAGAGGAGGGTTTCCAAGGGCCCCTGTCTCTCTGAGTATTTTGTGTTTCTCAGAACAATTGCCATATCCAGGAAATGCAGGGTCCGGGCCTCGAGGGCCCCTAAGAGGCAGAGATAAAAATGACAATTCCATAAAGACTTTGGTTTTCAATCCCACTAGCCACTGTCACTTGAAGTGTCCTGTTGCTGTGTGGGGCTGGTGGCTGTTGCATGGGAGAGGGCCAGTACAGAGCATCTCCATCATCACGGAAAGTTCTATTGCACAGCACTAAGGATGGTCCTGAGAGGACGCTGGTTGGTTATGGGGTGCCTGGAAAGGGGGTGGTGGAGGTTTGGGGTCTGGTCAGGCTTGGCTTACTGTTCTGGAGCTGTCATTGAAAGTTACATGACTTTGGGCAAAATACTTGACTTTTCTGAACTTCTGTAAAGTGGAAATTACAGTACCATTCGGTGGAGTATTTTGAGTATTAAATGATTTGAATATCAATATGTCGAGTATTAAAATAAAACAAATATATAAAGGTGAGATTGCTGGGGCCACTGCATTGTCACCCTTTTTAGCCCCAGAACGGTGTCCTGCTGAATCATCCTAGGACGAGGGGTGCACGGAGACGACTCCCCCAAACCTTCACCTGGCTCATCTACCTTGACATTTTAGCAACTAAGTGTTTGACTAAGTTACTTTTTCCCCGCATTTTCGTGAAGGAGACTGTGGCCTGCCCATCTCCCCGCCCGCCAATCAACCTCCAATCAACTGGATTGGAACAGTCCAATCCAACCTGTGTCACTCATTCAGGTCACAGCTGTCCTGCTTTGGAGCTCCTTTCGGCCGCATGAATCTTTGAATGGGACTAAATATGATCCTTCCCCTGTGCTCCCCCACCCCCATTAGGCCCACACAGGAACCCTCCGCTCCCAGTCCATTGCTTCCCAGACACTTGACCATCTTGGCCTTACCTTCCATCCTAGACACCATCCCTTCTGGCCATCCCTTTTCCACTCAATTTGATGCTTTGCTGATGCCTCCCTGTCTGGCAGGTTCTGCTCCAGCCCCACTGCCTCTAGGAAGCCTTCACGGCTACCTGGCTCTCCTGCCTCTCCCTCCTCTGGACACCTGGGGTCTGGCCCAGCTCCCTGGCAGTGACCATCTACTGCCACAGGATCAGCTCCTGTTCTCCATCTGCCCCTCCTCAGCTACCTGGTGGACCTTCAAAGAACTTAAAAGGACTGGATCTAAAACCTTTAGTCTTTCTGGTAGCTGGCCCGGTGTGCTTGCTGCACGAAAATTGGATGATGAGGTAATAAAGGGCCAGGGGGGTCCCATGAAGAGCATCCTCAGGGTGTTGGGGAGGTGATGCTGCCTTCTGGATTGTATTGGAGGGTCAGAGTTTTACTTATGGATGCCTGTGCTTGTAGCTAAAGGACCTTATTTCCAAATGAAGCGTGATGCAAAGCCTTAGCATACGGAACAGTTATCAGCACTACTGCTCAGGAGAAGAGGGAGGGGGCTCAGAGCCTGTCCACCTTGTCCCATGTCCCCAAGAGGGTCCTGCATGAGGGGCCATGGGCCCCTCCCCCTTATCCTGTGGAGGGATTCAGTCTAAAGCTCTCCTGGAAGGCTCTCTCTGTGCACGCTTGATGGTTTGGTTAAAATTTAACATTGCCAGTTTATGCTCTATTTCCTGAAAAATAATGTGGCGGAGATTTGTAACAACTCACAGAGGGTCCAACATGCAATCCCCTGGAGTCCCAGCTCGTGCCTCAGTGGAAGCTCCGGGCATCACTGCGGCTGTCCTGTTTCATATCAGCCCTGTGCCTCATCCTGGACTATAGACATCAGACCGATCCTTGACGGGTTGTAACACACGTTAGGGCTGGAGAAATAAATGTTTTAGCTGTCAGGCAGGACTGGCTGACGGGTCTGCTTCTCAGAATGTTTACTGGGCACTGGTGCATCTTTCTGGGGCCTATGGAGACACCCCACCCACTCTGGGCAGGGGTTATCTGTGAGCCCCTGCTCTACCATCCTTTATGGGAGGCGGGGCTGGTCCTGGCAGTAGTGGGAGGATGCAGGGTACTTTGGGAAAAGCACAGCTAGCAGCGTCTTTTCTGGTTTGGCCTCTGCAGAATGTCAGCGGGCAGAATCAGGTCAGGGTGGCCACATCAGACCCGTCCCTCTTGGGTGGGCGTAGGAAGGATGCCTTTCCTTGCGATGTGTAGTCGTTGGCAAAGCTTCTCCTGATGCATTAGTCCCTTTGTGTCTGCAGGAAGGTCTGGAGTCCTGCTGAACCCAGGAGCTATCTATAAAGCAGGACCAATGGCACTGACAGTGAGTATGTTTTTGAATTTTACTATCTACCAGGTTTTATAACTGTTTCACACATGTCAACTCATTTATTCCTTACAACAAACCAACAACGCAGGCACTGGGTTGTGCCCATTTTATAGAGGAAGCAGGACAGGCACAGAACGGTTAACCCCTTGCCCAAAGCCACCAGCTGGGAAGAGGCAGGACTGGGGATGAAACTCAGGCAGTCTGGTTCCAGTCTCCTCTATGGCTTCCCCCGCAGCCCCTGCCCTGACTACTTTGTAGAGTTGTCATGAAGTTCAAATGAGCTCAGGGATGATACCGTATTTGGAAAAGCATAAAATTATTATGCAAGTGCAAGGTGTTGTGTGAACAGCTTGCCCCTTCACCAGATACTGGGATGACAGTAAGATTTGACTTTTTAATTAATTTGAAGGCAAACTTGTCAGCTGGAGGCAGAGAATATAGGCCCGATCAGACTTTTAAGAGCATCTCTGTTTTTCCCGGTGCCTTCGGATGGCTTTGATTTTCTCCTTGCCAAATTCCCGAGCCCTGGTTTATTGAGAATTTTCCCTGGGTGTATCTTCCTTAGTTAAACAGTGATATGGCCTATTAGAACCATAGAGGGGGCAGACTTTGAGACCATTGTCTCATTCAGTCTAAGAAATATCTACTCCAGAATATCTTTGCTTTAATAAGTCTCTATGGATTTGTCCTTCATGGCTTTTTCTAAACCCTTGCAAAATTGACTTTATATGTATTCCTTTATTATAGAGTCTCCCCTTCCATCAAAGCTTGTCTATCACAAGCTCTGAGGGAGAGCCAACATGAAAATGTAGAATCAAACAGGTGGGCAGGAGATAATCTGGATGAGACGCAGAGAGAAGGACCTTAGCCGTCAGCCATTGCAGGCCTCCAGGGCCTTCTGCTGGCAGCTGTATTGGAATACACACCAGCATGCCCATAGAAATAAGGAATGCATTCCATTTAGACCCCACCCCCAACAGGTCCCTTCTCTTGAACCGGGTGGAGTCAGAGAACATCTAGAGTTAGTCTTCCAACTTTCTCAAAGGTCCCATAATTTTCCTGAGTGAATCCTGGATTCTGCTTATAGTAAGAGGAGTGAAATATCCACTAATACACACAAACCTTATCTTAGAACCACGTCTCTTTTTGACGGGAAGTAAGGGATGGTTGACAGAATTCGAGCTTCACTTTTCTTGACTCCTTGGTTCCCTTGACTTGTCCCTGATCTGTTCTGAGTGTCGGATTTCTATACCCTTGTCTGCTTCACGTCCCAGGGGCATCTGTGAAGTTTTACCTTAAGGTTGTTGCTGTGGGATCCTTCCCCCCACCTGCCTCTCTTAGGATGTATCACACCTGCTTGTCAAGTATTTCCCCGCTGTTCAAAAATTGGTATCACTACGCTTTGCAAGACATAGCAATAACAGAGTGTGAATCAGCCAAAATGACCTTAAAAAAAAACAATCAACTTGGCTCTGTCTATGATCAAGGCATCGTGTTTCTCGCACGCGTGGTCTAAATTCCAATACTTAGAAGGGAATCTGTGAGGTCATAGCCATCTTTCATCTCTTTTAAAAAAGCATTTTTATTTTCTGTTTTCTTCCTTTTCAGTCCTGGGAACATAAACAAAAGGCTCCAAGGAAATGTAAATCTTATAATGAAATGAATAAGAAGTCTTTTAATGCTTGTAGTAAAAAATCGTACGATAAGGTCATGACTCCAAGTTGAACATCTACCCTGTGCCAGACTCTGCTGGATGTGTTGCAGATTTCATCTAGTTTAATAACACAAAATTGATCAGCATGTGAAGATTACACGACTGGGAAGCTGAAGAGTCAGAAGGCAGTACTCTCAGTAAAATGACTGCTCTGAGTTTGATTGAGGGCCATCCACTCCTGATCACAAAACAGGGATGCAAAGACGCATCGCCCGACTGGAGTGGCGATGCAGTCAGTCGGGGTGATGGCATCCTTACATAGTGCCTGGCACAGATCGGCCATAGAACAAGTGCTGAGAGATGACCCACCACGTCAGAGAATCCCGCGTGTGACCCACGTCCGCATCTAGCCCCAAGCATCGATTCAGATCAGCAAGCGTGAACAGAGAGCTTGTGCTTTGCTCAGCCCTCACTCAGCGACTAGGGAGCTAGAGAAGCACCCAGAGTAAAACCTAAGTCTTGGAACCTCCTTTAAGGACTGAATAGATGGAGGGGGAACAATAGAAATACACATCAACTATTAAAGGTAGACAACGATAAGGCACAGATGAGTAAGACATACAAAATGCGCTAGAATATGGAAGACTTAGGAATCTAAATAAAACTCAATGGGTCGAGCTGGCCACATTCCAACGAAAGCATTCATCAATGTTTCTAGCCCTATGCTAAGTGCTGTGGGAATCAGCAACGCTGTGACAGGAGACCGTCTCCTAAAAGAATTTACGTCTTATAAGAGAGACCATACACGTAAGGGACCACAAATTGCACTCAGCAGCGGATGTGCTGGGCTTGGAGACCCAGCCTATAAGGCCATGAGGGCATTGCTTTTGGGGTGATGTCCCTTTAAATTCCTCCTCTGCTCTGTTTCTGTTCACAGTTCCTTGGCTGGCAGGATATGTCCCTCTTGAGCACAACTGGGGAGTCATGGTGGGAGGGGCTCTCAGATGCCACCTGCCACATTTAACAGGGACTTAGGGCGGCTGATGAGCTCCATCCTTAATTAGGAAAGCCGCTAAAAACACCACCAGAGGGCCCCTGCCCAGTCTAAGAAGCCGCCTGTTTGCTAATGCTGAGTCGCTTGGGTTGATTGATACTTGTTTTGCGATTCCTTCCGTCAGCTTTCTCTGGTCCGGCCATCTGTTTTCTATCCAACAAGATGCATGTTGGCGCCTATCCTTGTCTGATTTGCAGTGACGATGACTGAATGATGGGTGGGGGGGCTTGAACTGGGGCTTGGCAGTGATGTGCCTTTGGCATAGAACTGACCCTGAGAGAATGCAGCCATCAAGGGCTGGAAAGGCTTCTTGGGCTTTGGGTTAAATCGTGAGGTTCAGAGCAGAAGTTAGCCGAGGGTAATGAGGAACCTCTGGTGATGCTTCTAGAGCTTCTGCGAAAGAGCTTACCTGTCTTCCCAAGTCCACTCACTGGCCCTTTCCACTCCATTTTCATGTCTGGACATTTTCCTGTCTGCCCCCCGGAAAAAGTTCACACCTAATTCTTCTGAGTCAAAGCGCTTCCTTCTTTGGCAATAACCATCATACTGGGAAGGGAAACAAGAAAGTAAAGCATAACCCTGCACGCAGACAGCTTATAATCTTGGTTGGAAACACACAAACACACACACACACACTCATTCGTACGCACACACTCACACATACGCTTATATATAAAAGATCTGAGGAAAATACAGTAGAATTTCTTGTGAAATTAGGGTTTAAATTATGTTAGCAATAGTAGTCCCAAGAAAAGAAGAGTTTAAAATGGTCAATAAAACTTAAAATCATCAAGAAATGCTTTAGAAGGGAGGCAACTCATGATATGAGCCTTAATGCCTGGATAATATTTAGATAAATGAAGCAATAAGGAATGGGTGGAGAAGACATGTATTTAATACACATATACATGCATATGCTACGTGCATAGGCTAAACTTTGCTTTTGAATAACTGTCTGAGTGTAAAAGAAAGTCAGGCCAGAAAAATGCTAAGTTTGCTAAACTGTGTTTGCTAAATTATCTCCCCAGCATCAGTCTGAGGATGTTGCTGGAATCTGCAGAAGAGGAAGATGCTCAGCCTCCAGAGGGAAAGTGCAGAAAGAGCTGTATTGGGCAGAGCCAGCTGGGTCAGCTGGTGGGGGTGGAGCTGGGCTGGCTACTGAGCCTGAGGCTGGGAGGGTAGCGAGGCAGGGGAGGCCCAGCGGCTGCTGTCACCAGCACGCCAAGCTCTGGTTCCATTCAGTGGGATCCGATGTACACAGAGGAGACCCCAGCTCATCAAATGTCTGGATGTCTGGTAATGGCATGAAAGCAGCCACGATTTATGCAGGAAACAGCAGGAAGCTCCAGGGACTCATAAGCATTGAGGGCACCAAGGTCCAAAGTGCACAAGCTGGGGATGTGGCACCTCACAGGTGCTGACTAGGGAAAGAGGCAGCCGTGTGCAGCAGAAGGGTGGGGAAAGACATGCACTGAGGGACATGTGGGTTCTCCCTGGCACTTGGCACATGGACTTTATGGGTGTATGACAGGTTCCAGGGCACCCAGCTGGGGCTGAGGCCCAGGTACCCCTGCCTCTGTTCAGTGAGGACCTGCTAACTTGAATTGCAGGGGCTTTCTTCCCTGGCCTGGACAGGCAGAGAAAGGGCTGCAGGCAGAGATGGGTGTCGGCTATTCCTGTGGGGCGGAAGGAAACTGGGATGGTAAAGCAGGGAAGAGACGGGGCTGACAGTATAGTTCTTAAAAGTTCTCCAGAAAAGGAAAAATAAAAAAAAAAATCACTTCACAGGCCAAGGAAGACACCCAGTACGGAAATGTGAGACCTTGTGACTTTGTGGGAGTGAGATGCAGGGAGTATTGGCAGGAATTATCACTCCAAATTTAACTGCTTAAAAAAGCTGACAACAGAAAAAAAAAATTGCTAAGTGAGGCTCCAAGTTCAATGCTTACAGGTCAAGAAAGAAAACAGCACATTTCTTTGTGTTTTTATTGAATTATCTTTTCATTGCTGAAGATTAAGTGTTTCATTTGTGGCTGGAAAAGTATATTAACTACTTTTTAAAAACTTACTATTAGTTAATTGGTAGTTAACAAATTAAACTCTCATTTGTTTTAAAATAAAAAAAATATATGTTCTATATATCTATACATAAGTCAATATACACATACAGGGACACAAACATATGCTATATGCATGTCACTTGTGTATTTAAATATGAAGCCCAAGTGTTCCCAAGTCCTTTGATCTGGGGTCACCATTTTCTTTGTAGTATAAAAATAATAATTTGAGGCTTTCTTCCCTTGCACTGTTGGGTATTTTGCATCAAACCCAGTATTTCAATTAAAGTAGTGTGTATACAAGGTCCGACAATTAAGTTTGTTAACTTCTTGCAATGATGTTGCTAACCTTTTTTGATATCAGAGGGATTATTCATTATGAATTTGTACCAACTGGACAAACAGTTAACCAAGTTTACTATTTTGAAGTGCTGAAAAGGCTGCATGAAAAAGTTAGATGACCTGAACTTTTCACCAACAATTCATAGCTCTTGCCTCACAACAATGCACCAGCTCACACGGCACTGCCTGTGAGGGAGTTTTTAGCCAGTAAACAAATAACTATATTGGAACACCCTCCCTACTCACCTGATCTGGCCCCCAATGACTTCTTTCTTTACCCGAAGATAAAGGAAATATTGAAAGGAAGACATTTTGATGACATTCAGGACATCAAGGGCAATACAACAACTCTGATGGCCATTCTAGAGAAAGAGTTCCAAAATTTCTTTGAAGGGTGGACTAGGCACTGGCATCAGTGCATAGCTTTCCAGGGGGAGGACTTCAAAGGTGACCATAGTGATATTTAACAATGAAGTATGTACCATGTTTCCCCAAAAATAAGACCTAACTGGAAAATACGCCCTAGCATGATTTTTCAGTATGACATCCCCTGAACATAAGCCCTAACATGTCTCTTGGAGCGAAAACTAATGTAAAACCTGGTCTTATTTTCAAGGAAACACGGTAGCACTTTTTCTAGGATGAGTTCACAACCTTAATTGTCAGACCTTCATGTGTTGGGAGGGGTGGAGGTTAAGTTTCCCTGGTCAGCTCTCACTCCGGAATTCTGCTCCGGTGGGATTCCCTACTTGGGCCCTGCGTCGTGTGACCTCTGTCTACTCTTTAGCTCACCCAATGGGAAGAGGACAACCTCCTTCCTTTGTGGCCCCAAGGGAGCAGTACTGATATAAACACTTGTGAGTAAGGAGGTGACAGAGACTCACTACAGACCAGCCATGGCCAACAATTCCAAAATATTATACACCCCTTTCCAAAGGCCCTTTGAGCACTCCTGCCACTTTTCTGTCACCTGCCTCTGCCCTCACACTTTCTCTGGGTGTGTGCACCCCTGGCTTGGCTATCAGCCCCCAATCAAACGCCTCTCACTTTATCAAACTCAGCAAGTTCACTATCTTTGTTTCGACCTCTTTTTGTTAAGTCTGGTCTGGGTCTCGTCATTTATTAACAAAGCCATTAATTACTTTTTTAAACAATAAAATCATCGACCCTATCTCCAATTTTAGTATTACAGAGGACTGGTAGAAACTTCGAGCCCACGTTTATTTCTTGTCCTTTTCTTTAACTATGTCAAGTTCTTAGGCGAGGCTCCCTTTCTAGCCAATAATCTCTACACAACTGGGCAGTGAAGGATATGGCCCTCTTTTATCTGGCCATTCCTCAGGTGGCATGATTTGTTTTGTTTTATTTCCTCATGTTAAGTATTTGTGTATGCTTCACAACCACAAAATTCAAAATTCCCGTTCCATCCACATTTACTGAAGACCTACCATGCTCCAGATACAATGTCTGGTTCTCGATGCACAGAAATGCATCCTACCCTACTTAAGGAACTTAGAATCTAGTGGGGGAGACTGATACAAACAGAAATGTTTAATACAATGTGGTAAATGCTACACTTTAGACACGCACAGGATGGTATGGTGTCCAGAAGTTGGATGTAGAATGTCTTGGCGGTGCAGGGTAGTATTCTAAGAGGAAATGAGGCTTGAGCTGAGTCTCAAAGGGTCATTATGAGCAGCCAGGTACAGAAGGAGAAAACAGAGAGAACAGCCTTCTAGGCACAGAAAGTTGTGTTGGAAAGAGTGTGGAGGCGTGAGGCAGCAGAGGGTATGTAGTCAAGTTTGGTGTTATTAGAGCATAGAGAACAAGGCATAGTCTTGTGGGACATGAGACAGGAAATGAAACCTGGAACTAGTCACGGCAATCCTCTCTAGCCTGCAAAGAAGCTGGAACTTTATCCTGTATCCAGTGGGGAGCTATTAAGCAGGAGATGGACCGTGGTGAGATGTTGACCTTAGTTCCCCTTCATGGCAATGAAAACAACAAAGCTGAGCTGGGGCAAGACTAGTAGCAGGAGAATTAGCTAGAAATGTAGTTGTGATAGTTCAAGCAGAAGGTAATGCAGCTTGACTAGGATGGAAAGAGAGTTGACTATTGAAGAGACTACATTGGCTTTGGTGATCTGTGGGATGCTTATCTCAACACACCTGCAGAGGTTGGGGACTGTCCCCTCCCCAGCAGCATCAGCAGATCTCATGGCAGCCTGCCTGGTGCAGTGTCCCCAAGACACCCCCTGATGGACAGAACTACAACCAGAGACTGAGGAGACTCCCTGTGCAAAATGGTGGGCATGGGTGCATCTGTTGAGTACTTTAGGCTGCAAGTAAGAGAATATCCCACCTTCAATGGACTTAAAATGATGGTAAAATGATCTCCCGTAACAAGAAGTCCTGAGGCAGGGGGGCCATGGGTTAGTTAATTCGGCAGCTCAGTAGTGTCACGGGCACTTCTTCTCTGTGCTGCCACCCTCAGCACACGAGCTGGTCCTTGCCCAGTCGCCCTCATGGCCAAGCATTGCTTTCGTACCGAAAGCCTCCAAGACCAGAAAGTCGCTTCCTTTCTTATGTCTCTTGTTTGAAATGAGGTGACTTCTCCCAGAAGCCCTCAGCAAACATCCCCTGTCCGTTGCTGGCCAGCATTGCTATGTCCATGGCTCAGACATTGGTACGGGGAACAGGACCACCAGGACTGGCGTGGGCTAATCAAGACAGTCCCCTTATCCCTGGGGAAGGGGACAAGGCTGTTCTCCTCAGAAGCACGTGGCTAAAGGAAGGAGCAGGAAATCTGAGCACATTCTGACTTCTGTTAAGAAGGAGAGGGGAAGACGTCTTATGTGACGGGAAAGGAAAGTGGAAATTTAACACACAATGAAGAAGCAGATCCCTTAGTTCCAGAAGGTGGAGTCCCCAGGCCTCATAATCCTTGAGTTTGGGACGTACAGACCCAGGGGCAGGAGATGGGAGATGGTGACAGGTGTAGTTTTAGGGACCCAGAGCACTTGTTTCTGAGATCTAGGAGGAGCTGAGAGACAAGCAGCTGGTGAGTAGGGCTGGGGAGAAGATCTCAAACTTGCCAAAGTGGGAATAAAAGGAAACTGGATACGTTTCCAGGCATTGTATCACAGTGACAGCACAAGGCAGGGAAAATTTCCCTGCCTTGTCAAACAGAATTCCAATAGGAAGGATGTCATTTGATCACCCAGAGTTTGTCGAGTCCTTGGGTTCTATCACCACAAGAGTTTAGCAATGCCCTCCTCACCAGCTTACAGCGGTTCAAGCACATGTAAATGTGGAAGAATGTTCAGGGCTTCTGGAGCCCTATGGCAATCCTTTATGTGTTGTGTGATTCATTTCCAAAGTCTCACTTGCGCTTCTTGAAGAAATGCCTCCAGGTGAGGACTGATGTCTTGGGAAGAAGCAGGTGACTTAGCCAAGGCCACACAACTGATACATGGTAGAGCAAGAACTAAACTCAGGATTCCTGGTGTACTTCTTTGCTGCTTCTCCTCATAATATGACCATTCACTCAAGAGCTCAGACAAGTGCCAGAAATAGTGTGTAATCACAAGGGAGAACAAGAGAAAAAAATAAATGAGAATGAAGCTCAGAAAGGAAGAGAGAAAAGGTAGCTGGGTGATCCCACCGTGGATGATTCCCCACTCTGTCCCCACTGCCAGGCCTTGTCCCCAGTGTTCTGAGTGTTGTGTGTGTTCACCAGAGAGGGAAGCGCCCATACACACCTGTCAGGAATGGGTGAATGCAGAGCTGTTCCTATCTTTGTGGTCCTTCCTAAAGAATTTTACACTTCAGTTTATTCTCCCTTTTCTCCTAAGAAGAGTAAAGTGAACACACAACTCTGGTGTGTCTGTCCCAGCATGCGCCCCTGGGCTGCTCCCCCCACCACGTTGCTTCTCTTTTTATCCTTTCACACCAAACACTTTCAAAGTTAATTTCAAAGAGCTGGGAACACTTGATAGTTTTAATTAATCCTATGCCTGGGGAAATATGATTTTGTGCATCCGAGGCCTCTCGGCTTCTCTGGATAGATAGCTTCTTCTGGGTAATGCCAGCGTTTCCAATTTAGCTGTGATTATGCCAACCACTCTGTTTGTTTGTTTGTTTGTTTAATGCCTTAAAGAGAAGCTAATGTGGATGTGTGTGTCCTCAGGAAGAGCTTTCTAGTTTTCCTAATAGTGCTTCCTCATTAAGCAGCACTTTAGGCCTTTCATGGTGTTCTTGCCTCAGCGTCTCCATCAATCTTGTGAGCGGGGGAGGGAAGGTGGCATCTCTGTGTGGAGAGGGAGAACCTGAGGCCCAGAGAGGTGGTTTGTGGCCAGTCACACAGTTAGAGGGAGTGTGATGCAAAGCAAGCGGACCGATGTGTAGATCAGGATTCTTTACACCACATCTCATTTTACTTTCTGTGAGAATTCTAGTGAGATCCAGTGGCTACACGGCTCATGGTCACTGTTAAGCTGATGGGTCTTCTGCTATTGGGGAAAAGCTCATTGTTGCCACACTGAGCCACAAAGGTTCAAACTGTGTCACAATTCTCCAGGCCCTTACCTGGGCCCCTCCAGTCCAACCCACCCCATTGCATAGCAAGAAGGCATTTTGCTAAAATACAAGAGATTCTTAGAGTGAGATAAACACCAGTAGGTAAGTCATAGATAAATAGTTCCATATTCGTGGCAAAGGTCCCAACTTAAGCTATCTTTTACAATAGTTCTATTTAATTATTGCACAAGCTATGTCTCATTTGGTTTAAAGCGGTGGAAATACAACACAAATTGGCTTCCTCGTAACACAGACGTCCAGTTCTAAGTCTGGGATCAGATGTGGCTTTATGCAGGAGCTCAAACAATGTCACCGTGATTCAATTTCTCTCCATCTCCTGGCTCTCTTTAGCACACCTCCATCCTCAGGGAAGCTCTACCCTTGCGGTTTGAAAGATGACTGCATTGGCTCTAGTCAACTTCAAATGTTTGAGAGTAAAGGGTTTTCCCAATGGTTCCCACAGAAGCCCTGAAAATTCCTCTGAATGGCTTGGTAAAGTCATGTGCCCGTTCTATACCAACCTGTGATGAGCTGATGGGTCGGGCCAAGGCCATATACGTCACAGCTGGTGCCGATGATAAACTGAACCTTACCCAACAGCTCATGGGATAAACATTGGAAAGCGACCACTCGGGAAAAATTAGAATAAAATAATGGAGGAGGAACGGATGCTGAGCAGAACTCTCTGTCCCCCCCAAATATAACTATATCCCACTCTTCTTTCCTCATTTTTACTTTTAGGCTAGAGTGAGGGAATTATAGAGGCATACTTCATTTTATTGTGCTTGACTTTATTGTGTTTCGTACATGTTGTGTTTTTAACAAATTCATGGCAAGACCCTCCCTCAGCAAAAAGATTATGAGATGCTTTATTGTAATACTCACTTGATTGGAACTGAACCTACAATATCTCTGAGGCCTGCCTGTACACTCACCTCCCTTGAAAGCAGAGGAAGCAAAATCTTTTCAGATTGAGTCCTGAGCCCATAACTGGTTTATTGGTACCCGATGTTAGGGTCCTCATTGAACTTTTTGTACAGAATCTTCCTAAATGGAACTTCCACGTTCCATAGCTCTGGAGTTAGGAATTCTAAATCCTTCAGTTAAAGAAAACATCCCCCCTACCTCTAAAAACCTTGTTTACCTGTGTACAATTTAGCCTCTTACTCCCAGCCCAAGCGTCACTGGCTGCAGCTTTGACAAGCTTTGGCTCTTCCATCCAGCCCTAACTTGTTTCTACTTTCCTGGGAAGACTTTATGAGGTGCAAATCATTTGATCTTATTTTGTTCTTTCTTGAGTCAATTTTTTCTTTCTCTCTTCATTGCCCTGTGCATGCATGCGCTCTTGGAAATAGAGGGGCATCCTGGGGCAATTAGAACAGGTCCTTTTCAGCTTCTCTACATACCTCACTCTGCTGGAATAGAAAATAGACACAGACTGTCACCCATGTATGCTGTTATCATTGGGGCTGTGCCTAACTACTTCAACTGAAATCAGTATGGGTGACAATCTTCTCTTTTTATGGAATCAGGAAACTCATAAGCATGTGTAAGACTTCCTGGGAGATGATGCCACTTTCTTTGCCTGTCCATTTGTTGGTTTGACCAGTGGCTGGATTATAGGGGCCCCAGAATCCTAAACCCACTCTAATGAGGAGCCTTCTGAAGTTCATTCCTGTAGGCGCCTCATAAGCAGGGAGATAAGAATCCTCTCACTTATTTACTCAAACACGCAATTGAAACATCTACAATGTATTCACGAAAAGTATATTTTCTCCCTGATTCAGGAGGTCCTCTGATATTCGGGAGGGTGTTGGTGTGCAGGGGGTTGGAGAACATTTGTAATGAAGCATCTTGATACTCTTGGAGGAAAAGTGAAAGTTGGTGGGCAAAGGCCCAGACAAGACAGTGGTGAGCCCCAGACCCGGCGGAGACAGGTCTTCCCGCAAAGCCCGGCAGCCTCTGAATGCAGGGGCTGCAACTGGAGGGCTCCAGCACTTGTGTTATTTTCCTTGGCAAGATGGACTATGAATTTCTCAATGGCAGGAATGGCATCTTCGTCATCTTCTGATTCTCCCAAAGGGCAGCATACACACTGAGAGTTCAATGTGTGTTGATTAATGAAGGAATAACGTACTATTAATAAATGTATGAAAGAACAAATGAATGAATGAATAAATGAATGAATGAGTAAAGAGTGCTGTTGTAGCAGCCTGGTCAGTAGGATAACTCACTGAGGCCAGTCTGACTTCTGCTGTATAGGTTACCTGTACATTAGGGACCTAAGGATACTGTCAACCTTGACAGCTTCATGACACTTATGAGTAGTCACACATGTGACAACTCTTGCTGTGGTAAGATATGCCTTAAACCATCAAGTTCCTTATTTTTCCTTAAAATTCATTTCTTTTTCTTAAGGGCCCTTCCATGTGACTCTCCCCGCCTCCCAGGAGGTCAGGACAGTGGGATCAGGTGCCAGGACTTTTTCTCTATGTAATGACTCTGCCCTGATTCAGAGACAATGGTGGCACGGCTGTGTTGTCAGCCAGGAGCTCCTTCTGCTTTGGGGGAATTCTCTTGTACCCATTTATGAGATGCCTGGTAGAAAACCGAGGACATGGTTCTGCATTGGCCCACCCATGATGGCACATGCAAAAGCCCAGTGTGTCCCTCACCGAGTTAACAAGGAACTTAGGAAAGGACACGGAATTGTTTTCAGCTGGGGCTGCAATGGAATCTGGCGCAGGGGTCTCATTTCGCAAACCCAGTGCTGTCCCCCAACCCCTCAGGGTTTTCGTTTTGACTCCTGCGGGGCCTTCTTTAGGGCCCTAGGCTGGGTCTTGGGCCTTCCCTTTCTGGGAGAGCAAGCGGGAAAATGCAACACCCCCCACAGCCCTCAGTGATCCCAGCCTAGTGATGGGATGTCTCTCGAGATACAGTCTCACCCTTGCTCTTCCCTCCTACTCTTCCTGAGGCAATTTGTTCTGACAAACACGCAGCAGCTGGGTAATGGGACATGATAGCTTCAGGCGGTAGAACAGGAGGCTGCTAATTTATAAATAAATAATTGTTGAATTAAACCAGAGACTCAGGCAAACCATCAGGGGGCGTGGGGCAATCAAAAGCTCCAGACCTAAACCTAGCTCTGGAGGAGGGGAAGAGGGAGGTGCGGGCTGCAGATGGACCATGGGAAGTTGTTCTAGAGTCGGGAAAAACTAGATACCGTGTTTCCCCGAAAATAAGACCGGGTCTTAGATTAATTCTTGCTCCAAAAGACGCATTAGGGCGTCTGTTCAGGGGATGGCATCTTGAAAAATCATGCTAGGGCTTATTTTCCGGTGAGGTCTTGTTTTCGGGGAAACATGGTATCAATTTAAATGTGGCTTTGCTTCTTGTTAGCTATGTGACCTTAAAACTCAATCAACTTCATAGAGTGTGTTTCTTTATCTTAATACTCGGTTAATAGACACGTCATCAAGCATGAATGGGTTACTATGAGGATGGTTCCTGACTTTCAGAGTTGTGAGAATTAACAGAAAAAAACTGCTCATTCATTCATTCATTCAGTAAAAAGCATGTATCAGGTTAGGTGCGTGCCTGTCAGAGTTCGTGGCAGATGCTAGGTTATCACTATTCTGTATGTGATCTCTGTCTCTAGAGCTCGGTTTCCTGTTAGGAACCGTAAAGGGTGACAGTCTCTAAGGATTCCTTTGGCTCCAACTTTGAATAGTACAGACGTCCCCCTCCCAGCGCGGTGAGAGTCTGGCCACGGTAACCCAGGTTTCTGGCTGAATGCAGGGCTATGTGCCTGCTCCCAGCATAAACCTGTCCCCAGAAGCCAGCCCCCCCCTCCCGCCCCACTCCTGTGCCTGAGCTCTGCCATCGGCCGGCTTTTGGGAAAACCTCGCCAGTGCAGAGGTTTGGAGCCAGTTAGCATCAGCTGGCATTTACAAGCGACATTTAAAGGTCACCTCGATCCTCCTGCTGGGGAATTGGGGAGGGAAGGTACAGCTGAGAATGAGGACTTGGGTTGAATCTAATGAGCTTGGGCACGAAGCTAGGCGGCTACAAGCAGAGAACAGTATGGTGTGGGGGTGAACGAGGCTTTTGTTAGCATGAGGCGTTGGAGAAGTTCAGGGTATGCAAAGCCCGGGAGGAGGAGGAGGGAGGATCTTTCGGCTCTGTGAAGAGAGAGGTCCTCGTTGGCTTCATCCCCACCCGTGTGGTCATACTGAGGGCCCTGGGTTTGTGTCCTCTACAAAGTGTGGTCAGAGAGGAAAAGGTTGGTGGAAAATGCACGGAGAAAATACTCTAGGTCATGCCTCAGACATCCTGTATCCTGCCCAAGGGACCAGTCCACCATATGGTTAGAGAGGTTCATTAAGCATATTTTCTGAACTAACAGTTAGGACATATTATCATCTAATCGGACCGGCCGGCACTCCATCACGCAATGGAGAGATAAAGAACATCCTATCTGCAATCGAGGCTGCCGTGGGAAATAAGACACTTGGACCCCACGGAAACAGGTGACTGAGACTAGAGCATTGCTGTTCCTAGTCAGAGGAGACAGTGCCGCTGATGGAAGCTGGAAGGCAATGCACTGGGAGCTCGTTGATGATAAGTACTACGGGTAATGCAGGCCCTATTGTTAGCCCTGCCAGCTGCTAACTGCCCATTAACTTCTCCTTTCCTCCCCAGGGACCGTCCTCACATGTGACCTAGCAGTGTGAAACTTTAACTCCCCTGCCTGTCCTCTGTGTCCTGAGGATGACCTCATAGCTGCTTCTGCCCCACCGTGCCTCCTGAGATCGTGCCCGACTAGTGCTGGGCATTTGATCTTAGACGGGCACACTGCCCAAGCCTATGCTGACTGCAGCTACCTGAGGTATGGGGCATGGTGGTGGTGGCAATGACCCCACCCCTCTCTCCGAGGGGAGGCATTTATCACATGGGTCTCTGCCCTAGGGCGGGTTTGTGTGATAAATACGAAGAGGGTCATGGAAATGGGCTTGCTTTCCATCGTTCATAAAAAACCTACCCGTTGTCAACCCCTGGGATGCCATATACACCTTGACAGATGTTGATATTAAATCAAAAACTACTAAAGCTTCCCAGCTTTCCCTCTCTCTTCAGTCTTCTGGTCCTCAGCAGAGTGCCGAGCGGAGAGTTTGGAGAATGCTCAGGAATGGGTCGAGAGCCCGCTGGGCAGTGCGATCCATGGAAAGCCCTGCTTGCCCTCGTGCTTTCCTTGGGCCCTCCCTATTACAGGCAAGACTGCATCATTTCCACCTCTGAGGACCATTCCTCTGTGCCTGAAGGAATCCCCTGATAAAATGCAGACACCCTGGGGAGGGTCTCAACTGCATTGCACTGCACCCACAGTAAGCGGCTGCCAGTTTTAGTGGGCACATTTTAGCAAAGGATTAATTTATCAGGCTTATTTCAGATGTGACACCTAGTTGAGAGGGATTTAGAAAAGAAGGAGTCCGATGGCAGTAAACAGAAGGAGAAACACAGGAAAGCCCGAAGAGGAGAAAGTGGCTGCCTTGGGAGGCCAGCCTACTGGTGGTATGTGTGTGGGTGTGTGTGTGGGGTGTCGGGGGTTGACATGGCTCTGGCAGTGATGCAGCCTTGGGGCTGGCTTTTGACCAGTTTGGAGGGAAAGTGAGGGAAATGGCACACCTGGCAGGACAGAGGACTGAGGGTGCAGCTGCAGGGACGGGCGTAGGACCCCAGACGTTGGGCTGGCCCACAGCTGTGCAGAGTGCATGCCTCCCACCAGTCCAAGGGGCCCTGGAAGCCTCCTTCCTGGTGTCTTAGGGCCCAGGAGCCAGGGTGGCCCTCCTGGGCCCTAAGACACCAGGAAGGGGGGTATCTAAGGAACCCTGCACATAGCAGTTGGCGGTGGGAGTCCCCAGAGGCAGCAAACAACATTCCCTTACCCTCTGTTCACAGTTTTCCCTCTGATCTGCTTTGCGCACCACTGTTTTTATGGGCTGATCTCCAGAGAGACTTTAGCAGAGCTTTTTTTTCACCTCCCTAATGCAGCGCCCAACCCTTGCCTGCCCCCTTAGGGAGGGAGGTTTTCACAAACAGAAACTAGAGTGTTTTCACAGAAACAAAGAGACTAGAGCCTCCTTGGAGGCATTAGTGCCTGACTGTGTGGTATTGGATCCTCTGAGGCTGGAAACAGTCAGATCTGTCCTTTTAAAGAAGAGCCCTGATTTCTGAAAAACCTCGGGAGGAGAACCCTAAAGACTGAGCTTGAGAAAAAGGGGGGGAAGGAGGGGAGTGGTGTTTATGGACTGCCTACTGTGCGCCCTTCACGTTGTCCCCTTCACGCACATCTCCTGCCGCATGTGAGGTGAAAGAGTGCTCTTACCTCAGAAACGCAGATGCCGAGGTTCTGTGACTGGCCCGGCAGGTCAGTGATGGGCACTGAATTCAAATCCATGTCTGTCTGCCTCCAGAGGGAAGGACATACACCCGTCCTCTTCTCTGTTACTCTGGGCCTCAGGCCAGAGTCCTGGGGTGACATCCCGGCAAATCTACAACTCTGAGCCATCCCCTCTCTTCTTGAGGCTTGCCCCACTCAAGGTGTCTAACTCTCTTTGGTGTGAGCTGGGGTCCTAGGACACCTTCATATTAAAAAGAAGTCTGCTTTGGGCTGACACCCCAATAGAACAAATAAAGGAGGGAAGAAGTTAAAGCTCTGCTGGAGAGACAAGCCAACTGAGTCACAAGCACAGGGATCAACTTCCCTCGGCTAGGCTGGTTATTAACACTCAGAATCCTCATCCATTCATTAGTGCGGCAAGCACTGTCTAGTGACAGGTTAATTACACAGTTCTGGGTAATTAGAAAGTAAATATATGTTAAGAGGACACCACTGTCAAGATAAAAACTGTCTATTACTAGAAAGCTCTCTTTGCATAACAAACCCCACCTTTATATATTCGACCTGAAGAGAATTCTTTTGTTGTTGCTTTGAGAAAAATCTCCTCGGCTCGTGTCCCCTCCCACCCCCAGCTAAATTGTGTTTCACTCTGGTTCTTCCCTACCTGCTTTGTCCTCCCCTCAGGAATGCACCCTGCTGGTCCTAGCCGGAGCTCAGCTTCTATTCTGGGGTGAATGTCTCTTGTGTCAAAGCTGTTGTACTTGAGGTTTACATGTAGCCTGGAAAGGTTTGGGAGAACTTCCTGGTTTCCTGGGATTGCATGAGGTAAAAACATTCCACTTCTTCTGCTGCTACCTGCTGTGTGGGGATGGGGGGCCCTCTCAGACTGATTTACTGGAAAATGGGAACAGTGCTGAACTAGAGTGACCCCCTTCAGGGTCAACAGCCTTATAGTCATTCATCCCTCAGATAAGTCCAGAGTTGGTCTCTGCAGGGCTTTTCTTGTGCTTTCTCTCTGGGAGGCTCCAGCCTCTGGGCCCCGGGGCACTGACTTCATTGGGAAAAACACATGATGTGACCACAGGCGCTAGCTCTGTCCTCCTATACCCTGGCCCATCAATCCTGCCTGCGTATTTTGAACAACAAAAACAAAACTGTAAATTAGGTTTATTCTCTGTGACATGTGATGAATGACCACCCAAGAGGAAATGGCGGATTATTTTTGCACAGGCATCCCTTAGCAGGACGTGCTCCAGGTAATAAAAATTTCTGTGTGGTTTGGTTCGACTTGTTTTAGAATCAAGGTCTAGACTTTGTCTGAGATACCATTCCTAGTTTGCCACAGGATAGGAAATACTTAGTAAATTCTGCTAAGCTTTCAAATCTCCCCCATGAACCACAAATTAGGAACATGGACACTTAGCCCAAAACTTGAGTTTTCAGCCATTTCTGCATCTTCAACCTCCTCCTTCTCCTAGTCAGCATAGGAGAGAGCAGTGAAAAACCAGGTGGCCTGTCAATCTTTATCTCCTCTCTTTCTTGAATTCATGCATGGGTTCAACCAACGCTTACTGAGTATCAACTATATGGCAGGTGCTGAGCTAAGCCTTGGGTCCACAACTCTAAATTGACCAATCTCCATGCTCAGAGGGCTGACAGACAGGATGGGGAGAAGGGCAGAGTGGCAGGAGGCATGCACATGTACAGGAGTAACGAGTGTTGAAAGAGCAGGAGCAAAGGACCACCTAATAGCCCCTTGTCTCTGAGAGAGGAAGAGGTTAGGATCTGAGAAGGCTTAAATGAGGAGATTATATGTGCTCTGAGCCAATCACTCTTCTGCTTAAGGTCATAAGGGCCAGCAGAACCAGGCCTGGAACCCAGGTCTTCAGATTGGTCAAGGCCTAGGACACCTTGTGCAATGTTGGACCAACAGCTACTGTATAACTGTCAGTTCAGTCTGAGTCTGAACCCCACATCGTAACTAACAGTGTGGATAGCAAGTGGCCAGATCTCCCCTGGGGGCCACAGCCAATTGACAATGACAGGGTGACAAACAAGCAGGGGGAGAGCTCAGCGCACATTGAGGTCTGGGTGGTCAGGGGGTTTTCAGTGAACCTGGGTCAGTCTACAGGGCATGTGGTGGGGAAATTGGAGAGATGATGTTTAGTTGTAAGGCTGCTCTCTGAGGCTGCCTGGTCAACCTCGCTCAGTAAAAGCCTGTGTTCTTTGCCCAGGGATTTGCCTGCTTCTGGAAATATACCTACACAGAATGTGGGAAGGGTGGCATAGGACCAGGATGGAAATGGAGCTGACACAGCATGTTGGTAAGCCCCTGATGCATGTAGGATCTGTACTGGGGGACCCTGCTGGCCCCTCTTGCCATGGAAAAGGGTCAGCCCCCTGGCTCCCCTTCCTTTGGGCCTGACTTCTCCTCTCAGCAGACAGAACAAAGCTTAGGAGGCCCATTGTCTGGCCCTAATAGCTTCTTCCCTGTGAGACCCTCCTCCCCTGTCACACCTGCCTGAATGCTGTCAGGGGCCTTTCCAAATGGGAACTGATGCTCTCTTCCGCAGCCTGGCATCCTGGTGACATCTCCTGACATGGCATTAACAGAGAGAACAGCAAAATGGATCCCCTGGGCCACAGAACATTGATTTCTTGTTTAGGCCCCTTAGCTATGCATCAACAGTCAATGTGGTAGGTTTGATTAGGTTTCTCCATGAGAGGGTACAGGCTAGGGAAGACAGAGTGCTCAGACTGGAAAAAAAAAGTGTGTGGGGGGGATGGGGAAGAGAAGAGTGGTTTTAATTCCTTAAATCATAAGGGGAGGGTGAAGGGTTTGTTGTAAGGATTTGGTGAGAAGGCACTTCTTTTCTATGTTTGCCACTGGAAAAGAACAAGAATTATGGGCTCCTTCTGAAGTCAAATACTTGTCAAAACTCAGTGAGGCCCAGCCCAGGTCCTAGACCTTCCATCCCCAAAAGAGGGGCCATAAGCTTTTTTCAAGGAACACCATTAAAATGCATTTCTCTGTAATTGTTCCCCAAACTCTGTTGGTCTCACACTCTGACAGTGGGGGGAGGGGGTCAGGATTTTACTGCCCCCCCCCAACCTTCAGAGTCAATCCTTTATAACAAGCCAGAGCTGCTTTTTCCTTTAACAAAAACTTTTCCTTTAAGAAAAGAAAATACAATGACTAGGAAATACCCATTGGAGCCTTCTACCCAATTAAAACTTGTTTCTGTAGCTGGACAGAGCTCACCTTGCTCCCCATTGAAGAAAACCTCCATTATCTTGAAATGCATTCCTTGCTCTGGCGCAATAAATAAAGCATTTTCACAAAAGAATAACATTTATATCATCACCAGGAATAGGAAACACAGCAAATGAAAGATGCTGGTAGTAATGAGCAAGCTAGTTTCATTTTTGTCCTAGGACTTCTTAATGCAGCAACACACCAGCCCCAGCCCCAATCTTGGCTCTGTTTAAATATACATCTCTCTATGTTTGTATATATCTCACTCCCTGAATATACATCGATAGATAGATAGATATTATCTCTTTAAAATATTAAAATAAATTACGTCTTTGCACAGAATACAGACATTAATTCTGCTTCCAGGAGATTTGTCAAATCAGTGGCCTGTGTTTGCATAACAAGTTTTTTGGTTACGTGGTATGGAATATAAATTACCATGTTGTCAGCAATGTTGCTTTCGTGGTTGAAGATGAGCTTTGTGTCCAGGTAATGTCTAAAGGTAGCTGAGTCTTCCTGGAAGTGGCTGCAAATATAGGGGAAAGGAAAGTGCTGGAAAGATATGAAATGAGGAGAATCATACTGTGGTTGGAAAGCTGTCCTCCCTTCATTTTTTTTTTTAGAGAAGAGGATTCCATTCCTTTACCTCTTTCATTGCATTTTACACACACACACACACACACACACACACACACACACACACACACACACACACAGCTCTGATCTCGGTTTTGAATTATTTGGTGGAACTGAGGATTATTTCCTGCCAGATTTGGGACAAACATTTTAATGCATCTGGATTGTCCTGAGGTTTAAGGCACAGAAGGCTCAAAGCAGGCTCATAAGCTCCAAATTTCCAGGATTTGTTGTCTGTGTTATAAGTAAGGCTTCTAATAATAGTTAATATTACTTGACGGCTCAGTCTGTACCAGACACTGCACTAGGAGTTTTAAGCGCATTACGCCATTCATTCTAACAACCCTGTGACAGAGGGTGTGACTTCCCCTTTGGAGATTAGGAAACTAAGACATATAAAGGTTAGGAAAGTTGCCGAGGGACCGTAGACAGGAAGCTGCCGATCCGGGGCTTGAACTCCAGTCTATCTGAGTCAGGAGGCCAGGCTTTCAGGGAGCTCAGATGCCCTTGGCAGCAGAAGACTCCCTGACCGGGGCTCCAGGGGATGGACTCAGACAATGGCTGGTGCCTGGCTGTTCTTGTGGGATTGAATGGGGTATTGGAGGAGAGTTCTCAGACAAACTCACCTATTTAGTGTGGGGATGTTTAAAAGAACTAGAATGTTTTAGCCACTTCTTGCTTCCCCTCACCTCACTGCGTTTTTTCACCAAACTGTACACTGTGACCTCTTCAGAGTTCATGAAATTTGGTGCAGAAAGGACCTCTACTTAACTGGTCTACTTGCGCATTTTATACATGAGAACACTGAAGTCTAGAAAGGAGAGGGCTGTCCCCAGGGTGAGGTGACTCAGTGTGGGATAGAGCTAAGGTGGGCATCGTCCCCAGTTTTCTGGCTCTTTGTCTAAAGTCCAGAAAGAGCTCATTTAGGCTGGCTTTGGAATAGAGTAGAATGGAGCCCAGACAAGCTTCTAGAGCCATGCCAGGGGTGCTGTGGGTCTGGGTGGACATGGCCCTGCTGGCCCAGACCTGACCTCTAGCTCTGTACATGATACAGGGAGTCCAGATAATGAGCATTTGGTTTGCTCACCCTGCTTTCCAGAATGCCAGCTCTGTAGGTGATTGTAAGGTGCTTTGCTGCAATCATGGTATTTTTTTCATGATCATTTACAGATACAAAATCCATCTAGAGCTGTTTAAACAAGCCTATAAAATTTGTCTCTGCTGTTTCCTTTTTGAAATATTCAGTTCATCAAGATTGAAAGCTGATGGCTAGAACAAAACTTTATTCAGATTTCAGCCGTTCTTTTTCCAGTCTTGATATTTCTCCCTCCAAATTACATTTATATCGGAAACGTTTCTATCCATAATTTTCATGACATCACATGAAAGATGTTTCTTAATTGAGCAGATGTAAGAAAACTTCCTGGGTTGCTCTGCAATGCTCACTGCACCCTTTGTTCTATTGAGCCCAATTGTCCCCTAAATAATAGCAATAGTAAAGCAATCAGAATATGTTGCTTTTATTTTCGCATTTAGCAGCAGGACTAGATTGAGCTGACACCACATGTGTCCAAATGGGTCTGGGGAATCCTTAGACAGATGTGTTTTAGGGCTTTTCTGTTACTAACAAAGAACATGAGCGTTGGAATTTTTTTTAACTGTGATATGGCAGACTCCTAGTTACCGCCTGATTGTCCTACTTCCTTTTATATAGTGACAGAGCCCAATTTTTAATTGGAAACATTGCTTCCCAGATAAAATACTACATTTCCCAGAATCCCTTGTGACTAAGTAAGGCTATGTGACTAAGTCCTACCCAGTCATATGTAAGAGGAAGTCTAGTGTGGGACTTTCAAGAAGTCTCTTAGAAAGGAGGGAGTCTTTCATCTTCTATTTCTCTACTGTGCTCCTTGGAACATAGAGGTGACAGCTGGAGCTCTAGCAATCTTTCAGGACCCTGAAGATAAGGACATCTTAGAGGTAGTGGAGCAGAGAGCTGAAAGGAGCCTGGTCCCATTTCAATGACTGTGAATCTGCCATGACACCCCCTAAACGCTACCTCTAGATTTCTTTTAAGTAAGAGAGAAATTAGCCTCTATCATGAGACACCACCATCCTTCAATTCTTTGTTAATCTAAGTTAGGCCTAATTCTGGGTTCAGTTCTTGTCTTTTATCAAGTTATTAACCTCCGAGCTTCATTTTCCTTAATGTAAGACTTACTGGTTTCCAGTTTTATCATCTTCTATGTTGTCCTAAGAATCAAACATGTATTAGATGCCCAGTAAATGCAAAGCACACAGCAAAGTTCTTGCTATTCTCTCCCCTTAATATTTTCAGGGTGCTATTTTTTTCAAGTAGCTGGGTATAAAAATCATGTAACAAGAATATTTAGAATAATCCAGGGATGGACTATGTGGATAAGTGGCCAGATTACAAATGTAGAGTCTCATTACTCAGTTCAGTTTGACCAAGGTAAAATAATTAACCAGAGTTTTAGTTTCTGTCTCATTCCAAAGTTTTTAGCTTCTATCCATTGTGTACACTATAGCTTTTTTACACAGTTGCTCTATTTACTGAGGAAATAGAGGACTTACTGAATGTTTTATTCAGGTATTACACCTGGGGAGAAAAAAAAAAAAAGAAAACAATCCAGTTTTGCTCCAGTCAATCTCCTGACATCATAATTCTTAAAGTCACACATTCTTCATTTGCTGACATTTCTCTGAATTTACATCTTCTCTCTCGGTTGGTCTATTTCGGCTTACGTGGGTAATTCCCTACTTCTAAGTTCTAATAGGCTCTCACTGACTCTCCAGTCAGAGCACCTTTTGGCTAAACTTGTGGTTTCTCCCACTAGAACCTTACTGATCTTTAATTTCTCCCCTAACATGCCTGTCCCGTCCCACTCAGTCTGTTTAACATATTATGATTTTGAATTTAGGCATATTAGCGTTATATATATCATTTGATCTTTACAGTAACCTCATTTGTGAGATGAGGTGGGGATTATTATCCTTATCTTAGATCTTAGACATGAGGAGATACACCCTTGGGGGATTTAGGGGCCCTTATAAGATCACAGATATAGATCCTGGTGGGCTGGAAACAGAAACTCATCTTCATATTTCTAGTCCCATTTTTTTTTTCCAATTTGCACCACCATTTCCTCCCCAAATTTGAAAGCCACTCATGTAGGCTGCCCGTCAATCAGGCCTCACATTTCTATTGTGACTGCTGCTGCCTCCTCTAGACACAGATTCATTCTGATTCACATATATTTTTGAACATGAAGGATTTGTCACATCTCATATTTGAATAACATTTTTATATTTTTCTAAGTGCTTTCTTGTACATTATCTTATTTGATATTCACGGTATGTCTGTAAGGTAGGTCAGGCAGGCATTTCTTTTTCCCTCATTCTCCATAGGCGGAAATGAGTGCCTGAATAATCTAAGTGATAGACTCAAGATCACAGAGAAAATTAGTGACAGAATTGGGACTGTGTCCTCTGACTGAGGAATTGTATTTTCAAAGGGTGGCTATGGAGAATAGCTCCTTTTGAATGCTGAGACCCAATTCTCTGGTGAACACTGGGCCAGAACCTACGTAAGTGATTCAGTGGCTCTCGTAGTCATTTAGAAGTCTTGTGAGAGAAGATAGATTCACCATCTCCTTTTCTCTGTCTTGTTCTCCATTTTCAGATCAATCAGTCAGGTACCTATTGAAACACCAGCACTCTTCCAAGTCATAGAGGGACGTGAGTCAGTAGGGAAAGCCAGATGATTGTCAGTACAAAACTGGCCCTGGCCACTGCTGAATAGAGGCTTCAGGTAATTAGTATTAGACATTCTCAGAGGAATGAGGTGTTAGTAGGACTCTACCAGTCTGCAGGGAAAGCTTCATCTGGGGCTGCACTGGCTGTTCGGTCCATAGAGTCAAGACGAGGTCATAGAATGAGTTCTGCCATGTACATTAGCAGACATAGGTTTGAGCCTCTGCCTGATATTAATTTTCTCAGTGGCTTTGGGTAAGTCAGTTGACCTCCTTAGACCTCAGTTTCTAAATCTTACCAGGAGATGGTTGGGCTAGCTTTGAGGTGCTTGTATTAGATTGCTAGGGCTCTCATAACAAAGTACTGCAGACTGGGTGGCTTAAACAATAGACATTTATTTTCTCACAGTTCTGGAGACTGGAAGTCTAAGATCAAGGGCAAGTTGGTTTCTTCTGAGATCTCTCCCCTTGCCTTGTAGGTGACCATTTCTTCTTCCTCTGTGTTCACATGGTTTTCCTTCTGTGTGTCCTGTGTCTTAATCTCCTCTTCTTATGAGAACATCAGTCATAGTGGATTAGAGCTCACCCATATGACCTCATTTTAACTAAATTACCTCTTTAAAAATGTTTCTCCAAATATAGTCACATTCTGAGGTACTGGGGGAGTTAAGACTTTAAACATATAAATCTTGGGGAGTGGGGGATGCCGTCAACCCATAGCAATGTCCAAATTTGGTTGATCAGCAGAATCACTCAGGGAGCTTTAAAAAAGAAAAGTTTCTGACCCCTACACTTACTCTCTAAAAACCATGGGAGATAGAGCCCAGGGATTCACCTATGTCAGTAGTTCCCCAGGTGATGGGCATCGTGGCCACGGGTAGGTTCCTCTGGAGTAGAGGACCTCCCAAAGCCCTTTGTCTTGAATGCTCTTTGTACTTTAGAGCAGCATGGAGGGGAAGCCAGAGGGGAAGGCATTCTTATAGGGCAGCCGTCTTAAAGAAGGGTGAGAGCACAGGTTGGGAAGGGGGCTGTCCAAGCCATGCCCCAAAGGGCTTCCAACTGCTTTTTGATGTACAGAGAGACTGAGGCAGGGTGACAGGTTGTTAGGCGGGAAAGACAGCCACCCTCGCTGCCAGTCACCCCCAGGACCACTGTAGCTAAATTTGATTTATTCCTGTGTGGAGTAGCTAAAGCCCCTGAATATCATTTTGGTGAGAAATTCTGAGCTTGGGACTAACGAGGGATTCCCAGAAAGGGTGAGGAGAGACACCAGAGTGGAATTGTCAGAGATTCTTATTCAGGGAGTTCAGACTTGCTGACCAAAGCAAGAGCTTGGAGGGTGAAGTGCTGAATGTTAAAAAGAGAGGGTGTAAATGTCTATTACATTAATTACATTATTTTGTACACCTGACACTAAAAAAAAAAAAAAAAAAAAAAAAAAAAAAAAAAGCAAGGGCTTTTGAGGCAAATAGGTCCAGTTCAGGTCTCACTTTCTGCCAGTTACCAGCTGTGTGATGCAAGGTGGGTCACTTGGTATTTCAGAGCTTGGTTTCTTCTTCAATACATTGGGGTAAATAATGTTGGCAGAATGGGGTGGCTATGAGAACTCATTAGATCATGCTTATAAAATGCTTCCTTCATTGTGTGGTAGTGAGCCCTGAATAATTCATCATGATTTTCTCTTCTAAAACCAGGTTTCCTCCTCTTTGTCTAACCTCTATTTCCCAGTTGATCACACATTGAGAGAGAGAGAGAGAGAGAGAGAGAGAGAGAAAGGAAGGGTGACCGAGGGGAAGGAGGAGAGAAGGAAAGCACACATTACAGAATTGTGCTCCAGGTCTGTAAGAGCCAATGTTTGAGAGGGAGGGCTAAAGCTGAACTTCTAAGGGCCTCATCATTATATTCTGGTTGTTACCAGTGGTCTCTCCCACAAAGAGTACTCTTTACTTGGTATAAAGCACAAATACTAGGAATGTCCCAGTGGTCCAATTTCTGCTCCATTGTTGATATTACCTCTGATCCACCAATGATAACAGCTGATATTTGCATTTTCTAAATCACTTGATCAAACAAATGAATGACTTATTTACAGAGTTAACTTGCAAAGTAAAGAGCTGGGTTTAATTGACATCTCTGCTTTTTATATCAATCCTATTTTCTAGCTCAGAGGCTGCCAGGATGCTTTGCACATGTGGGAATCTCAATGGAATCCAAGGAAATTGGGAGGGAGACAGAAGGGAATGAAGCAAGTTGGAGAGTTCAGTGGAAAGTGCACAGAATGTGTCTATAATTTGTTCTCTGGTTCCAATGTTGGCCTTTTGTCTGCAACTAGGTCGGAATTTTCCCTCAGGGCAGGCGCCTGGCTGGGGACATCTGTGTGCCCAATGGCACTTTTGTGCCATTGCACAGAGCACAGAGCCAATGTCGATGTGCATACAAGCTGGGCTGATTGGGAAGGATGTGGCTGGATGCGGCCACAAAAGGAAGTGAGCGTTGCCTCATCTTGGAGGCTGTGCCTGGGGTCCATGTGGGTGGTCCTGGGGAAATGGGCATCAGAGTCCTGTATCTGGAAGACACTGTGGTTCTTGCTGATCATGTAACTCGGTGGTCACATGGTACAGACAGAAGTGAACAACACGCTTCCTTCTCCACAGTCCCCTCCCTGCCACGTGAGCACTTCTGAGGAGCCTCCGGGAGCTGGTTACAGTTGAATTTTATTTCTTTTAATTTTATGAGCGAGCACCCCTGGGTTGATCAACAGGAGAGAAAATTATAATTTGCAAAGTTTCTTTTCCTCCCTGTGCTCTCTTCCCGGCTGTTTACCAGAGGAAAAAGTGTCTTCTTCGCAAGGTGCTTTTTCCACTCAGCACATATTCTTCTGTTATTAATTCTGTTTTATTTATTTATTAAGCCTCTCTCCTGTAGGGCTTTGTGCTTTGTTTTGATATCGTTGTCTTCCTGTCTCCCTATGGACTTACTCTCATTGTGGAGCGCTGAGTTTTAGGCCACGGTTTCTTAAGAAGAGGGACTGTATCCATCTGGATAATAGAGTTTTGCATTTGTACTGGCTTTTGCTGGAGTCCCCAGCCTGGCCTTTAAACACCTCTGGTGTTTCAGACAGTTATCTGCACATTTTCCTTCCCTGCCCCAAGCCCGCAGCCACCTCGTCACTGCGCTCCGGCTGACAACCAGATGTCCTGGCAGCGTGGTGCTCCCTGACGCCTTGTGGGGAGGGCCTCAGGTGGCCTCCTCACCATCCCTTAGAAATAGTGCTTCTCTTGCCTCTGTCCTCCTCACCCCGGGGACAGAGAGAAAACAAGGCAACGGCTTTAGCGTGACGCCTCTCTAGCTCCGTCGTAGCACCTATTGGCAAAGTCACTTCCCAGGCAGCCTCTCCTTCAGCAGAGGGAGGCCCTTTTGCAGGTTGTTGTGGAGAAAGAATAAGGGCACAGAGAAGAATCACCCAGGATGCTGCAGAATGAGTCTCAGAAATGCCGCTGTGCTGCTCCCAGGCAGAGCAACCTCGGCCTGCGCCTTCTGTCTTCTCTTTCAGCTCTTGGCCACCTGAGCTCCTTTCCCTTTCCTCATGTCACTTGTGACTCAACCTATGGACCCAATCATGGCAAAAGGCACACACACAGGATGCAGCATTGAAAATGGGACACCTCGACATTTAGGGGGAAATAACGTCACCAACTCAATATTGGGGCACCTGAAGCTGTGACTGAAAGGTGCCTACGAAGCCCCACAAGCCTTTCTGCCACCTCCTCCTTTTCTAATTAAATCCACTTTTCTTCAGGCGCCGGCATTCAAGATGAATCAAAAATACGGCTCCGTATTCCACAGTATTTTTTTTTTCTGTTTTAATTACTAGTATTGCAACAGTATTTTTTCCTGCTGTTTTTCTTCAGAAATATATGTTATTTCTGTTACATTATGGTTTAAATAGGCTTTTGGGTAGGAGCCAGGGAACCTAACCATCATTTTCAAGATGTTTTCTGTGGGAAAATGGAATACCCACTTCCAAACAACCCTCTGAAACATGAACGTATGGAGCACAGACTGCTTATGAGTTGAAGGTGGTCTCTTTGACTTTTATGTTCCTAAAGTAATTTCATATTATTTACTGTGTTCCTTTGAGCTGGTATATTAGTCTGGCAGGACAGGACCCTGTGGCCCACACAAGTTAGGTTCGTTGAAATACAAGGTCTTACCATTAAGTTTACGAACTTGTTGCACCGATGTTGCTAACCTTTTTTGATATCAGAGAGATTATTCATTATGAATTTGTACCAACTGGACAAACAGTTAACCAGGTTTACTATTTGGAAGTGCTGAAAAGGCTGCATAAAGAAGTTAGACGACCTGAACTTTTCACCAACAATTCATGGCTCTTGCATCACGACAATGCACCAGCTCACACGGCACTGTCTGTGAGGGAGTTTTTAGCCACTAAACAAATAACTGTATTGGAACACCCTCCCTACTCACCTGATCTGCCCTCAAGGACTTCTTTATTTACCTGAAGATAAAGGAAATATTGAAAGGAAGACATTTTGATGATATTCAGGACATCAAGTGTAATATGACGACAGCTCTGATGGCCATTCCAGAAAAAGAGTTCCAAAATTGCTTTGAAGGGTGGGCTAGACACTGGCATTGGAGCATAGCTTCCCAAAGGGAGTATTTCGAAGGTGACTATAGTGATATTCAGCAATGAGGTATGTAGCACTTTTTCTAGGATGACTTCATGAACTTAATTGTCAGACCTTGTAGGTCACACAGCAGAGCAGTACCTAGGTCTCCAATCTCTTGGCCTTTAAGCCACTGTGCCTTCCTGGACCAGAGGACTTTCTAGATTAGTGCACACTGGAGAGGACTGTATGTTGGGTGAGCAAGGGCCCGTCTTGATTCAGTAGGAGATATCCAGCTATGCTTGACTCCTAAGAATGTCCTCATAGGCTCCCACCATCCACTTTTCTGTTCCATCCACATTTCCCCTTTGGGGTAGTATGCCCATTGGTAATTCCATGGGAGACCAAGGGGCTGTGAGGCTGTGTGTGGTAGAGAGAGGTGACAAATACCTGTCCTTCCCCCCACCAGGCTACATTACTTGATGCTACAAATGCCAAACTGTGAATATTTCCCAAGGGCCTCTTACATTTCTGTGCTAGGTCCTGAGTGACACAACAGTGAGCAAATATGAAGGCGGTCCCTGCATTTACAGTCTGATGGGGAAGACACTTAAACAAAACGGCCACAAAAAAATGTAATATTAATGTGTGTCATCACACGGCAAGCATGTGGCTGGTGCAAGCATGTCAGCAGATTTGATGCAGGGTAGAGTGCAGTCAGAATCTCTCTTTCTGAGATTCAGGTTTTTCATTTAAAAAGTATTTGTCAGACAGACACTATGTACCCAGCACCGTTCTAGACCCTGCATTCAGTGAATAAGGCATCATCCTGTCTTTCAAAATGTTCACAATTGAGTAAGAGAAGCAGTTAACTTTTGTTGTGTAACAAATCACCCCACAACTTTGTGGCTTCCAACAATAAACATTTGCTATTTCTCACAATTCTGCGGGTCAGCCAGGTGTCTTGTGATCTGGGTTGGCGTGGCTGATGTCCGTGGTCACCTGGCAGCTGGGCTGGGATAGGGTGGTCTAGGGTGAGCTCACTCACATCTCAGGCTGGCTGGCATGTGTGGGGGACCTCAGCCAGGTGTGCTAGCTCTGGTCCCCATGGTCTTCTCAGACCCCAGTAGGCTGGAATCTTCCCACGGTAGTCTCAGGGTGCTAAAGAAACAGGAGACACTGGAAACCCTAGTGCAAAGCACTTTTGAAGCCTCTGCTTGCATAATATCTGTGATTGACACATTTGCCAAATCAAATGCCAAGCCTAGCGTCAGAAAACATGCGAACCACACAAGGTCGTGGGTACAGGGAGTTGCAACGACACTGGGTGCCATACTTCTGTAATCTCCCCAAGAAATATAAATAAAGCAGTAGTGTGCTGTGATAAGTGTAAAGAGAGAAATAAATAGAGCTCATTGGTACTGAAGACGGGGGAGCAACGAACACAAGGAAAATCAGAGAGGCTTCCAAGCAGAGGCGTCTTTCTATCTCGTGGAGGAAAAATAGTTTGGCAGAGAGAATAAAAAGCAGGGCGTTGAGCAGGTTGATGATGTGTCTCAGAGACGAGTCTGATTCCCTACAGACAGGCTGGGGAAGCTGATTTCTCATCCCATCTTTACTAGCCATTTCCCAGAAAATGGCTCCATAGTCTCTTTGTTTTCATAGAAATTATGCATTTTGAAACAACCAGTGACCCACTCTCTAATTCTTACTTTTTCAGCATTTCTAATGCAATGCTGTGAAAAAATCTGTGTAGTTTATTGAACGGTCTGACTTTATCAGGGCACACAATTAATTTTTAGAAAAATCATTGTCACTAAGGATGTTTGGTGAAATTCCCTTTCTTGCCTCTTAATAGCATGTTGAAAAATTCCAAAATATTTCCAGCCATTTGAGATCATAAAAACTCAGTCCACAATGGAATGCATGGATAATACAATATTAAACAATCTAGTGTGAAAATAACATTAACATAGTACCTGACATCATATTTCATACTCCTTTGTTTGTTGCTCATTGACAGACTTCCTAATTCAAACGTGAACTCTTTGAGGGCAGGGACCCATTTTTTGCATGTTCACTCTTGAATTCCTAGGGCTTAGAAGAGAGCCTCGCATAGATTAGCACTCAATACCTAGTTGTTGAATGGAATATTAAATACAACACAATATTTATGGTAAAAGTACCATAAAAAAAAGGCATTTAGGATAGAACTCACACTTCATTCATGATAAAAGGGTTAATGTAGCAGAAATTACAGTCCAAGACAAACTCATAAAAGCAACGATTAGAGTGGTGGTTGCCTGGGGACTGGCAGATAGAAGAAGTGGAGAATTATTTCTCAATGGGTATAAAGTTTCTATCATTCAAAGTAAATGCTCGAGGGATCTACTCTACAACATTATAGCTACAGTTAACAATATGATATTGCACACTTTAAAATATGTCAAGAGGATAGATTGCATGTTAATTGTTCTTACGAAAAAAAAAGAACACAAGGAAATTTTTGGAGGTGATGGGTATAATTAGTGCTTTGGTTGTGGTGATGGTATCACGGGTGTATGCATATGTCCAAACTCATCAATATGTAAACATTGAATATATCCGATATTTTTGCCTATCAGTTATACCCAAAAAAAGCTAAAAAAGAAAATTTCCTTAATAAAATGTTAAAAATTAAAAAAAAACAAACAAAAAAACCAACTGATCAGCTTATTTATGTAGGACAAGAAAAAGCACAAAATGACCTTAAGTAAAAAAGAAATAACAGTGCAAGACAAAGTAAAGATCATCCCAGTGGGAAAAAAGGAGAAAGTATGTGTGTACACTGAGAGAGAGAGAGAGAGAGAAGTCTTTCTTCCTCTTCTTATAAAGACATCATTCCTGTCTTCATGAGGCTCCCACCCTCAGCACCTCATCCAACCCTGTTTATCTCCCAAAGGCCCCACCTCCACAAACCGTCGCTGAGGGATTAGAGCTTTAAGTATATGAATTTTGAGGGAACACAAACACCCAGTCCATAGCCACATGTAGTCCTCACAATAACTGTACAAGGCAGCTACTATTATCTCAGTTTTACAGATGTGAAAAATGAGGCAATAGAATCAGAAGAGGAAGGTTAAACGACGTGGGCAAGGTCAGACAGCCGGTGCAGCCGCAGAGCTGGGATTGGAGCTCAGGTAGGCTGGTCCCCAGGGTTTTGCGTGAAACCACTGTGCTATGCTGTCTCAACAGCAGGGGCTCAGTAATCATGGCAGATCCCCACCAGTGCTCTCCTTGGCTCCTAGTCCCTCACCGAAGGGGAGAAAAGAAAACCTCTACTGCACACCTCCCTAAACTGGTCATTCAGAGCCTGCTGAGCCCCGACCCTGGATCTGGGTAGGTGCAGCGTGTGGCTCCCACTAGTGGAAGCTCTCTTTAGAATGTGGCATTCTCGGTTCCTTTTTGTTGTCAGCTTGGGGGTCTGGTTGTTAACTCTGGGGCACCAGGAATTGCACCTTCCAACATCCCATTACATCTGTGTGGGAGGGAGAGCAATGCTAGAAGTTAAACTTCAGGAGCTGGCTATCTCTACTTGAAGTAAGGAAGACAGAAAAACAAGCCAACTGGACGTGATTCAACAAATTCAATTACTTGGCATTCTGCTGCTCAGAGATCTTAAAGATCTCTTCACCGGCACAATGAAGTCCAAACTCTTAGTCTGGCTCATCCTATTTTCCCCAAGTACGCACTTCCTGCTTCAGCCCAGAGAGAAGCTCTCAGCCCAGCCCAGAAGCTCCACTCAGCCACTTCAAAATCACCATTTTCTGTCCCTACTTTAGCACTTTAACTTCAAGTGAGATAATGGATGTGATATGCTTTGCAAAGCACACATTGCTACACTGGCAACCAAAACCACTAACCCAGGTAGAGCATGGTTCTGTTTACACGGAATTTTGAATTACTCCTCGCAGCATCCCTGTGAATTAGGTTTCTTGGGCTCACCCGGTCAGCAAGCAGCCGGTCTGTTGTCAGGGCTTCGGACTCCAGATTCTATGTTCTTTCTCTTTGTCTCTGGTAGAGGAGGGAGAGCAGTGGGAGCAGATAAAGATCATCTTTGATAGTGTGGCGAGCCTGAAGCTTCTAGAATCGGTTGACTGCTAGGATGGGGTGGGCGAATCAGCCTTAGAGGGCCTCGTTTGTGAATACCGTGTTGGAAACTCATGGCGCCTGGGATCTCAAGGTCAGGGAACTTTTATTTCTACTGAGTAATACAGTGAGAAGAAGAGAAAAATGGGAAGCTGAGACAGAGGGAGGGTGGGATCTCTTACATTCATAATCCAGGGAAGATAAAAGCTTATCAGTACTCCAACACTGTTTCTAAACAGCTGCCAGACACCTACAGCATTAGGTTTCCTCTGGCCCAACAAGAGCAAGAACAGCAACAGCAAACGTTCACTGGGCTAATCACTTGGCATGGATTTTCTCCATTAATACTCACAACACCCCTCTGAGACATGTGTGCATATTAGGCACACGTAATCACAGGAGAAAAGCTCCGTTCATTTGTCCTTGTCACCCATCCGCTAATCACTCAGGGTCTACCTTGGTGGAACAAAAGCTGGTTGTGTATGTCAGCTCACAGTCAGCTTGCGTTGTTTATGTGGGGAGATGGGAACGGGGATCAGATAATGAGGAGAGATGCAAAATCACTTCTAGTTAGCTTTGGATCGTGATCCTTGCTTGCTCTTGCATTGAAGATAGTGATGTTTGGAGAATTCCCAGAGCAGGTAGTGGAAACCAAGCGATGAAGTTACTTGGTGATGTTAGGGTGCAGGAAGGCTGAGGGGTCACCAGTCTTCCTTCCTCAAAACTTCCCTGCTGGAGATGGTCTGAGTCACCTCTCAGGACCAACTTCCTCCTCATCCTCGCCTCCTCTTTCCCTCATCCTTGTTCTCATGATTATTCATGTGGATGACTATCCTGAAGAAAAGAGTCCTCCGTGCCAGGGTGTGGTTGCCTATGTGTAAGACCTCAGTGACTTCGCTTCACGACCACCACTCTCTGTGGGACTCGGGATGTGAGGGAGCTGGCTTCTTCCTACTAGCTTTCGAGAGCTGATGGCTAAGTTTTCAGAATTCTAGTGAGCCAGTTATACAGGGCTGTTACGAAAAGAAAAACAATATAAACTGACAATTAAATTACGTTAAAAACAAAGGTAGCAAACACAATAAAGTGGTTCAGGATTTATCAGCGCACCACTGGATGATAATTACCAGTACTATTATCCTTGATAATAGCATTGAAGATGACTGAGGTTTTGAAAGAAGTGGCACAGCTGAGAGGCAGACCCAGGTTGAGCATCTCAAAGATGCTGGCCCACGTCGGGATGCTTTTCCCTCAAAATGGGGCTGCATGTTGGCCCCATACGGCTCATGGGTTTGGGTGGGGGCATTGTGTGTGTGTGAGAGGGGTGACTAAGAGACTTAGTTTGTTAGGAACTGCTGTCTGATGGGAAAAATCATGACACATTGAAAGGGCATTATGGCAGCAGAGGGTCTACCTGCTGTACCTGGTACTATCAAAAACACGCCCAGAGCCATAGTCACCCACTGCTGTGCCAGAAAAGAGGGATGGCTCTCCTATTGAGAATCAGCGTTCATTCATTTCTGTTATGCCTCTCCTTCTCACTGGGTAATAAGATCCCAGCAAGGTTTGGGGCCCCAGAGCCTCCTTCCCAGAGAGGAAACTCACTCATGAGGATGAAGGGACCACACTCCAGTTCTCGTATAAAAAACAAGTGATGATTATCTCCAGAGGCCACAGAAACATTGAGAGAAGGCAAGAGGTGGTACTTGGCACTTCTTCTCAGAAAGGCTCCAGCTCCATAAATATATCCACTGGAATGCAGGACAAAACATAGTGTATAAAAGATTGAATAGAAGATATATTATGCTATTGCATAGCAATCCTGTCTGCAGGAATTTATAGCTTTGATATAGTCCCCATTAAAAGTGGTTCAGCTAGCTGGAAGAGAAGCTCAATTCATCTTGTATCTGTTGCAAGCCATCAATATTATGGTTTACCCATTTAAACTGGAAATGGGACCAAATATTTGGGCTATTTATAATAAAAAATATGAAAGTCTTTGTGTTGGTGTTTATCTTCTAACTTCTCCAGTTTAATCAGAATTCTGTTTACACAGACCCACAGAGACTTTCTCACCTGTGAAATCGCTGGGATCAAGAGGCAGAAATGGGAGAAAAAGACAATCTCCTGTTCCTTTTCTCAAAGAGCTAGGACGTGCCCCTACCATGCTGCGCAGTTCTGTGGTAAAGACTGTCTGTCCACAGGAAACGTAAGAGGGTATTTCCATCTGCATGAACCCTAGGGATGAAAGCAAGGGAGGAGGAGGAGGGCTGGAAAGTCCGAGACAGGTAAAAGTGTGGAGAACCAGTGAGAGTCAAGGTGCCCCAGCTGATGCCAGTAGATTGCCCGTAGGCAGGTTTGTGTTCGCGGGACGAATGCCAACCGGGGCTCTTCGTGGGTGGCGTTGATCTCACTGTGGTGGAGTACAGTAATTGTGTTGCCAGAAGGCCCGTGGATGACACTGCTGATCTTCAATGGTGGCGCTCCTCCTCCCGAGGAATAACTTGTACATGTGTGTGAGCGTTTGGTTATCACAACGTGGGGCCCAGGGCTGCAATGCCTGCTACAGTTTGCACAACAGACATCAGTCTGCCTCAGCTGTTTTCCCAGATAATCCCTCCTCCTTGTCTCAGTGCCTGTGGTTCTCCATTCTCCTCTCCCTGGCTCTTCCACTGCTGGCCTTCGCCTCAGGTTCCAATGGCGGCCTTAGATCCGTCTCCTTGTTTCTGGGTCCCTTTGATGTATCACACTTGTCCCACGCTCTCAACTGGCCAAGTTGTGACTGTGAGCGCCTGGATTCCAGGCCACCCAGAGCGCTGAGAGAAAGAGTCCCACTGTCAGCTAGAATTGTCTGGGCCCCTGGGGAGCGTGCGGGAATAGAGGCTCTTGACTCCTTCATGCTTTTGCATTGTTTCCTCAGTTGACTGCTTCCGGTCTATCCTCCCTTGCTTCCGTGATTCCATACTCTCCCCAGTCTCAAGTCAGTGGGACTACCTGCATGTTCCTGGGTCACCACCAGTGTCATTGTATAGGTATCTAAGGAGGTCCCTCTCTTGGCAGTGTCCTCCCTCCAATGGCCTCTTGCAAGACAAGCAAACGCAGGCAGAGGCCCCCTCTGTGGCTTTGCCTTCCACCGTGTCGCCCTGGGTGCTCCTGCAGCCCTGAGCTCAGGGGGTGGTGAAACAGGACCCAGGCTCAGGCATTTGCCTTCTCTGCATGTCCCTCTCTGAGCTACTCCGAGTGTCATTGTGCCCTTTCCATGTGTGTCCAGGGCTTTCTGGGCTATTTTTAAAAGCATAAAGCACTCTGTACCACTCATTTTAAAAGCATAAAGCACTCTGTACCACTCATTTGGGTGGTTAATTATGACAGTCTAAAAGTGTCACCTCCTGACAGAGCGATATGTAGCAAAGCCTTGCCCTCCGGTGGAAAGGCACGACAGTCAGAGGGTCCGAGTGAGGGACTTGGGCCATATGCGCAGCAGCCTGGGACAGGTGGAAAGAGCCCAGAGCAGCACGCAGACCCAGCGCCACAACCCAGACTGTGCTGTGTGGGGTGGGTAGCCGGAGGGCAGGGCACTGCAGTCACGCAGCTGACTTTCAGCACTGGTTCTGCCAGCGCCAGGCCTTGGACAGCCCCTTGACTTCTCCGAGTAGCTCTCACCACACCTTCAATACAGAATAGCCATGCTTTGAGGACGGAAGCTGGTTGCCCACGCTCAAGTTTTCCCAGGAGGGCACAGGATTAGAAACACACCCTTGATTCCTGCTCATCTGTGACCAGCCTTCCTGTCTGAGTTCAGCTTTCTTGAGACAGAAACCCAGTTTCATTTTTGACTCCTGCCCACCATGCCATGGGCCACTGGGTCCCCTGCACTTGAGCAGGATTAGGACCCTCTCCTAAGTTCTCCCTGTTACTGTACCCGCACAGTGTAGGCAGCCGTGGCAGCCTGGGGCATGGCTAAGGAAAGCCTGCTATGAAGACCTTCTGCTGGGGAGAGAGAACTCGCAGGAGACCCTATCCTGACATCAAATGACGTTCTGACCTGCTGTGGCTGTCCTCCTCAGCCAAGGCAGGGCCCAGCAGGTGGGAGTCCATCACCCCAGAGCTCAGGGCATACCAACCTGGCAGGGGATGGGGAGGGTTAAAGAGAGGGTCTCCAACAATTGCTCCATAAGTGGTGGCCATGATTTCAACACACAAACGGAGTGGTCTTATTGTAGACCCTACTTCCAAAAGGCAGTAGAGCCCTGGAGTGCCCATATTCTGAGTTTAAATAGTTACCATTCTTTTTTTTTTTTTTTTTTGCTAAAGCTGTTTTCATTGCAGGGTATACAATTTATCATTTTATACATAAAAAAAAATAGGTAGCATTTATTGAATGGTTAATATGTACCTGGGGTTTTCCAGATGACAAAACTGAAGCACAGAGAGCATGTGCACCGTCCCCAAGGCTGATGGTCTAGAAAGATGAGCGCTCATACTCAGACTCAGGCGGGTGGGCCCCAGTGGTGTGCTCTTCACCGTCTTGCCATCATGCCTACCATGCCCCGAAGACTCCGAGGGTCGGACAGACAGTTTACTGTAGCCAAGATCTACAAACTACCAAGTGGTAGAGACAGGATTTGAACTCAGAGCTTGCGTGTTCCTGGCTCCAACCCACCGCTTCCATCTTAGGCCCTGTCCATCCTGGCTGGCAGTGGGGAGTCTCCAGGGCTGGTCTCTCACGTCTGCCTGCCCTGGGGGGCCTTTGGAGTGGGGGGTGGGGGTTGGCCTCTGTCCTCAGAGACTGTGAGCCTCTGCCTTTCTGTACAACAGGACAAAAGAAGGAGAAACAGGTTTTCATTTTTAAAACCAACATCTTCCACCTTCTGCAATCCTCATATCCCCCTCCCAGGCAGATGTAAATGGTCTGGTCACTCAGTTCCCAGAGACTAAAGCTGCACATTTTCTCCCCATAAACTGGTTCTCAGCACTTTCAGCCAGTCAGAGATGAAGTGTGTAGTGGCTTTCTCTTCTGCACCTTCCCTGGAGAAAGCCTGCCCTGTAGTTCAGTCCCCAAGCTGGGCCTGTTGGGTACGTGAAGCAGCTGATGGAGGCACAGAGGTAGGAAACCAAGACCAGTGGTTCTTCAGCTCGAGCAGAGCCTAGCAGGGCAGAGCCCACTCATAGGGGGTGGGTGCCCCACAGCACAGCAGCTTGCAGGGTCATCAGCTTTAATAGATAGCAATTTGTGCACTGAGCACGTATCCATGTGCATATGGTAGGTTCATGTCCATCTATAGACTGATGACGGAGGTCAGCTGGCACAGCCACATGAACCTCTGGACGTATTAGGCGTGGTCTCAGACCTGTGTAACTGAAAACATGCAAATAAGAGACACATGGAGGACCTAACCTCTCTGCCTGTCTTTGTTGCGATATGGGCAGAGGGTCTGTGGAGGCTGTATGTAGAGGGGCTCAGCTCTGGACCTCCCTTTGTTCTGTGTTTGTTTGTTTGAGTTCTGCTGCCCAGTGGATCACCAAACTCAAAGAGTATTTAAGAGAATGGTTCTACCAGTCTTGAAAAGTATGCAGAGCTTGCCCACAGCCCCACGATTCCCTGACCCTCCCCCATAGTGGGATCTGCTGTGTTCCTCCCCAGGGCACACTCAGCTGTGCTCCCTGCATAGGAGCTCCTGGCTCCCGCCATTGCCATGCCCGGAATATTTTACCGGGTCCTGTCCTCCAGTCCACACCTGGTCACCTCGCCTCGGAGGCCCTGGCTTGAGGCTGTCCTCCCCAAAGAGTGTGGTGTGAGCTCGCTCTCTTGGCCATGTTTTTTCCCTTGAGTTTACTGTCCCCTTACTGTTTACTTCAGACTTCCACTCTATAGTCTTAAACTAGTTGTTTATTTTTGTTTCATCCAGGAGAGTTGATCTACTGCACGTGGGGATTATTTTAGAGAAGTTTTTTGTTGTTTTTGTGTTTTTAATAGCTGACGAGAAAAGGGGGGAAAGAGTATATTTACAAAGCAGAAAGCTGACCAACAACACTACCTTATCCAGGTGACCAAGGTCAGTGTCACTAGAGAGAAGTCAAATGGATCCTCCCATGCACCCTTGATGCGATGTGATGAGAAGGGCACGTTCCCTCTGTGGTCTTCCTGCCAAAAACCCATAACCGTAATCTAGTCATCAGAAAGCCTCAGACATCCCAATTGAGAGCCATTCCACAAAATACTGGCCAATGTGCCCCAAAGCTGTCAAGGTCATCAATAACAAGCAAAAGCTGAGCCACTGTCAGTCCCACTCAAGAGGAGCCTAAGGAGACGTGAGAACGAGCTATAATGCAGTGTCCCCGACAGGGTCCTGGGACAGAAAAAGGCCGTCAGGTGAAAACGAAGGGCATCTGAATAAATGGCAGACTTTTGTTAATAATCCTCTGGTATATTGGTTCCTTAGCTCTGACAAGTGTACTGTAAGATTTTACCAACAGGGAGACTGTGTGTGGGGTAAGTGGGCACCTTTGCAACTTTTCTGTAAACCTAAATCTGTTCTAAGTTAAATATGTATATACATATATATATATATGTGTGTGTATATATATGTATATATGTGTATATATATATATATATATATATATATATATATATATATATATATATACTTACATACATGTATATATATTTAAAAAGAAACCACAGTAAAGGGCTATTGAGGAAGAAAATATTGGTCAGTATGGATAGAATAAAGGTCCCATCAAATGGAAGGAACGCCTGTGGGGGAAAAGCCCAGCTAACGATTGGGACACATCCATTGTGTGTGACATGCTGTACCAGGGACTTCAATGCACCTTATTTCGTGAAATTCTCCAATATCCTCCAAGACAAATATCAGATTTCTTTTTTTCCCCATGGAGGAACTGAGGCTGCCCTCTCCCCCAACATCACCTGTATCTTCTTTGTTCCACAGCCGGCTCTGGCACTTGTCCTCTGCTCACAGGCTGTTCGCGGCTCTTGTGAAGCTGCCTTCCCTGCTGGAGCTCTGTCCTGGTCCTCTGGATGTCCCCTACTTCTTTCTCCTGGCCTTCTTACCCCAACACACAGGTACATACTCATGTCTCTGCTTGGTCCCCCTGATGTCCTATCCACAGAGGCCTGTGCACTTAGAGCTGAGGCTTCCTGAGAGCACCCACTTGTCAGTCATTCCTTGCATTGTGCACTTGGTCACAATCAGTGGGATGCCGGATGCTGGTGACGTTGATTTATAGAAGGCAGCTTCCTGGGTGAGGAGCAGGTCAGAGCTGGACAGAGAGCTGGAGGGGGAGTGAGAGCTGGGTTCCTCCTGGGCTGGGCTGGGCTGGGCTGGGCTGGGCTGGAGCTGGTGTGTGATGGGAGCCCAGGGACCAGGGCAGGCATGGATTTCATGAGGAAAGGAGGTCCCACAGAGAGAAGGGAGGAAGAGAGAAGGGGACGGAAGAGGAACGGAGGGGACGGGAGGGGAGAGAAGCTGTGTGGGGAAGGCTGTGGGTAGCAGTGCTGAGGAGGAAGCACTGGAGAGGGACAGGAAGTCCAGAAGTGTATGTGAAGGAGGAAGAAGTGAGCCTGAGAAAGGAAAATGTGTGGGGGTAACAGAGGGGAAGAGAGCACAGAGAAGAGATCAATGGAGAGGTGTGGAGAGAAGGAGAGAGAGAGAATAACTCAACTGGCAACGCTGCATTTTCAGAAAGCAGAGGTAATTCAGTCAGGCAGGGTATTTTGAAAGGAGAACATTCTGGAAATGGCCCCAGATGGGGTGTTGAATGTACTTGGTGCCATCCTATCAAACCTGCACACATGGCTGACTTCCACATTCAGAACCATCGCAGGGGGCAGAGCCCCGTCCCTGCCTCTCCCACCCTCAGCCCCCTCCAGAAGGCAGCATATGGGCTGCCAGATGTTCTAGTGTGCGGAAGCCCAGAGAATGAATGCTCATCCCCTCCCACTCCCCTCCTCCTCCTTGCTGGATTTCCCAGGGCTGGTCCTGGGGCTGGAGGCAAAGTACCTGGACGGGACGTGCCTTCCCTCCCGTGTTGTTGACCCTGGCAGGCAAGCGGCCCAGCCAGAGGCAGCCTGAGCCTCAGAAGCAGGTTGGGTGGAAAGAGCAGTGGAGGGGTGCAAAAGGCAGATGGGAGGTTTTTTGGAGGATCATGAGGCAGTCCGTGTGTGTGTGTGTGTGTGTGTGTGTGTGTGTGTGTGTGTGTGTGTGATTTAGTGTGTATGTGTGTGTGTGGGGGGGACACTGGAGTGTGCTGGGGGTGGGGCAGCACTATTAACATCATGACACTAACCATCCACCTGTGAACTGCCTCCTTTCCCCACAGCTACTGCTGAGCCCACAGTGCAAAGCTGTCAGGAGTTGCCCAGTTTCTCAGGCTCAGGGGTGTTTCCACTACTACCATTGGACCTTCTGGAGAAAGTGACGCGGTCCCCTCCATCCCGAGCGGTTCAGCAGTCTATGAGTGCCAGGGCTGAATCCTATTGGCTGCCTGCCGCTTGTCTCGATGTCTGTTTTAGTGTCAGGAGGCTGTGTTGATTGTAGTATTTGGAATTGTGGTGATGGTGGTGACGGGGACCTCCCATTTCCTGAGCACTTATCACGTGCTACCTGTCTGCTTCATGTGCAGGGACTCAGGCAATCCTCAGACACTCCTATGAGGTCCGTTGTATTACATACAAAGTGATATATATTACACACTAAATACATTCACACAGATCTCCACTGCATTTACCGAGGGACATTGAGGCACTGGAGAGATCGGGTCACTTGCCCAAGGCCACTCAGCTAGAGAGTGGCACTGCTGGCATAAAGCCTGTGTTGTAGCCACACTTGGGAAGCTCCGAACCCCAGTCCCCTTCACCTCCTGCCATCAGCCGCACCCCTCCAACCTGACTGGTGTCCTGGGAACACTAAGGTATAGGAAGCCAGCACCATCTGGCTGGCCCTGGGTAGCAGTGATTCTCTCATTCCGCCAGGAGTGCAGGCTTGCAATCTACTACCTGGATAAAAAGAACTTAGACCTAAATTAGGATCTGAGCCCATGGCTGGCTAAGGCGAGTGGCTGGTGGACAGCCCAGGCAGGGAAGCCCCAGTGTGTGGCTGAGCACAGTGACAGCCCAAATCCCCCGCCCAGGGACGACGGCGGCTCACTCCTCTTGAGCCTTCTTTGCTGACCCCCGCGGCGCTGCCTCTTTCGCCCCCATCCTAATAGAATCTGGACTGTATTCTGATGACCACTCTCTCCACTCAGTCACAGAATTTGAGGGAGAACCACCACCATCAGTCCCGGTACAGACAGTGGATTTTGAAGCATTTGTAGCAAGTGTGTGTGAAACACCCCCAGCCCATTAGAAATGGAAGACATGGAGTGCTCTGGAGAAGGTTTCTTAATTTTTAAAAAGGTGGTGGCTCCATTTCTGTCTCTATAGGGGACCCCTGAAGACATGGCAGCCTTCTTGTGGCTGTGAAGGGAGTCAGCCTAGAGAACACGTCTAGGTCTTGGATATCCTGGGTGTGGCAGAGCCTCAGGACACATGCAAAGACATCTGGTGCTCGGGAGGCTGCAGAACGGATGGAGCCCCTACATTTGGCTTTCTTGTTAGGGGCGGTTGTAACATTTCCACTTGTTGAAATGACTTGAGGTGTATGATTGTGTTTTGTTGTGTTGTTTAAAATGGGCTGAGGTATCATAGCTGTTCTTTCAAAAACTGCTGGCCCCAACCCTGGGGAATCCTCAGAGCTCTCTCAGGGCCAGTTTGGGAGGGACTGGGTGTTGCTGGATGGACAGAGCCGCGTGTCTGGGGCCCTGCTACCCACTGTTCATACACAGCAACCCACTCCCACACATCAGCCTCCAAAGGGTCCCACTGCTCGCACAAAGAGACAGATTGAAAACCATCACAGCGAATCGTCCTGCCTCCTCCTCCTGGGAGGCTGAGAAAACAACCAAATCTGTGGTTTTCTGAATGCAGGTGCCTGTGCTCTCTTGAAAAGGGAGTGGAGAACATGTTTTCTCGTGGGAAGATGCACAGATGAACTGCCTGCACTCCCAGCCCCAGTAGAAACGCTCTCCACCTTCCACTGTGATTCTATTCATGTTTCCCTCTCAGGCCTACTCTCAGTTTGGCCTTCTCCACTGCCACCACCCCCAAGCCTCGAGCAGGCAGCAAAGCAAGTCTCCTGGGGAGCATACAGGCCATTCCTCGCACCTGATGTGCAATAATAATGTCTCAGCCTGCCTTAGAATCTCAGCACATTCCAGCACATTCTGGGTGAGATGACTGGGCAGCCACAGGAAGCAGAGCCAGGCTGCCTTCCCACGGGGAGAACTGTGGTCTGAGAGCAGTGAGCTGGGCATCTACCTTCACCTGAGAGTGACCGTCCAGTGTCTTCTGTGTTATGCTGAGAGGGGAAGAAAGCAGCTGGCGTGTCTCAGCTGCTGTAGTCCAAATCTCTACCACTTGAATGAGAAAACTAAGAACAGAAGGGAGACATATTCTGCCAGCCTCCAGGGTAGCTACCCAGCACCCTCGCTGGCTAAACTGAACTCTTGCTCTTCCCCCAGTGTCTGCCTCCCTGTCTCTTTCTCAGTTCTTCCCTCATCTGTGCAATGGGCATTTGAGATTTCCTTTGTGGACTTGCTGTGAAGATGAAATGACATGCATTCCTGATTGGAACTCCCGTGCAGGGCCTGGTACTTACTGTGGGTGCTTGGTGCATGGCTGTTTGGCTTTCCTTCCCTGGAAAGGTCCGTCAGCACGGCGGCTGATGGCACAGACTTTGGAAGCAAGCATTGGCTCTTCAGCTCACTGCCTGGAAGACCTTGAATCTCATCCTCCCAACTGGATCACCATATTTTCCAGGACAGGGACTGACTCTCCGAGCAATGACAATAAAGGTTCTAAGAACAGATTCGATAGAGAAAGAGGGAAGAAAAAATAGGATTTATGCTGTTTTAAGAGGCTGGGGCGAGGGAGGGAATCCAAGAAGAAAGAAGCTGGGGGCAGGGAAGGCACAGTTTACAGTCCTGTCTCCCGCTGAGTCTGTCCCTCAGAAAGGGCACTAAGCACCCACTGTAGGCAACACTGCCATCGAAGAGTCATTGTTAAGTGACTGCCGGGTATCAAGGCAGTGCTGTGGGAACTGTCCAGCAAGAGATGGAGAGAAGCAGAGGCACTAACACATGAGAGGGAGATAGATGTGTACTATCTCACTGGGCTTTGGGGCCTGTGGTGGTGGAGAAGAAATTACAATGAGGCAGACAGAGACAGCCCTGACATCTGGCCCCTAGATTCTCTCAAAGGAGGAATGGGGCTTCAACCTTACTGGCAAGCCCAGTATTGTGGACCAGCTTGTCATCTAGGGATTGGCCAAGCCACAGACTTCACTGGGGCATTCTCACCGAAGGAGGGAGCTCAGGAGCACAGTTCCAGAAGGGATGAGGTCCAGATAGCCTTCCTGCAGGCCGGTAGCCTCAGGTACCATTCTGAGATGCTTGCAGGGTATGGGGCCCGGCCACCAGATGGGGGCTCATCTAGGACCTCAGGGCCAGGGTTAGATGAGGCACAAATGTTACATGGAGCCCAAAGGACCTACAGAGCCAAGGCAGTGTGTCAGAACAGGAACTCAGGACCGGGATGGATGCAGGAGCTAGATGTAGGGCCTGATGTACAGGCTGTGTGTGTGTGTGTGTGTGTGTGTGTGTGTGTGTGTGTGTGTGTGTGTAGGGGGAGTGGGGGGCAGGGGAGATGTGCTATCAGGTCTGAGGAAAGCCTCGTCTCTCAGCACTGGGACACTGCCTCCTTTTAGCAGTGAGAGGCTGCTCTAAAATCATCTTTGTCACGGTCAGCCCTGGACCCTCGGGTAGCGCTGAGCCTGCTGGCAACTCTGCCAGCAGAAAGATGATGGTGTCTATAGAAGCCCCCACCTAATGACCTCTCCCTCCCTTGGAGCTTCCCTTCCACAGCAGGACAGCCAAGCACAGACACCCCGAAGCTCTGAGTGAGCAAGCTTCTCTTCTTAGATGCAGGGATGTTGGTGTCTCCTGCGTGGGGCTCTTTTCCCAGAGTGAAATCCTGTCCTGTTTCTCCTTCCACTCTGTGAAAGTTCCTTCCACAGAAAAGTCCACTCCCACGGCCTTGGGTGGCCTCTATTGCTGACCGCTGTGCTGTCCATGCATCCCATCCCAGCGCCTCTCCTGTGACCCACCTCACTGCTTTCTCAGCTTCTCTTGCGTGGCCCTGGAGCACCTCAGACTCGCCCTCCCTGGAAGTGAGCTTGCCATCCTCCCCTGTGACTCTGCTCCTTGCGCTGGACATTTCTATTCAGCAAATGTCACTGTCATCTAGCTGGTCATCAAAATGAGTGAGTGATCTAGCATTGCCAACCCGCCTTTCTTTCTTTTACCCTTCTGTTCTCTCCTTCTTTCTTTTTACCCTTATCACTGAATCTGCGTCCAAGATCTGTGTCCACTGAATCTGTGTCCAATTCCACCTTCTAGCTGTGGGTGCAGTCTGTTTCTTTCTCAAGCCTCGTTCAGCTTCCAACCATTCCCCGGATGATCAGTAGAATGCACTCCTCAAGGATTTTCCTCTAGTCTCCAGTCTTGCACAACTCCCAACCACAATCCACCTCTCCCCCGCATTGCAACTGGAGCCATCGCTTTAACACAAATCTGAGCATGTCAGGTTCTCACAGTATATCCTCCAGAGACTCCCCCATCGCTCTGGGGGGAACATGTAAACTCTTCATCGTGATGTACAAGGCCCCCTTTGCTCTAAGCATTTCTTAGCTGTTTCCACTTAGGCACCATTCTTTTCAGCCACGTGGAAGTCCAGGGGATTGGAGACACGTCCCTTGTGTTTTGAAGTTTCCTAAGCTGTGCACATTTTGTTCCCTCTGCTTGCTGCTATTTCCCATGATTCCTATTTGACTTTCAAAAGTCCACTCAGATGTCCCTTCTGGGGGTGAGCCTTCCTCGATTCTCCCAACAGAGTCTGACGCCCTGGTGCTTTCTGCTCTCAGCACACTCAAAGACGCATGTCACTGTCCTTGCCCATGCCTAGGCTTCCCCGTCAGGCTGTGTCACCGTCTATCCCTGCACCTGGGCCTCCATTGGTGCTTGGCTCTGAGAGGTGCTTAGTCAGGGGCAGGCGAGTGGATACCTCAGGTCACTGGGCACAATTGTATCCTGATTGCTTATCCTTGTCTCCTCCTTGGGGAGCAGATTAGGGAGGAGATTTCCAGGCGTCACCCCCTAGGAGGGTCCTAAGTCCCAGATGCTTCCACCTTCCCCTCTTGGACATGTACTATGGCCTGTGGGGAGGAAGCCTGGGCAATTATACAGCCAAGTCCTTTGCCAGTGAACTCAGAACACACACCTTCATGCAGACTCTGCTTGGGAGAAAGGATGGCTCCTCGTCCCCTCCATTGCAGCAGGTGAGGAGAAAGGAGGCAGGTTATAAAATTTTACAAAGAAAAAAAGATTGGTTTGTTGCTTCCAGACAAGAATTAATAGGTACAACCCATAATCCTGTCTAGAGGGAGATGAAGGGAAAAAGGAGCGAGAGAGAGTCTAATGGCCCAATCCCCCAAGTCTTGCTGCTTGAGCACTTCTCCGGTGTTTGAAGTTCAATGCATAGAAAATGAGCAGGGACCGGATCTCAGGAGTCTGTCCTTTGAGGACGTCCAGGTCTGAACGGGCCTGCTGTGTGTGGGCGTTCTCCAGGGAAGCACCAGCCTGTCCTGCGGGCCAGCAGAGGCCCCGGAGGTCCACGGAGTCAGCCACCCTGTGCTTCTCTGTAATCCTGTCTGCCAGTAGACAGCCACTTGAGGGTATTTTGCATGTTCTGGTACATCTAACTAGAAGAAGTAGAAAGACAGCGTTTTGGAGCTGGAGGATAATGCGTGAATGTGGTAGTGCCATCTCCTTTTATACGGAGTTTACAGATGAGGAACCAGAGGCCAAGAAACTAGAAGTGCTTGTCCGCTGGGTCACACAAGGAGGGGCAGGATGAGTGGTGGCAGTAAGTGCCTACCTCCTGCTGGCCCCTCCCTCCTGGCTCACAGGGGTGGGCCAGGCACACAGCTGAAACCCAACCCTCCCACTCTTGTTTCCATATAAAAGTGGTCAGCCCCCACCATGGCTCCCAAGGTGTGCCCTCGCAGGGGGAATTTAGCCTAGACCCTCACCCTACCCGGCACGGAGCCGCCTCCTGGAGTACCTGCGGCCAGACGGCCTGTGTTGCTCACCTCCTTAGAAGCTGATTTCACGTGCTGCCAGGGCCTTCCTTCTCCATTCAGCACCAGCTGTCTGCCCTCCCAGGCCCAGCGTAGGGCAGGCCACAGGGAGGAAGTGCTCAGTAAATAGGCAGGGGTGACTGGGTTGCTGTTGATAATAACAACAGTGGTCCCCAGTTACTGATTCTTTACCGTAAGCCTTGTACTTCCGAGGTTGGAGAGAAGGACATGCCTCGGGCTCCAGGGAAGGAAGCACAGAGGCTGCGGCTGTCCTGTTTGCACAAACGATCTTGTCAGGACTGAGCCCCAGTGTGTACGCGCGCGTGTGTGTAGGGATGTGGAGAGGGTGTGTCAGTATGTGTGCGCATGTGAGGGTGTGTACACATGTGAGATAGGACAAGTGAACATGTGCGTGGATGTGTGTGACTGTATACATGAGTGTGGGTATGAATGTGTGAACGCGTGTGGGTGAGTGAGCGTGTGTTTGGGCAAGGCGGGGTGGGAAGAAGCCCTTCTCCCCACCCATGTCTCCCCAGTGGGCTACCGATGATGGATGCTGATGCCCGTTGGGGATGCGTGGGAGATGTCACAGGCACCTGAATCTATCATGTTAAAGCCTTGCAGCCTCACCTCCCTTCCTCAACCACCTCACTCCACACCCTTGCAGAAGACTCCCCTCGCCCCAATAATGAAATAAAGAAACCACAAAGGGCAACTTGTGTGCAGAGAGATCAAAGCTGCCCTCCTAGCCCAGACCCCCCTTCCTTGCCTACCTCCCGCTGGCCCCTCCCTCCTGGTTCCCTCTCTTCATTCTGATCACTCGCTTTTTCTTCAAAGACCTCCTTTCTGGAAGAGGAATTGCACACACTTTGTCTCAACCATGATACATTTTTTGTTAACAGCAGCACTACACCAAAAGAGATCAAAAGAAGGGTAGGAAGAAAAGAAAAAAGAATCTACCCCCCCACCCCGCCAAATGAATAATTGAACCTTCCCAACCTAGGCAAAGGGGTCTGGTAAAGAGGAGGGGACCCTCGCGCCCTGGCGGGCCTCTACGCATGGGCTCAAGAGCCAGCAAGGATCCCTCTGAATCACGAAACACAGTGTTGTCCCCGTTGTTTTACTGACGCTTTCTTACTCGCTCTGTCGTCTCATTCTTGCCTGAGTTTTTTTTGTGGACTTGTTTGGGGTTGGGGACAGTGATGAAGGAAGGAGAGGGCATCCCACCCAGTGAGACTGTCAGGACTGGGTCCTCAGTCTTCAAACCCTGCCGGCTTCCCACTCTCTGATCCAGTCGGAGTTGCATTTTGTTTTCTAAACTAGCCTGTCAGATCTGGTTATACCGCTGAGTGTGTATTCTTTTTTCCTGTCTCCCCTCCGAATCCCCTTATGTCTTGAAGGCTGAAAGGGTGTGTCTGGGATACATAGTAAATTCAGCAGAAAGAGTGACTTCCAACTCTCATGGGATCCCAAGCCTGGGACCCCAGGGCTCCTGGCATTCCTGGAGTGCAGGTGAGATGGGCCCTGGAATGGGTGTTTGGGATCAGAGTAGGAGAAGGCTTGAGGGCACCTGAGCCCTACCAACCAGTCCTCTGGTCAAGTATGCTAGAGTGGATCTTTCGCTCCCTGGAGGGTCTGGATTCACATCAGATCCCCATAAGCTGCTGGAAAAGTGTGATGACCAGTGAGGGCAGAAGGGGCAAATCATCAGTCTTCTCTTTTGTTCAGTACCTACTGCCTCTAGGGCACTGTGGAGTTACTGAGATGTGCACGCAGGTCTGTGCTCTCCAGGCATTGATGTTCTAGGCGGGCAGGGCTGACTGGAAACAAGCCATGAAGAGGCTAAGAATCCTGAGGAGGAAGGATCCTGGGGGTGTGGGCAGGGAGAGCCCTATAGAGGTGGAGTGACTGCACCTGGTATTGAAGACTTGGCGGCATTTGAAGATGTGTGGGTGGGAGGGGAGATGTTCAAGGTTGAGAGAAAGCACCAGAAAAAGCACGGGGTGAGGCAAAGACAAGGTGTGGTAACAAGCAGTGAGTAGAGAGCTCTGCTGGGAGTGCAGTCTATGGCGAGAAGCCATGGAACCTAACGCTGATTCCGACATAGATGACACAGTGTCATGTAAATGAGTGCCCCCTGGGCATGGGGAATCTATGGGCACTTAGTGCTTTGAATACAGGATACATGTCCATAATATGACTTTCAAACAGTGGAAATCGGTTTGTGGGAGTCTCAGGTGTGTCCTGTCTCCCAGCTCTGATGGTCACCTCTTAACATTTCTTGTATGTCTTAGAGTAATTCTACGCATATACAAGAACTTAGGAACATTTATTCTTTTTTTCATTTGTTTGTAAATAAATGGGTACCACATTAAACATCTTGCTCTGCACCTCACTTTTTAAAACTAAAACTGCACCTTAAGTTTTTTTTTCTCTCTCACATAATATATATAAAGCTGTCTTATTTTTAATGGCTGTCTACTATTCCATTGTATGTATCATTGATTTAACCAGTGTCCTTCTGATGGGTATTTCAAGTTTTTTCCAGTGTTTTCCTATTGCAAAGATGCTCTAATGAATAATCCTACACAAACATGGATTTTACATGGGCAAGTCAATCTGGTAATGGAATCAATGGCTCAAAAGATACACACCTTAACTTTGATAGATATTATAAAATTGACCTGCAAAATGTACCAAGTTACACAATGACTTACAATGATTGAAAAATAGCTGATTTCTTATAATCTTGGCAAATAGTGTTATTGAGTGTTTTATTTGTTGGCAATATGATATGCAAAGCAAAGTATGTCATTGAGATTCATTGTAATACTTTAAGGACCGAGGCTGAACATCTTTTTAAATGAGTAGAAGCTGTAATTTTTTTCTGTGAATTGGTCGTTCATGACCTTTGCCTATTTTCAAATTGAGTTTTTGGTCTTTTACTGATTTGTAAGAATTCCTTATATATTTATTTGGATAAATATTGAAAATGTTTTACAATTGTGATTTTTCTTTGAATTTTTTATGGCACATTTGTCACTGAGAAAAAAACAAAGTGTATCTTGAAAAATTAAAATTGTAGTCAAATCTTTTAAAAATGGATTCTCAAAATTGAGATTAGTAAAACAATTTACATTTTCTTTTGGTGCATTGGTGCTTCCATGTTTTATACATAAGGAGTTGATTAATCTATAGGGTGTAAGATAGGCATTTTAACTTTAATTTTTTATTGGATAGCTACCATATCAATATAATTTATTTTTTCTTCATCAATCACAACATAATTTTTAAAAAGATTTTTGTTAAAAATATAGTTAGCATACAATATTATATTGGTTTCAGTTGTACACCATAGTTATTCACCATTTATAAGTAGCCATCACCATTAAGTCCAGCAACCATCTGACACCGTACCACACTGTCATAATATTATTGACTATATTCTATGCTGTACATCATATCCCCATGACTTATTTGTTTTATACCTAGAAATTTGGACCACTTATTGGTCTTCACCTTCCCCCCTTTTAAAATTTTTCAGTTACAGTTAACATTCAACATTATTTTATATTAATTTCAGATGTACAGCATAGTGGTTAGACATTTATAATTTAAGAAGTGATCTCCCTGACCAGTCAAATACCCACCTGGCACTATACATTGTTATTAACACATTATTGACTATATTTCCTATGGTTTACTTTACATCCTCATGACTATTTTTTAACTACCAATTTGTTCTTCTTAATCCTTTCGCCTCTTTTACCCGCTACCCCAACCCCCTCCCATCTGGCAACCATCAAAATGTTCTCTGTATCTATGAGTCTGTTTCTGATTTGTTTGTTGGTTTTGTTCTTTAGATTCCCCACGTAAGCAAAACCACATTGCATCTGTCTTTCACTGTCTGACATACTCCACTCAGCACAACACCCTCCAGGTCCATCCATGCCACCACAGATGGCAAGAATCCATTCCCTTCCCTGGCTGAGCAATATTCCATTGTATATATATATATACCACCTTCTCTTTAGCCATTCTATCAATGGACACCCAGGCTGCCTCCAGATCTTGGCCATTGTAAACAACGCAGCAGTGAACATATGGATGCACATTTCCCCTCGAAGTAGTGTTTTAGGTTTCTTGGGGTAAATAACAGGAAGTGAGATAACTAGGTCCTTCTTTGTCTCTTGTTATAGCCTTTGTTTTAAAGTCGATTTTGTCTGGTATAAGTGTTACTACCCCAGCTTTTTGTTTTTATTTCTTTTTTCGTGAAGTAATTTGTTCTATCCCTTTACTGTCCATCTGTGTGGGTCTTTCAATCTGAAGTGAGTCTCCTGTAGGCAACATAAGTAAGGGTTTTGTTTTCTTATCCATTCGGCCACCTATGTTTTTGATTAGAGCATTTAATCCACTTATATTGGAAATAATTGTTGATAGATATATAGTTATTGCCATTTTACTATTCATATTTTTTATCTTTTTTTCCCCATCTTAAAGAAGTCCCTCTAACTTTCCTTGTAATACTGGTTTGGTGACGATGAACTCCTTTAGCTTCTTCTTGTCTGGGAAGCTCTTTAAATGATAGCCTTGCTGGGTAGAGTACCCTTAGTTGTAGGTCCTTGCTTTTCATCACTTTGAATATTTTGTGCCAATCCCTTCTGACCTGCAAAGTTTCTGTTGAGAAGTCAGCTAACAATCTTATGGGAGCACACTTACAAGTTACTAGTTGCCTTTCTTTTGCTGCTTTTAAGATTCTCTCTTTGTCTGTGACCTTTGCCATTTTAATTATAATGTTTCTTGGTGTGGGCCTGTTTGGGTTCATCTTATTTGGGACTCTCTGTGCTTCCTGGATTTGTATGTCTATTCCCTTCAACAGGTTAGGAAAATTTTCCGTCATTATTTCTTCAAATAGATTCTCAATCCCTTGCTATATCTCTTCTCCTTCTAGTACCCCTATGATGCGAATGTTGTTATTTTTGATGTTGTCACAGAGATGTCTTAAACTATCCTCATTTTTTTTACACTTCTTTTTTCTTTTTGCTGTTCTGATTGGGTGTTTTCTGCTACTTTCTTTTCCAAATCACTGATTCAATCCTCTGCTTCATCTAGTCTTCTGGTGATTCCTTCTAGTGCATTCTTCATTTCAGTTATTGTATTCTTCAGGTCTGAGTGGTCTGTTTTATGGTTTCTATATCCCTTTTTATGCTCACTATCCCTTTGTTGAAGTTCTCCCTAAGTTCCTTTGAGCATCCTTATAACCAGTGCTTTAAACTCTGTCTCTAGTAGGTTGCTTGCCTCCATTTTGTTTAGTTATTTTTCTGGAGTTTTCTCCTATTCTTTCATTTGGGATGTATTTCTTTGTTTCCTCATTTTGGCTGCCTCTCTGTTTGTTTCTATGTATTAGGTAGATCTGCTGCATCCCCCAATCTTGGCCAGGTGGCCTTATGTAGTAGGTGCCCTCAGGGCCCTGGCACAGTCTCCCTGGTCACCTGCACTGGGGGCTCCAGGTATGTCCTTTGTGTGGGTTGTGTGTGGCCCTCCTGTTATAGTTTAGCCTTGATTGCTGTTGCATGTAAGTGGGGGGTACTGAACCTCAGCCTGACTGGCTGTGGGGTTTGGTCACATCCACAGCTTACAGACTGCAGTGTAGGGGGCTGACCCCACTGAGTGGGATTTGCCCCAGCAGGCTCTGGTGTCTGTTGAAAGCACCCTTTGTATGTGCTCCTTGTGGGGCTAATTGGCTGGTGCTCTGCTGTGGTCTGAAGTCAACCTCCAACTATGTTTATTCTGGGGCCTCCAGGGCAGGTCCAGGTCAGATACTACCTGTGACCAGCTGGGGAGTACCTGGTAAGAGCTACAAAGCGGTCCATATTTGGTTGCTGTTTGTGCTGTACCTGGAGGTGCAGGGAGAGGGCATGCTGCGAACTGAGGATGGCTGCCACCAATACCGGGTCTGGTATAGTTCTGCAAAAAGCCAGAACACTCTGAGGCCTGCTACTGCTTGCCAGCTCCTTTAAGATTCAGCCACTGGTAAAGCCTCCTGCCATAGCAAGTTGGGTGAGGCAGGGTCTCAATGAGTCAGCAGGGTAGAACAGGCCAGTCAGATTCAGATTTGGCCGCTGAGGGTGGGCTCAACACAGGAAAGATGGCACCCACCTGTGGGCTGCACTGGAAGAGGTTCCCACTCACGGAAAATGGAGACTGTCCCTCTGGTTCTCACCCTGAAGTTACACAAGTCAGTCTCTTCCCATATGTCTCCGACACTCCCAGAGTCACCATCCCTCTGCCAGGACCCAGGGTGAGTGCCTGCACAGGTCTTCTAAGAGAGTGTCTGGATTTCCAGCAACCTTCAGTGCCACCCAGATGGTCAGAATCCACTCTATTTTTCAGAAGTTGTGGGGTCTTCTCTTCTCAGAACCAGTACTCTTGGCTGGGGCGTCTGTTGTGAGGGGCTGGGGTCCCTTGCTTTTCGTGGGGAACCTGTGTGGCAGAGATATCCCTGCTGGTTCTCAACTGCCACATGGAGGTCTGAGGCCAGCTCGTTTCGCATCTCCACCCCTTCTACCAGTTTTGATATGGCTTCTTTTTTTACTTAGTTATAAAACTTTTGTTCAGCTAGACTTCATATGGTTCTCCAGGTTGATAGTTCTATAATTTAGTTGTAATTTTGATGTGTTCATAGGATGAGGCAAGCACAGCATTCATCTACTCCACCATCTTGGATCTCCAATACAATTTATTGAATAACACATTTTTTTCCCACTAACATGAAAAACTACATTTATCACCTGCTACATTTTTATGTAGTAAATTTTTAGGTAGTAAATTTTTATGTAGTATTTGGCTATATTTCTGAATTTTCCACTCGTTTTCATTGATCTACTTAGACTTCACTATATTGTGTTAATTGCTGTAGCTTTATAATATATTTTATTACCTGACAGGGCTTGTCTCCTCATATTCCTTTGTGATTTTTTAAAAATAATTTTCTATATTTTCCTGCTAATTTATTAACTTTATCTTGTTTATAAACTTTAGTTTGTCTAACATTTGGTGTATTTGGTGGGGGAACTTTAAGTTACAGAATAATTTAGAGAGAATTGATGTCTTCATTAGATTGAAGCTTCATAAGAGAGAACAGATGTGTCTTTCCATTTGTTCTTGCTCTTTTTGGTTTATACCTGGTGTTTAAAGTTTTTCTTCTTCTTCGTATATATATTACACTTTTGTTAAATTTATTAGTAGGTGCATTATCTTTTGGGTGGCTATTGTAAATAAGATCTCTTTATCTACTACAGCTTCCAACTGTATGACAACACTATAGATTTTTTGTTTTGTTTTCTTTCCATCAGACACCTCATTGAATTCTTTTATGTTTTATAACAGATTTTCAGTTGATTTTCTAGACCTTTCAGTTATTTACTCACATAATTTACAAATAATGAAAACATATATCCTCCTTTTCTATTTGTACACTTATTTTTATGTTGCAGTGAATAATACCTTTAAAAATATTACATGAAGGTAGTAATATTAGAAATCACTATTCAGTTCTTGAAAGTCATAGGAATGCTTCTAATATGATTTTCCATTAAGCATGAAGCTTTTGGGTTGAGATATATGAAGTTTTATCTTAATGAAGCGTTGTGTCTGTATGAAACTTCTTTTAAATCAAGAAAAGATGTTAAACTTTATCTGCAGCCTTTTTAGCATTTATGGAAATTATCCTTTGATCTCATAGTATGGCCAATTATAGTAACAGAGTAAAACTATCCTTGCATTCTTGGAATAAACAGCACTTAGTCATGGTTAATTATTCTTTTTAATCTTTGCTTGGTTTTTATGTTAATATTGCATTCAGAATATATATATATATATATATATATATATATATATATATATATATATATATATATATATATATATATATATATAAAATGAAAATCTCCTGCAAGGAAAATAAATCAAGGAGTTTCACAGAACAATCCTGTTTAACATAGGATTAATATTATATATACAGGGTTGATCAGTAATACTGTGTTGGGCAGGTTTTTCAGGATCCCCATAAGGCTGAAAATTAAGGGTGAGGGATGGGCAGTGGCTTATTTTGCCATTTCCGGAAAATCCTCACGTACTTGCAGGTTTCCTCATTCCCATCCTATAGATCAGGAAGCAGGCTAAGGGAATCTCACTTAATTTCTCCCACTCAGACTCTCTCTCTTTGAGAGCTGCTTTCTCCCACCCCAGGCTAGGGTCTCCCCTCCATGGGCTTGGGCTGGTGTTGTCTGGCCCTTCTACTAAACCCAGGCATGAGTATGGGGAAACATCCTCATACGGCTCCTTTCTCTCCCTGTTGTTGTCCAGTGGATCCAAGATGACTAAATATATCTATATCAAAGAACTTCCATTCTGTCTCCTCCCAGGAAAGATACCTGTGAGATGTTAGAGAATTCTCTTGTTCTTTGAATATGAATGCTAGGACCTTCTGGAAAACACAGTTGGATCTTGCTCTAGATTTGCTGAGTGGGGAGACATTTCTCTGTCTGGCAAATCCACCTACTTACTCCATCAGAGGAACGCACAGAATGTTGTCTGAATCAGGTAGCATTTTGCCTGTGAGCTCCCAGAGAGAGAGCGAGATAGGGCCAGACTTTTTATCTCTGTGGCTTGGCATAGGGAACTGAAGGCAATTGTATAGGTTCCATTGTCTGGACAGTCCTACATGTAAATACTACAATGTATGTGTATGTGTGCAGATTACTTGCTGAAGACAGAAGGCAGCAGTTTCCAAAGAAATGCATCCCTCTCTTCCCTATAGGTTGTGAGCACACGATTATAATAAATGATTTTAACAAGTAGGGACTGAGCCCCTATGACATGCCAGATATTAAACTAAGTGTTAAGTTTCTTTGACCTGAAAAAGTAGGGAAAGTATAACGAGACCATTCATTTAGGGAGAGATGACAATTTGAAATCAGAAGAGTTTCAGGAAACCGGGAGTGGTTCCCAGACTGAAGCACTCTGGAGAAAGGTATGGGATTCCGAAAGTCATCGTTTCCAAGGCTGGGCTCTGCATCCATTCAGGGACCTCAGGTGGCCCCGTCCTCATTGACTAAAGCGAAATCGTGTTTCCAAACACTCAAAGGGCCTGGAGTAGAGTCTGCGCAGTGGGCAAATGACACTATGAGGATGGGTGTGAGAATGCTCTGGCCTCAGTTGGTGACTGGGAAGAATAAAGGTGAGGTGTCACCACACCCAGCATATGAAAGTATATGGGGGAAGATGTCACACAGTGATGTATCTCAAGCCGGGTTTTCTTTTCTGATTTCATAATGGTTCCCCAAATTCCATCCTTTCACACTGCTCCATTGTGGAGCCCTCTTTGACTCCTCATCCATTCTCTCCTGGTTAGATTGTGATGGTCAGGCCCTTCCTATATTCCTACAGCAATTGACAAATTTTTTCTCTTATAGTACATATCGATAAAGACTACGTTCAACTTTGAACAAAAGTAAGCAGTCGGGAGGGTCTATGGAAGGAGCTAGGCCTTACGGAAGTACATAATCACATTCTGTGCATCGTAAGAACCCACAGGAAGAGCTCTATGCTTATAAGAAAGCTCTATGGTTCTAACTTCCTTTCCTTTCTATAAATACTCCTCCATCTTGGCACACAGGCTTGCCAGGTCTTCATGCACTGGCGTGTAACCTTTTCTTTTCCCTGCATAAGTCCTTTTTGATGGAGAAACACCCAGTCACTATCATTTTTTTCAGTTCACACTATCACAGTGTGGTCATTACCTCTCTACATGACTTTCTCTTCCCCACAAGAGGGTGAGCATCCTCAGTACCCAGCCCAATGCTTGGCACGGAGTAGACACTCAGTAAGTGTTCACTCAAGAAATGAATTGATTTTGATTCCATAATTAATTCTACATCTGAACTCAGCTATACCGCCAGCACTCTGAGTGTGGTTGGGCCTACGTCTTACACATTGAACGCATTCACAGAACATGATAAGTGCATTTGGGACTAGCCTTGCCTCTGCCTCTCTGAGGACACGCTGGAGATCTGTGATACAAACAGATGGGCCAAGGCCGCTTTCCCTCATGCTTTATTAGGGAAGTTGTTATGTGCATCGGCTTGCAGAGTGGTGAGTTTGCTTTATGCACGTCCAGGAGCACTAGTGAAGGGGCCAGAATCCTTAATCAGGCTGCAGGCAAAGGAGGGAGTGAGTGAGGCACACCCTGAGCAGGTGATGCCAATTTGTAAACTAGACGAGCAGCAATGGATTTAATTGTTGCATCCTTCTCTGCCAGATGTTGCCCTTTGTCCAAGCTCTGGACACACGACTTGGCTTTTTGTTTTCTATAGCTGACTAAAGCTGTTCTTTTAAATGAGAAGAAGTCACACCAAAATGACAAGGGCTGAGATGCCTCAGGCATCAGAATTTCTAACTTCCCTCCCAGTCACTGGGCTCATGGAGATCACCTAGTAGAGTTTTAAAGATTCTGTTGGATTATCGTGATGGGGCTGTGGATGGGTGCATGGGGCGGGGGTGGGGGAGAGAGAGGATCATCCTGGGGTCTTGTGGCTTCCCGAGGCTCCTCACAGGGATCACAGGTAGCTCTGGCCTTCCGCTCTCCCTCCCCTGCCCCCATCCCACCCCCAGGAGTGGAGGAAGAAATCTCAATCATGACTTTCTCTAGCCCACCACCGACCAGTGACAAACAACCACTGGGAAGATGGATGGAGCTGAGGTAACCAGACTTCATCATACATTGATTATGAGAACTGTTCACCCAGGGGATTCAAGGGGCAGGGTGCCTGTCAACATCAGTGCAGAGAGATACAGTGATGGGGACATTGCAGGAGCAGCAGGTCCATCAAGGTGCTCAGGAAAACAACACGCTGAGCAACAGCACACAAGCATATGTTTGCAGTATAAATCATTTCTAATTAATAACAATGTTGGAAGAAAGCTTCCAAGATGGGGATGTAAGAATAGGCATTACTTATTATGTACGGAAGGAAGGAGGAGGCAGGAAGCTTGAAAAACAAAGAACCATGTCTGCATGAACAGGGGAATCCCTGGAAAAGTATCCCAGAATCGTAGAAAACTAAAAAGGAATGTGAGTAGGTGTCTGTGTCCAGTCTTTGTCTCCAAGCTATTGATTGGCAAAGGGGCTTTATTGATTGGCAGAAATCAATAAAGAACAGCTTCAGGAGTGGATACTAATGACCTGGTACTAACATCAGGACATTAGTCATACTGGTAAAAGGAATGAGTAACCCATTCCAGGAAACTCTACCCATTCGCCAGCTGGCCTCGCCTTGGGTTTTACTTTCCCTCTACGAGTATGGTAATCTGCCTCTCAAGGTCAAAATGCCTCCGTGAAACTACCTGAGTAAAATCCTTCCCATGTCAGATCACAAACCAAAGGCCCAGATGTGGAAAGCACAGTCGTCAGCTCCTCCCAAATCTATATACTCCCCACAGTGAAAATTCCGTGACTCGCTACTAGCTAAATGACTTCTTGTTTTCTGGGGATATTTCTCTTGATTATTTTGAGATAAATATATATTCAGTATGTTCATCTCTCCAACTAAACATCCATTCTTTCTTTCATTTATATGTAAATGCTGTGTGTATATATATATATATGTATATATACATATATTTAGTAGAACATATATAGATACATTTAGTGACATGCATATAACTATAATATATTCTTACAAATATACATTATAGAATGCATATATTTTACATATACACACATGTGTGTGTGTGTGTATATATATATATATATATATATATATATATATATATCCAAAATGCAATTAACTAAAAGAACTATAAGACTATTCTGTCCTCCTGGTATGCTAAAAGACGTACTCAAGGATAGGACATATTACAAGAGAAATCATAAGGCCCTTTGGTCCCAGCAGCGAGAATTACAAAGACCTGAGGAGGGAAGGTCCTGGTACCTGGGTGATTCAGGAGGGCATCGCAGAGGAGGAATGTGGACTGGGCTCTGAAGGATGGGCAGATCTGTCTATTAAGGGGGCAGAGATTCATTGGAGTGTTTCATCTTCTGGGTACTCTCACTCTATTGAGAAGCATGGTTCTTCCCTCCTTTCCCTCTAGTGCATCTCTGAAATGGCTGCCTCATTCCTGTCCTTCCTGAGAGAGAGGATAGTTTGCAGACAGGGAGCTGGTCCCCTTGAAAGCTTGTCTCTTCCGAGTGCTCCATAGGGAAGCAGCTCTTCTGTGACTGGGGCACAGAGAGGGCCTCCTCCATCAAGACACTCTCAATTGCAGGGTAGGGAAGAAACAGGGTTAACTACAAGGCGTCCTTTGTTCAGGGGCCATATGTCTGGCTTGCCTGGATGGTGCCCCCCAATTTTCTGCTACTTAGCTTGGTACCCTATCTAAGAAAGCACCTCCTTTCACTCTTAAAACTATCCCCATTTAGATGATCAATTCTATGGTCTCCCACTGACAGCAGAGAGGAGGAGGAGAGGAAGTAAGTGATATGTTATAGGTCTTTGACAGAAACTCTTCTGGAAAAGGATTCAGCTTTGGGGCTCTAGCAGTGACGGGCGGTAGCACCTTGGGCTAAAGATGGAGCACTAACTTCCTCATAAAGGCAAGGAGGATTTAATCAGAGCACAGCTGGCTGCCAGAGACCCTCACACCCACCGTCTTGCCCCTGGGCTACCTGCACTGGCCCCAGAGGTGGCTGATGTGGGTCTGGAGAGTACTGGGTGCACTCTGACAGGGGGTCACACTTGGAGCGGGATGTGCCAACAGCTCTCAGTAGCGGGCTCTGACTAGGCCAAGGCAGGTGTCCTCACCTCGCCCCAAATGACTGCAGTGACAAATGCTAACCACAAGCCTGTCTTCTCCTCCATCTCCTGGTTGGATATTTCAGGAACCAGATGGAAGGCAAAGTGAGACTGCACCAGGAATTGCATGGTCTGGCTTCCCATCCCACACTGGCCACTTGTTATTAGGGAAAGTCACTTGCTTCCTACAGACCTCAGTTTCCCATTGTGAATAAAATGGGATCGTGCTACCAGCCCAGGCTACTTTGACAGTCATTTGTAATATTTGTGTAATTTTTTTCAGCAATCATATGCGTTTCTTGGGTAGGGGCTTATTGTTGTTGGGTTTCTACGAAGAAGCTTGGCAAATCCTGCCCTGGCCTCAGATGGTTCCAAGTCATCTCCCTCCCTGCTGAAATCTGCTTGGGGGCAAGTCTCATCTATCAGAGGCCCTCACTGAGCAAGAAGAAAAAATGTCCCAAGGGGCTGGGCCAGTCTTCTCCTTAGAAGTCAAGTGGACACAAGGCAGATCAGTAAAAGCTGGGGGCCCAAACTTCTAGTACTGGTCTCAAAGCAGGCCTGAGCAACATCAACATTTTAAGTGGCTTTACTTGCTTTTATTTATTTTGTTTTATGTTTTAGGCTAATATTTATTGTGCATGTCTATGGGCCGGACTGTGTGCTAAGAAGTCAGCATGCATCATCTCATTGCATCCTGCTAGCCTATCAGGCCTGGTGCTAGGTACCAGGTCGTCCGCTTAGCAACCCGACCTGCCATGAAGGCCAGGTAGCATCATGGAGCATTCCTAGAGCATGAGACTTCCTTCCTGGTTGTCCAGTGAGCTTACTGCCCTCTCAAGCCCTGTGTCTCATCATCATGAACAATTTCCCCCAGAGTACCTCTAGTGTGGGACACATGGGGGTCACCGGAGACACAAAAAAATGTCAGACTCAGTCGCTGGTTCCAGGGCCTACATTCATCATGGAAGACTGCAAATGATACAGCCTAATATAGGGTGTGCTGCCATGCACGGGTCATCATTATTCTGTGAGCCCCTTCCTCCCCATCTACCTGTCAATTCTTTCTCATCCTTCAGATTTAAATGACCCGCGGTACCCCTCTCTGAGGCCAGTCCAAAATGTGTCCTCATCTGTTGACATGCTAGATTTTCTTTTGTGTTATAGTCATTTGTGTCACCACATAGGTCAAAAGCCCTTATTAGAACAGATCTGTGTCTGGTTTGTCTTTACAGGTCTTATCATTTTAGCTATCTGAGTGTTTGCCCTGTGCTGGACAGTGGGTTGAATGCTCTGCGCACGATCTCATATAATCCTCAGAACAACGATCAAATCCAGGTTGTTGGACTCTCCTTTCTACAGATGAGGAAGTTGAGGCACAGAGGTCAAAGGACTTGGCTGGAGGTCACAGAGCTGGGCCTTCTGTGTGACTCTGCAGTTCACTGCAGTATACGTGAGGCTGATACACACCCAACCCCTGGGACAGCCGTCAGGGTTCCAGGCAGGACCAGCGGGCCCATCGCCATAGGGGTTGCCTCCAGCATCTTCCTCACCACAGGCTCTCAGACTATCTAGCAAGTCACCAGTCACCTTCAGTTGGGTTTCCCGGTGGTGATGCCATCGATTACTCCAATGTGGGAGAAAGACACTTTCAAGAGGGCAAGACTCTGATCGGTGAAGTGACCTAAGACTAAAAAGCAGGGGCAGTTTTGAAATTCTAAGGAATCACAGGAGAAGAAGAACCTGGAAACTACCCTAGGCTACCCCTTTGCCTCACCCTGAGAATTCAGTCATTAAGACAGGCTGAGTCCTGATCCGTCTCAATCTGTACCCGTCCATCATTTTTCCCTTTCTAGATTCCAAGTTCTAGCCCACCATCAAAGCTGCTGGCATGGCTTCCAGCAGGCCTGCGTTTCGTGGCTCCCTTTCTCCTCCCTTCGCTTCACCAAGGCTTACCTTTCCTTCAAGACTCGGCGTGGAGCTCCTCCTCCTCTACGCAGTAGACCTGACGTTGCTCCCCACAATTGCCACTCACCTTGTGCCTGCCTCCCTCAGGGTTTGGCACCTGCGACTGAAATCCTCTTCTTCATTATATGGAGGGTTCTGCGAGGATGCGTGCACCCCCACCTCCCTCAGCGTCTGGCACTTGCTAGGTCCTGAGTCCATATCTGAAGATGGGTGCTTTCCTCAGGCACGTTCTCCCCACCTCGATCTCCTGTACCTGTACCACTAAGCTGTTAAACTTACTCCTCTTGGGAATACTTGCTTTTTAGAGAAGAGAACAGAGGGAGAGCGTTTGATGTAACCCTAAAGGTGTGTTGGAAACACTAATGTAACAGCAGCATTTTGGACAGTGATAAGCAGGGCAGGGAAATGTGTTGTGGTCTGAAGGACTCTGGAGTGACTGAGGCAGCCCCACCGGCTGGAGGACCCCCGTGCTGACCTGTAGCTTCTGCAGAGACCAGCCACAAGCTAACACCCATCCCAGCCTTCGGAGCCCGTCTCCTGCCCTGTAGATGAGGACATCGGGCAGGCTCTGACCTTCTAGGGCTGTGCTATACAGATAGACGAGGCTGGTCCTGCAGACAAGTCTTGGGCTCAGACTAACTTTCTCCAGCCACACTCCCTCCCTTGGGACCCATTCACCTGGCCGGACTCCTACCTGAGTCCTCCATCTATCCCTCCAGCCCTGCTGCCTGCCTGCCCCATTTTATTTCTACTTTCTCGAAAGCTCTTGCTCTCTCCCTCTCTGCTCATCTTTAGTTCTCATTTTTCTTAGGGGTAGGGAAGAGGTTCCAAAAGGAAGGGGGCCTGAATGACGGTGAATCAGGGAGTGTTCCTTCACTCAGCTTCTCACCCACACCTCCAGGCTGCCACTGCACCTCTTTCGTGCCCACAACCCTGTCTGTGCCCCTGGAAGCCAGCGCATTTCCAGCTGCAGCCTGGTTAGATGGGTGACGTGGCCCTGTACCACCAGCTACTTCTTAAATCAGGTGCTCACTTAGCACAATCACCTCATTACGGGGAGTTTAGCACTATTGTCATTTTGCATGCACTTTTACAATTGATTTTGGACAGAGAAGACTTCAATTGTTGTGGGGTTCTACATGTTGAGTTTGTGTGCAAATTGCATTTTGAGAAATTCAACTGTAGGCCATGGTGCTGCCAGAAGCATTTATTAGACTGGAGTTCTAAGAAGGAACCCACAGCTGGTTCAGCAAGGTGGTAAGTCAGGTAAAAGGTTGGAGAAAACACTAGAAAGGGAATTCCCTTCCATGTCTACTCCTGTGGACAAATGCAGGGTCCCTGTGTTTGGGAGAGGACTTTAGAGGTCTTCACGTGTTTAGACCAGGGAGGCTCAGGCTAGCCGTGCTCCACCCAGCCTGTGCTGTTCCCTCAGTGTGTGCCAACGCTGACTCTTCCTGGATGGATCTCTTGGTTAGTATTACTAGCATTGCCTTGGCTTGGATCTGCCTGGTTACAGGGTCATTTTGAAATGCTACAATAAAAAATTGTAGAACTGAGAACTAAGTGACACTTCTCAGAGTACTTCCTCTCAGGATTCAGCCAGGTTGATGGGAAGCAAGTTGTGTATCAACCATCAAAGCCCCAGATGCACAAGCTGGTGATTCCCCCCACCCCTTTCCTCTAGGGCACCACCACTGGGCTAGCCCATGCCCTATTGTAGGCAGCTGTCATCGACTCTCCCTTGTCCCATTTTCTCAATATCAGTCCCTAAGAAGTATTTCCCACTGATTTTTTTCCTGGGGAAAGGGAAATATTGAACTCCAGCCAGCATTGTGTACCATGTGGGAAAATGGAAATACCCAACTCTACCACACTCTAGCCATCTTACCCCACTTAAAGGGGGGAGATAATTGATAAACACTTGTGAGAGTCACAGTTAGAGGCACAGCTCACGAAAAGGCTGAGACCTACTCATAGGACTGTAGAAGGCTTCCCTTCCTCCCACACTTCACCAATACACTACTACAGGTCTACTGACAGCAGTTCTTTCAACTGATAGATCATGTCTGGCTATCAAAAAAACAACAACAAATTACAAGCAACCCCCCCATACACACAATCTGAAGAGACAGAGCAAGAATCAGAACCAGACATGACAGAGATGAAGGAATTATCAGACTGCGAATTTAGAATAACTCTAATTAATATGCTAGGGTTCTACTGAATAAAGTAGACACTGTGCAAGAAATTTAATGGCAATGTAAGCAGAAAGATGGAAACAAAAAAGAACTAAAAAGGGATGCTAAAAGAGAAAAACACTGTAACAGAAATGAAGAATGACTTTGACAGACTTATTAATAGAATGGACATGACTGAAGAAAGAATCTCTGATCTAAAGAATGTATCAACAGAATCCTCAAAAACCAAAAAGCAAAGAAAACAAAGACTGGAAAAAAAAAAAAAAAAAGAACAAAATATCCGAAGACTGTGGGGCAAATATAAAAAGTGAAGCACATGTACAATGGGAATAGAAGAAGAAAGAGAGAAAGGAACAGAAGAAATATTTGAAACAAATAATGACTGAAATTTCCCCAAATTGAAGTCAGATATCAAACCACAGATCCAGAAAATTCAGAGAACACCAAGAAAAAAAAAAAAATCCAAAAACATATGGAGGCATATCGTTTTCAAGCTAAAAGATAAAGAAAAAAAGATAGACAAAAAACAAACAAACAAAAACGTCTTACCTATAAGGGAACAAAGATAAGAATTACATCTAACTTCTCAGAAAACATTCAAGCAATAAGTGGCATGAAATATTTACAGTGTTGAGAGAGAAACCACATCAATCTAGTATTCTGTACTATATAAAATTATCCTTTAAAAGTGAAGGAGAAATAGACACTCAGAGAAACAATAATTGAGAGAATTTGCTGCCAATAGAATGGCACTGCGAGAAATGATACAAGAAGTGTTTTAGAGAGAAGGAAAATAATGTAGATGGGACACTCAGATCTATATAAAGGAAAAAAGGACAGACATCAAAGAAGGAATAAGTGACCAGGGAGCATCAACCAAGATAACCTAACAAAATTTTAAAAATGAAAATAATACAAAGTATTTTCTCAGAATATAACATAATTAAATTAGAAATCAATAACAGAAATATATCTATAAAATCTCCAAATACTTATAAATTAAGCAACACACTACTAAATAGCCACAAATGGCACAAAGAGAAAATATCAAAGGAAAAAATGTTCTTAAATCTTTTGATTTGAATTAAATAAAAACTGAAATAAAGCTGACTCTGGGTGGTGAACACACAATGGGATTTATAGATGATGTAATACAGAATTGTACACCTGAAATCTATGTAATTTTACTAACAATTGTCACCCCAATAAATTTAAAAAATAAATTAAAAAAAAAAAAGATTATCAACATTTAGTTAGCAGGAAACTTATGGCTTTATGTATGTATGTTAGAAAAGAAGAAAGGTCTAACATCAGATAACCAATAAAGAAAAAGCCATTTATTTGAAACGAACAATACAATTGATTAATCTTTAGCCAGTACAATCAAGAAAAAATAGAGAAGACACATCTTACCAATGTCAGGATAAAAGCAGCAACCTCACTCCTGATCCTACAGACATTAAAGGATAGTAATAGGACACCATGATCAATACCACATTCATATTAGGTTGGTGCAAAATCAATTGTGGTTTCAAAGGTTAAAAATAATTGCAAAAACCGCAATGACTTTTGCACCAACCTAATAAATTTAATCAGTGACTCAGATGAAATGAACCAGTTCATTAAAGCCACAACTACCCAAACTCGCTCAAAAAGAAAAATATTACTTGAATGGATTCCATCTATTATCGAAATTGAGTTTGTAGTTAAAGTCTTTTAAAAGAAAAAAATGCGTCTCGGAACCAAACGATTTCACTGGCGAAATGGATTGGAGGAGAGCGCTTCCGGTTGCCCAAAGGAAGACTATAACGAAGGGGCCCTGGACAACCAGTGTACACTGTAGGCAAAACATGACAGACCTGTGGCCTGATTATGCTTTCAGTTACCCCAGGGCTAAGCACTTCTCAGGCACCGAGGACAGGGAGATTCACAATCACAAACATCCTATGCCATAGCATTTCTCAGAAACACTGCAAAAGGAAAGTGACAACGCCAGGATAAGTTTGAAAAACGTTTCATTTAGCTACAACGCTGCTGTCATTTTCTATAGGTTGGGCCTTTCTATCCCCTTCTGATTCCTAGAGACACCCCGAAAAATAAAACAATCTTGGTCTCTTGTAAAAGTCTGTCTTGCTGTCTTACTTACCCTCTGAAGTCATAACACCCACCGGCGACATCACGGTCTTTCCCCTGCAATCAACGGTGGTTTGTCAAGCTGGAGATTCGATGTTTCAGGAGAAGAGTTTACAAGAGCAGAAGGATTCAAAATGAATGAAGATCTATTTAACATGGAAATGCCCCTGTTTAAAAAAACAAAAACAAAAACAAAAAACAGGAAGAAGGAGAAAGAGGAGGAGGAGCCAGAAGAGAAGAGAAGAGAAGAGAAGAGAAGAGAAGAGAAGAGAAGAGAAGAGAAGAGAAGAGAAGAGAAGAGAAGAGAAGAGAAGAGAAGAGAAGAGAAGAGAAGAGAAGAGAAAGAGGAGGAGGATCAGTAGGAGGTGAGGGGGGAAAGGCCATTTTGAAAAGCCTTTAGAAAGCCTTCTGTCCCACCTGTTCTGCTCACGGGCAGGTTCTGTTTTCTGTACTTAAAGGATTTGTAAATTCATTATCAACAAGTAAAATGTGCAAAGAACACACAGAGACATGGAGGTCTGATCAACCATCTGCTGGGGAGCTGCATCCGTGCAAGGAGAGCGGTGCTAGTCCCTTCAGGGAGAGGTGCGTAGGGGACAGCTCTTCCATCATATTTTAGTGCACGTGGGGAAGAGGCAGCACTCATAGACCCTGGACACTCTCCCCCCATTTCTTTCCCCCAACTAACCCTCTGGAGCTGGAGAAAGGCTGTGGTTTGCCATATAATGTAGAAAAACATCATCTTAGCTTCTGCCAACTCTGAGCAGAGATGAAGCAGAGCTCTGGTTCAAGCCTCTGCTGTTCCAAACTCCCAGCCTCAATGGGGCTGGCTTGGCGGGGGAGAAGGGCTACTGTCATAGCTCTCTCCTGTGGAAGACATCTGCTTCCAAAGCCCTCTCCAGCCTCTGTTCTTGCTTGTTCCAGAAGAGTCCATTCAGGGCTGACCGTGGCAAAAATGTGAAAGAGCAAAGTCTGACCTTGGCTCCTGGGGTGATGGCCTCTGGCTGCCTGCTCCTGCTACATTGCCTCCCAGAAGTTACAGCTGCGACCACGTGGCAGGCTTCTGCTGCCCAGGCCTCTGACACTGACCCTGGGCTTCACCCTCAGGAGGAAAGGAGTGGCTCCAAGTCACGTCCACCTCTGCTCCTGACCCTCTACCTTCATGCCCAGCTTAAACACCCCAACTTCGACCATGCCCGAAATTCCACCAACCGTGCCCCTTGCAGACAGAGGTTTCTGAATCGCTGCTCTTGGGGGACGGGGGAGAATGCCCTCAGTTCCTCCAGGATTGGCATCCTGACTCTTGCTTGTCCTCCCAGGGAAGAAAGTTCTGACCCTAAACTCCAGACTAGCAGCTAGTGCCCAGCTATCACAGGTGGCATTGACTGCCCACCTCAGTTTCCCTTTTTGCTGCATTCCTCCCAGGTCAATAAAAATACTCTGTTGTCCTGGATGACCTTTCTGACCACCTATCTGTACTCCACATAACTTCTGTCTCCTTCTGCTTAAGGCTCTTAGCTTGACCATTTGGGCTCTTGTGCATTGTCTATAGAGGGACTGCCACAGATACCTCTTCAGCCCCATCTTGCTGTCCACTGGCTGCCTAGGTTTCCTCTCTGTAGCATGTTCTCCATGTATTTCCCCCTTCTGGAGTGATTAGAATGTTCTATGTCCCAACACAGATAGAAGATAGAGTCCAAGACTCTATAGATGCCTCAGTCCTGGCACTTACTAGCTGAGTGACAAGTTATTCATTTCCACAAATGTTTGTTGACCATGATGCCAGGCATATTTTTAAGTGCTGGATAAACAAGGTAAGCAGGGCCTTGCCATCATGGAATTTGCACTGAAATTGAGGGGAGATGGACCACAAATCTGAATAAGAAAAAAATCCAAATTGTGATAAATGGTTATATAAAGAAAATAACCTGGATAATCAAACAGTAAGTCATTGAGGTGGGGGTGATGATGAAGGGAAACTTGCAATAAAGGAGTTGGGTGAGTTCTCTCGGAGGAGGCCCTACTCATCGGAGACCTGTATCATAAGAAGGAGCCAGACAAGTAGTGATCTGAAAAGAGAGAGTTCCAGGCAGAGGAAACGTCAAGTGCAAAGGTCCTGGGGAAACAATGAGCTTGGTGTGTTCCAGGGACCGAAAGAAGGCCATCGTACGTCCAGTCCAGTGACTGGCATGGAGCCTGGTGATGCCCCGAGGGTCGAGGGGTAGGCAAAGCAAGACGACTGGGGCATGAAGCCACAGGAAGCGCTTTGAGCTTGATACCAAATGCAATGATACGCATGGAAGAGTTTAGGCAGGAGAGAAATATAATCTGAGTGACAGTTGAAGGGGCATTCTGGCTGCTACAGGGAAATCGGGAGGGATGATGGTGCCTTGGACTCCAGGAGCAGCACTGCAGATGGCAAGAGATGGTCTGCATGGGGCTGTGTTTGGAGTAAGGACAATAGGACGCACTGGTGGATTAGAGGTGCATTAAAGAAAAGAAGCATCGGGGTAACCACGAGAAAGGCCCCTAATTGTCGTAACCTCCGGTGCCTCCCCTGTAAAGTGGTTACACGTGTGGTGGGCATTAAACAATACAAGAGCCGTATCACTGGCCCTGATGATTGGGATCATAGTTTGGTCACAAAAGAAACAAGCACAAAACACACCCGTCGTGCCCCCGCCTGCCAAGGGATAATAATTTGGTGTCGACTTGTGGATGCACCATGTTCTCTTTGCCCCAGGCCTTTGCACGTGCAACCATGTAACACTATTCTGCCTCTCATCCACCTGCACCTGGCACACTCCTTACCCGTCCTTCAGGGCCCAGCTAGAGTTGACTGTTCAAGGGCGTCCTAAGACATAACTGGGTTCCCCTCCTCTGACCCTGCTGTTTAGTGGCTGGGCTGCTTCTCTATTTCCTTTCTTAGCTTATAGCGCTTAAGGACCAGATCTAAATCCCAGCAGATTTAGTCAGGGTTTCAGCTCATGGCAGATGCCGCAGTTTGTTGCATAGGTCAGGAAGCCTGTCCCTCCCATTATCTACCCTGTTGTCTGCCTTGCTATCTCCTCTGTGACTGAGCTGTGTAGTCTTCTCCGCCTCCAGTCCTCTCTGCCTGCTCAAATCCCAGTCAGCCTTCCAGACCCCGTTCAAGAACGTCCCGACTCATAGTCATATTTCTGTCCCTAGAACTGCTCAATGTGCCCTGCTGCTCTGCGAAGAAAAGAGTTGGCAGAGCAGGCCTGATGCTCTCCTTGCAAGGTTGGCCCTCAGCTGGCGTCTGGGAATATGGCTGCTAAGCAGGTCCCCACGGTCATATATACAACTTTCCTTAAATGGTAAGAGTGACTCGCTCTGCCTAGACTGTGTTTGTGCTGAATACATGCTTTTCTTCTAGGAGGCGAGGGCCTTGGCATATGCTGGGCACATGCACAGGTGTGTGTCTATGTGACCACCCAGTAATAATCTTGGGCACTAAGTTTCTGATGGGCTTCCCCGGGCAGAAGCACGTGTGTTGCTGTGTTTTTATTCCTGGGGGAAAAGTGTGCTCTGTGTGCTCCGTCTTGGGAAGGAGGGAGCATGAGAAACCATACATGGATTCCTTCCAGACTCTGCCTGTGCTTTGTTTCTCTTCTGACCCAGCCATGTATCCTTACTTCATCCTTGTAATATTAGCTGTGAGGGAATATATGCTGAGTCCTATGAGTCGTTCTAGTGAATCTGCAAACGTGGTTTTGGGGACCCTAGAGGTGTACTTGTTTGGAATATGTAACTGCCTTTTAGTGTTACATCACTGATTCTTGTATGTAAGCCTGGTATCCCCTCCCTGAAGATCCTGAAAGACAGAAATATACCTTCTACAGGGATATATTTGAAACAGATGGAATGAGGTTTTTAACGACTTTTTAGTGGACAGTGGAATAATGTGGAACTAGATTTCTAAAAGGAGATGGTTAAGAGTTAAGAGAGGGTAACAAAATGTCCCCACAAAGGTGACAAACTCCTATCTATCACATATTTGCACTTAGTTCAAAAAAAAAAAAAAGTACTTGAGAGCATTTGAGACCTTGTTTCCCAGCACATGTCATCACATTGGCTCAAATAAACTTTTATAATAGAAAAGACAGGAAGGAAGGAAGGAAGGAAGGAAGGAAGGAAGGAAGGAAGGAAGGAAGGAAGGAAGGAAGGAAGGAAGGAAGGAAGGAAGAAAGAGAAAGAAAGAAAGAGAAGGGAAAGAAATACACCTTGTAAGTACTTCTATACCATGCAACTCATGGTTAGGGTTAGGGTTAGGGTTAGGGTTAGGGTTAGGGTTAGGGTTGCGCAGGACACCCAGCAGAAGCCCAAGAAATACCTGTTGAGAGAATGAATGAATGAATACATGAAAGAAATATTAAGGCCACCAATGGTTGGAGCAGTGGCCTCCGTGCAGACTGTGGGCAGGTAGCTGAGATGCTTTCATGCATCTAGCTCCTGGTGTCCTAACTCCTAGGGCAAAGGGAAACTGAATTGATCAGGCTCTAGGAGGGTTTCCAAGCAATCCCTGGCATCATAAGACAGCCAAGGGAGGTTCTGCTCAAACTCCCAGGAGTTAGAGACTGTTGTACACAAATGCAGGGAGAAACAGCTATGACACCTCCAGACACTGTAGCTCAGGGACTCACGCCCTCAACACTGTGCCTTGTTCCAGAGGGTTACAGAGTAGCTGTTTGTTTGCATATTTGTACCACCAGAAGTGTAGGAAGGTGTCACGTGTGCATGTGCGAAATGAATGAGTGGGCATATATGCTTACATATGCATGAACATATATGTTCCACACATGCCTGTGTGCACGTGAGCTCATATGAGCTTGCTTGCACTTGCAAGCATAATTACGAGTTCATGCATTTGAAGTGTGCAGGCATGTGTATTTGCATGCGCCCATGCACACCAGAGTGCGCTTGTGTACATATGTGCACACGCATACCGATTTTTCCCTTATCTGCTCTGCACTGAACAGATAGCTGCTTTAATAACAGCTGCAGCTGAGCGAGCGAACTAGCTGCTGTGGCTCCATTGTGCTACCAGGGTTGCTACAGCCCTTTCAGGATTACCAGTGCTCAGTGCCGTTTAAATATATCTCCAGCCCTAATCCCTAAACAAAGATGCAATGATTTCTGCTAAATATGTTGGATTATTTATTAAGATAAAGTCAGGGATACGAGCAGCCACGTCTGGTGGAGCACTGATTGCCATTCAAGACTAGAGATGATGAAACCAGATGCCCCTCCACCCCAGGAGGAGGGAGGACCTTAAAAGACAGGGAAACTCAGTGAATGATTAAAACAGCCTGATTCCTAGAGGCAGCACGGCCATTATCTTGGGTGACAGCAGCTCATGTACATGCACCCAGGTTGGGAAGAGGAGACGCACAAGACAGCCTCACTAGCGCTGGGGTATGTCTGGGGCCATTCAGCAAGGATTCGGGACTATGAGGCGGACCTCTGTGACAGTACAGAGGAGACTTGAGCAGTTCCTCCTTTCAAGGAATTCCCAGTTGAGTAGTGGGCCAGGGGAGAAAGAAGAGCCAAAGCTGGCCCACAGGACATTTCTGGACAAATTATGCACCCTATCTTCAGGTGCACTCAGACCTGTACCAAGAAGCATAGCTTGGCAAGCGGATGTGGGAGGCTTTCAGCTGACCCGGTCCCTTGTGTAGAAGGCCTGCACGAGCAGAGGTAGGTAGGCTCCTGAGCACAGAGAGAAGGCCAGAGTATTGAATATAGGTGAAGGAGCAGGTAGGCCAAAGGAAGGAAGTTCAAAGAGACTGCTTCTCACCTTGGGCCTGCCACCTCTGCAGCCATGGTACTTCTGTCTTCACGATCCTATTTCCCCCAGCCCTCCTGCTACTCTCAACAGGGAGTGTTTGGTACGTACAGAAACAGTTCAGATTTGGAATCTAGACAAGGAGTTAAAGTCGTAAACAGTTTACCGCTTTCTGCATGAGCTTGGTGAGTAACTTAATTTCATGCCTCAGTCTCCAGTAAAATTGGGATGATGATTTTTTTTTGTTGTGAAGTCCAAATGAGACAGTGATATATTCAGCAGGTCCATGTATGTACCTGTTCTAGATGCCATGGGAGAAAATGAGAAGTCACAGTCTTAACCTGAGGAAGCATGCAACTCATGCACTTACTGACATGATCACATTTAAATCTATCATCATTCCATTGTTTTTCCATTTGCCCCATCTTTTCTTTTCATATCTTCTTTTGTATTGATTAATATTTATTGTTCCATTTTAACTTCTTTGTTGACTTGTTAGCTATAACTCTTCATTGTATTATTTTAATAGTTGCTTTAGGATTTATAGGTACCTCTTTAACTTATCACAGTCTACTTTCGAGTGATATTATACCATTTCATGTACAGTATAAGAACCTTGCAATACTACATGTTCATATCTCCTTTGTTCCATTGTTGTCAGATACTTCTTTCGACATGTTATATATATCACGTGACATTAATATTTTTGCTTTAATCAATTATCTTTTTAAATGATTTAAATAAAAAGAAAAATTATGTACATATATGTTTACTCACATAGTTACCGTTTTTTGTACTCTTCACTTTTTGATGTTAATATTTATTTATATTCAGTATCTCTTTCTTTTTACATTTCTTATGGTGCCAGTCTGCTGGTGCTGAATTTTTTCAGATTTTGCAAGTCTGAAGAAGTCTTTATTTTGCCCTCATTTTTGAAAGATAATTTTACTTGATACAGAATGCTAAGTAGGTAGTTTTATTCTTTTGGTACTTAAAAGATGTTACTCCACTATCGTCTTTCCTTACCTTGTTTCTGATAGGAAATCTGCTGCTATCCTTATCTTGATTTCTCTGTACATAAATGTGTCTTTTTCTCAGGCTATTTTTAAGATATTAATCTTTATCACTCATTTTGACCAATTATGATAATACTTTATTTGACAAAACCCAAAATATATTTTTGATAAAAATCTTTCAGCAAACTAAGAATAAAAGGGAATATCTTCAACCTAGTGATGGGAATCTACAAAATTCTACAGCCAACATTGTACCTAATACTTTTCCCCTAAGATCAGGAATGTCCACTCTCACCACTTCTATTCAACATTGTACTGGAAGTGGTAGCCAGTGCAATAAGGCAAGGAAAATAATTGGAAAGAAAAAAAGGAAGAAGAAAAACTGTCTTTATATGCAGACAACATAAGTGTCTATGTCAACATGAATGTCTATAAAGGAATTTTAACAGTATTTATATATATGTGTGTATATATATAAAATACTGTTACAATAGATGTTATATCCTGTAATTTGCTAAACTCACTATATAGGTATGTGTGTATATATATATATACCTATATAGTGAGTATATATATATATATATACATACATACATACATACATATATAGTGAGTATGTATATACACGCATACATACATATATAGTGAGTTTAGCAAATTGCAGGATATAACATCTATGTACAACTATATTCTTATATATTAGCAAGTAAAAATCAAAAATTAAAAAAATTTAAAATACACTTATAATATCATCAAATATATAAAATACTTGACAAACTATTTCTCATACACTGAAAACTGAAAAACATTGCTGAGAGAAATTCAATAAATCCTAAATAAATGAGAAACATACCATGTTCATAACTTGGCAAATCAATATTGTTAAGATGTTAGCTCTCTCCAAAATTGATCTATAGTTTCCCTGAAATCTCAAAAATATCCTGACAACTTTTTAGGCAGAAATTGAAAAGCCAATTCTAAAATTCAGTTACAAATTGTAGAGTGTCTAGAATAGTCAAAATAACTTTGAAAAAGCTGAAGAACTAACACTATCTAACTTCAAGACTTACTATAAAATTTCAGTAATAAACACAGTGTGGTCTTGGTATAAAGATAGACAAACAGTTCAATTGGATAGAATAGAGAGTTTATAAATAGACCCTTGCAAACATGGATCATTGATTTTACAAAGGTGCAAAGGGAATTCTGTGTAAAAAGGATAGTCTTTTCCACAAATAGTGCTGGAACAGTTTAACATCCATATGCAAGAAAATAAAATTTGATCCATGCCCCTCACCATGTTAACAAATTAACACAAAATGGATGATAGACCTAAAAGTAAAACTTAAAACTGTTAAATTTCTAGAAGAAAATACAGGGAAAATCTTTGTGGCTTAAAGTTAAGCAAAGACTTCTTAGGTATGACAAAAAAACTTGTTCCATAAAATAACAAACTGATAAACTAGACTTCATTAAAATTAAAATTTTCTATTCTTTGAAAGACACTGTTAAAAAAAAAACACCACAAAAAACAATAAACAGACCACACAGTCTGAGAAAATATTTGCACAGTATATATCTGATAAGGGATTTGTATTTAGAATGTATAAAGTACTTTCCAAATTAAGTAGTAAGAAAACAAATAGCCCTTTTTTAAAAAATAGGCAAGAGATTTGAACAGATACCTTACCAAATAGATATGCAGATGGCAAAAAAAGCAACTGAAAAATTGCTGAGCAATATTAATCATTAGGGAAATGCAAATTAAAAGCACAATGAGAAGTCACTACATACTTATTAAAATGGCTAAATTGAAAAGATTGATCTTGCCAAATATTGGAGAGGATATGCAGAAACTGAAACTCTCATAAATTGTTGTCAGTAATATAAAATGGTTACAACCAACTTGGAAAATTGTTGAGTAGCTTTAAAAAATATTGAACATAAACGTGCCATATGATGTAGGTATTTCAGTCCTAGGTATTTACCCACGAGAAAGGAAAACATAAGTCCCTACAAAGATTTATACATAAGTGTTCACAGCAGGTCTATGTGTAATACCCCTAAACTAGTAACTATCTAAATATTCACTAACAGTGAAGGGATAATTCAACTGTGGTGTATTCACACAGTAGAACACTACTGGGCTATAACAAGGAATGAATTGTTGATCCAAACATTGACATGGATGAATCTGGAAATAATTATGCTAAGTGAAAAGAGCCATACCAAAAGAGAGTATGATCCCATCTGCATAAAATCATAGAATACACAACGTCATCTATAATGACAGATCGTGGGGTCCTTGGGAATAGTGGGGGTAGTGGTGGTGAAGTGAGGAGAGCAGGAAGGAGGAAGAGTGGCATGAGGAAAATTTTGGGGGTGGTATTTTTGTTCATTATGTTGTTTATGGTGAAGTTTCATGGGTATACTGTATGTCCAAATTTATCAAATTATGCTTAAATATGTACAGTTTATTGCACGTCAATGTTACCTCAGTAAAACTGTTGAAGAAATAAAAAATAAAATAATAGATAGGTTTTGATAAATTGATAGCAAAGACAGAAGACTAATTATACTGAACATCCAGAGAGATACTCTATTTAGGGAAGTCCATACTTGTTGACTCACTTCACATGATATTTATTTAATTCGTATTAAATAAGTAACAAGAACCTGATGCATTACCAAAAAAAAAAAAAAAAAAAAAAAAAAATCCTGTAGAGTGAATGCATTCATTGTCCATAAATTAAACATCTTGTAGGGAGAAAAAACCAGACAGCCTTCAATGTGAGATGCCAGAATAACAGGAGTCACAGATGATCATTGTCAAGTCTAAGTTAGATTTGGCAAGTTGGGAAGACTTGAAAAGAGTGAGGAATATCACTCTTTGAAAAGACATCAAATCCAAATACTCCTCTGCACTGAGCGTGAGCTAAACCCAGCCTTGCTCTCTCTGAGTGGCCTTCTATCCACAGGCTAGACCCCCGAAAGCGCATGTAAGGAAATGGCTGTGCAGACCCACTTAGACTGGAGGAGTATCGTCACACTTAGAGGAAGTGCAGGCTCTTTCTGGCCTCTGGGGAAGCCACATAGCTCAAGAAAAACATGATTCAGGGATGACACTCCCCCCTAAAATGGCACAAGGTGATAAATGCTGGCAGAAACCACTCTGTAGTCCTCCACTCCTGGACATCAGAAGGACATTTTCAGCCATCGGTCACTGTTTCCTTTGCAGCACACCTGAAAAAGGGAAAACCTGGACTGCCCAGGAAAAAGGAAACTGTGTTCCAGTGCTCTGGGTTTAGGGGGGTTTTCAAACCAAGCAACAGGCAATCAAACCATGAGAGCTGTCCTAGATCCCTGCTTTGTGGGTTTTTATCACACCATTTGTCCACAGGTCCTTCCAGAGTCTCCAAGGGATGGCTCTGGTCACTGTCACATCTCATTTCTCAGGCCCTTCCTAGCAGTCCTAACTTTACGATGGGTAATTCTCCTTTATTTTGGTTCATCCTATACTGTTTTGGGTTTTTGGAAAGAAACTTCATTAAGGGATACAGAGAAAAATAAAATAAGCCAGACAGGGAAAAAAAAAATGTGAACACAAAGAAGTGATGAAATACCAGAGCAGGGAGTTTTATCTCATTGTAGTGAGGCCGTACTGGCCCTAGTTTAATGGGCAGCCAGAGTCTCACTCCTTCATTCAATTTCATTGGACCCCAAGACCAGACCCGACCTCTCAAATCCCACACCCAGGGCCAATTTCAGTTGGGGATGATTCTGAATCTGCAGTGGGCTCTTGGGATGTGGCATCGCCCTAAGCACCAGGCTGCAGATGCTTCCCTTGTGAGCTGATGCCCCCCTGAAGGGCGACTTTGAACCCTAGACCCCTCCCTATTCCACTCAAGCTCCACAAGGCAGGGATCAGTCTGTCTTGTTCGTAGCTCCCTCCTCAGTGCACAGCACAGCATTCAGCACACAGTAGGTCCATATTTGTTCAATAAAAAAAGTGCTCCCCGGCCTTCAGCGACCCGCACAAACTCAATCAGTCTGCCTGTTCACTTCCGTGAAGTTGTTAACAGCTCTTTTGCCCAACCTGTTTGTCGGTGAGAATCTTTTGCCCAATCTGTTTGTTACAGTTTTTGAAACCAAGTTTGAAAAATTTGTCGGAAGTCTGATTTGGATTCCAGCTCTATGATGTACTAACGGGATGATAAGGGTCAATTCACCTGCTATTGTGAACGTCATTTTTCTCACTGATGAAGTAGATATGAAAATCATACTATAGATCACATGGTGGGGTATTATAAAGACCTGTCTTCCGAGTGGACTGCAGTGTTTTATAACTAGTGAAGGACACAAAAATGTCAAGTGCTGGGGACAGGATGCTTATCCTCTACTTTATTCTCTACTTTAGCCTCTACTTGTTCCACGTGGAGGCTCTTCCATTGGGGGAGACTTTTGGGCCTCTGTCCCCGTACTCTGAGTGCTCTAATTGGTGAGTTTGGGAATAGGAGTAGAGCATGTGTGGATCTTTCCTCTTGCATCCTCTGTCTCTAGCCAGCCTGCCCATAAAAGCACCTGCTTCTAGCTCCTCTTCTCAGTGTGTGTTCCAGGGCCAGGCCTGATGTCTAGAGCTACCTGAGGATAGGCAGATAATCAACGCTGAAGGTAGAGGGATATCCAGCCAACTGGTCTAACCTGATTAAGAGCCAGTCTCCAGCCTGGCCTTCGTCATCAATAAGATCACTGTTCTGATAGATCTTTATCTGATTCCTGAAACTCTCTCTCATTTGGTTCTGAATTCAGTTGGAAGAAAAGGATGCTACTAGTTGAATCCCCTCAGCCCCAACCTTTGTCATTTTTGATTGTTAGTAAGAGCCATCCCAGAACTCTTTGCTTTCTGAATTTCTGGAAGTGGTATTCAGTCATTTCCACTCCTGGGCAATAGGACTTTAAATTCTCTACAAACTGAAGTCCAAATGCAGACAGCTGCTTGGTGCAGTGGGGAGGGGGCTGGATTGGCCCAGCTCTCTATTCTCTCTACATCTATGTCAAATATCACTCTCCTTCCCTCAACTCTGTCTATCTGTGTGCCATCTCAGAGTCCAACCACTGTCTTCTCTCTCATTCCAATGTTACCCCTTCTTTCTCTTGCCCTCACTACCATCCACTCCAGATCTTCAGTCTAAACCTCCCTTTAAATCTCCCCCAAGGAACCTTCTCTTTCTCTTGGCAACTGGTGATTAAACCTCTGGATAAAGTGAGCAGTGCTGATCTGTATGAAGGGCACTCTGGAGAAATAAATTGTGCAGAGGATGAGGAAAGGCTTCAAGAAGAAATGCTGGCTCTCGCAAAAGACACAGGAACCCTCGGGACTGCGCCACCCCTCCGTGAGTGATGGACCTGTTCATTCTGAGTTACTGCCACACACCAGTATATCATTTTGAATCGTTCAATATGGCTGCAGGAGGAGCAGGCAGGTGCTCACGGCAGCCATTTTAATACACTGGAGTTCAATTTTAACACAGGGTGCTGGCTGGCATATAGATATATCAAGAAACTACTTTTTTTTTTTTTTTTTTTGACCTGGGTGCCTGAAGTCCACCAAGATTAGTAAAATTAATCACATTCTGAGCATGTTTGATATCTTGTCAATTGAGATACCAGGGGGTGGACCAGGATAATGTCCCCAGGTCCCCAGGACTCCCCCGCAAGTCCCCAGACTTGGTAAACATTGTTTGTAAAAAGCTAGTTAGATGCTAGATTTATAGGATGTATGCTAGATATACTTTGCTACTGGAAAGATACATTTGGCAGCAGGTGGTGTGGTAGTAAGATATCTCAACTAGAGGTCAGAAGACTGTTTTGAAATCCTGAACCACCCAATGGAATAGCTGGTCAACCCAGTGTAAATCACCAGACTCCACTGCACCTAATTTTCCCCATCTATGAAATGAAAAATTATACTTGCTCTATTCGCCTCTGTGGCAATTTCTTACTTCCCTTTCCTCATCTCCCCTGTCCCATCAACTTTCCTGTCCTAGAGTCTCCCAGCCTCCTGCCTAAGTTGTTCCCAGAGTGCCTTATGGTGAAGTTCTTTGTGATCTGTTCATATCCTCTGTGCCCAAATTCAAACATTTTTATTCTGTTTATTTCCTTAGGATTTGTGATATCCTCAGCCATCCAAGGTAAAGATTGTTTCAGGATATGGCAGTAGTGACATAATTGTCACCCTTGGTTTATGTGCTACTTCATAGTATGGAATACTATGGAGGAATGGATCTCTAGTGTGGGAATTTCTGGCCGGGGGCCTAAGGTCATTGCTCCTCAAGCCCTCCAAGCCTGCAGGTCAGGTTAAATGGGAGGGAACAGAAAGTGAAGAATCTACAAAGCTCATCTGTGTTGGAATTCGTCTCCCAGCACCTGCCCTCGATGGAGAGCCAAGGGAGCTGCCCATGTGTATTAAGCAGTTTGGTCCAGAAGCATAGTCTTAGGGCAGCCCTCTAAATATTGCATTCAGGTCTGGTCTGCCTTTGAACTTGCTAGTGTTTCCTCATACCTGGAACGTCAAACTGAAGGCTCAAAGCATAGTGCTGAAGTCCAACCTGCATCTGTTTTTACATACCCTGAGCGGAAGGGCCTACAACGAAAACTAGTCAAATCCTAGACTTAACTGGTGCATCATTCATAGTTTAGTAGGTTGTGTGGATCGATGAGACAGACAGTCTCTGGGGAAGCTCAGCCTGGACAAGAAAAAAATAAAAAAGGCTTAGAATGCAAGAGAAGATTTCAAAGACAGGCAAGAAGTCCATCTTTTATTAATCTCTTTATTCATTGATTGAATCATTCACTTATTCACCAGATGCATGTGGTTTTCTGTGTTCTAGGCACATTCTAGCTGAGGGATCCAGCATGGTCTGAAGGAGGATGAGAGGTTTGAACTGAGCCTGAAAGGAAACGGAATATCTTTGTAGAGAGAGATCTAGAGGAAAGATAGTACATATATTGTAGCTATAGAAACACCACTAATAAAGGCTAAGGAAATAGTTGAAACAGTAAGTTCATGGTTAAACAGGACCAATGTGAGGAAGTAGTGAGAGGTGAGGCCCAAACTGGCTAGGTCAGAATTCAGAGGACCTGATGTAGCATACCAAGGAATCTAGGCATTCTGCTGCAGGCAATGGGGATCCATGTGGGTTTTTTAAACAAAGACATGACATGATAATACTTGCAGAATTAGAAAGTCAGCCCTTGACATGACATCAAGGAAGAGGTAAAGGAAGTTAGGGTGAGGATGACCACAGGAAGAGCAGTTCAAAGACAGCTCTCATGGAGGGAGAAATGGACCAAAGTGGGCAATGACAGTGTGATGAAAAGATGGGATGGAATCGAGATATGCTCTAAAGGTGAAATTACCATAACTAACCTGGCAGTCACTTGGACGTGGGACTGAGGGAGAGAGAGGGGACCAACTTGGATAACTAGAAGGACGGTGGTGCGACAATGTACACAAGGGAAGAAGCAGATGATGAGGGAGAAGATGGGCTCCATCTTGGCCATGTTGAACTTGACATTTAATCCTATGAGACATTTAAGGGAGGTTGCCAACGTGGGCAGCTGGTTAGGCAAGCCTGGAGCCCAGGAGGGCAGCCAGATTCAGGATGGATGGCTGCATTTCCACATGCATTGTTTGGTGATGCTGGAGTCTTCTGTGGACAATGGGGAGCTCCAAGGTGTGGGGAAAGGTTGAGAAAGACGAGGGCAGATTTCTTCCCTCTTATTTCTTCTCCTTTTCCTATTTAGCTCTTTCCTTCCACTCTCCAGTATCCCCTTACTCTAATCGGCCTTGCCAATGCTGCCCACTGCACTGTATCCTTCTCTCTATCTATCTTGGTGGAGTAAAAGATGAGCGGGAGGGGTTGATACAACAGCCAAGAAATGAGCAGAGGCCCTAAGGCAAGGTAGATGAAAAAAGATGATCCTCTACAGAAAACTGCCTCTGGCTAAATGCAGATGCATCAATCAGTACATATTTCTGAATACTTATTAATATCATGGTACCACATAGGATTATGTACACTAGACCTCTTGATTCTTTTCTCGCTCTACCCAGTTCAGCTCGTTTTCTGTGCTCCCTGCGACCATGTGGTTCCCACCCCTGGGTCCAGAGCCTGGTTTGCCCATGTCCATTTCTGCACTTTGCTAATGACATTTTTCTTCTGGGAGTGTCCTTCCTCCTTTTCCCTCTCTTTTAAGTAAGTCTTATGTTCTTTTGGGGTCCAGCACAAGCCCCGACTTCTCCAGTCCACCTTACCCAATTATTCCAGCCCACTCAATCGATCACCTTTCACCGAATGAATAGCATATGTATTTGAGGACTTAATTAATATGTCTTATATTGTTTCTTAATGATTTCAATACAGTGCCATCTCCTTGGGAAACAGCATACTCCTAACTAAAATTTAGAGCTGGAAGACCCCTGGGCCTTGTTTCCTTTTTTTTTAAATTAAATTTATTGAGGTAATATCGGTTAATGACATTGTATGAGTTTCAGATGTACAACTTTATAATGCAGCATCTATACACTCTAGTGCGTGCTCACCGCCCAAAGTCTAGTCTCCCTCTGTCACCATATGTTTGTCTTTCCCTCTTCATCTTTCCCCCAACCTCCTTCCCTTCTGGTAGCGACCATTCTATTGTCTGTGTCTATGAGTTTGCCCTCCTTTCTGAGTGTCTGCAGTTCTCTCCTTTCCCCTACACCCGCAGGTCTGCCCTTCTCTTGTGTTGATCTAGGTAATTGGTAGAAAGAAGAATGTCAAATCCTAGAAAGTTCAAGACGTTTTGATTGGAAAAGGCTAAGCACTACTCAAGAGAGAAAAGAACAGCCTGGGTTAACTTTGCCAGAGGTTTTGAAGGTTTGGGGGAGCACATTCGGCGGGTAGCTACTGCTGCTGCTGAGGACTGGGGTGAAGAAAGGGTAGAAATGACTTGGGTGTTTAAGTTTAGTCAGAAAAGGCAAAGCCTTGGGGGACATCTTGAACTATTTAAACTGTTCTTCTCTTTTGTTGTGATTACAAAGGGATTCAGTTGTGTTTCAACTTCAATTAATAAAATGAAAAATAAATTACAAGTAACTTCATGTCAAGCATATTTTAAAGTCTTATTGTCATCGAGAACAGTAAACATTCCCTGGGAAATTTTAGCAAAACTATATCAATAAAATTTTTAATGAACATGGATTATGTGCCTTGCTTACAGTAGGTACTGTGAGCGATTGCAAAAAGCAAATCAATAAACATAGTACTTAAAGTATTGCTTACAAATTAGGGACATTTAAAAATATACAAAGTGGCAAGGAAGAAGGTGACAATCATCCATATGCCACTCCCTAAAAGATAACCCTTTAGCTATTTGCTTTGTCTTCCTTTTCTAAAGAGAAATTACTTTTTTATATACAAAAAATAATAATAAATGACTGATATAAGTTTTTAAACCAATATGGGAAAATACAAAGATGACAGTAAAAATCTGCCCTAAATCATACCACCCAGAAATAATCACCATTAAACTAGGTGAGCATAATTCTGGACATCTTTTTCTGCAACTATACAGATAGAAGGGGGGAAAGGGGGGGTGTACTTTTAGGGAAACAGGGTTACATAATAGATCCTATTTTTTTAAAAAAAAAGAATTTAATTTTTTTTAAATTTTATTTTATTAAATTTATTGGGGTGACAATTGTTAGTAAAATTACATAGATTTCAGGTGTACAATTCTGTATTACATCATCTATAAATCCCATTGTGTGTTCATCACCCAGAGTCAGTTCTCCTTCCATCACCATATATTCGATCCCCCTTACCCTCATCTCCCACCCCCCACCCCCCACCCCCCTTACCCTCTGGCAACCACCAAACCATTGTCTGTGTCTATGAGTTTCTGTTTCTCATTTGTTTGTCTTGTTCTTACTTGAACTTAAAAGAAGCAAAAGAACCTGATATCCAATTGTAAGAATCTCTGAACTTCAAATGATTGTGTTGTCACCACAAGGAACAGCTTTTCTTAAAAGAATCCCTTTAAGTTTAAAAAAGATTTAAAACATTAAGAGGTGAGAGTTATGATTTTTAAGTGCCCATTTAATCTATCTCTCTTTTTAAAATTTGATTTAATTTTTCGGTCCTTTGTATCACAAGATTTAGGCTGCTTTTCTTTCCTTTTTTTTTTGACTTCCACATATATATTTTTTTATCATCACTCTCGGATGTTTTTGTTGAGTCAGACCTTTATACTATGTTGTTTAATAAAGCACAGTAAATTTTGACATGCATAGTTTTATTATATAGGCAGGCTACTTCCCTTTGCAGTAGTTTGGTTTCTAGGGTGCCTTTTATGTTCCTTGTTTTTCAAATGTATTTATTGGTTACAAAGGATGTTTTAGCCCCTAGTTTGTTTCTTTTCCTTAGGGCTTCAATCTCACATTCTATGTCATTTTGTTGTTTTATTATCTCAGCCACAAGTTTCTGTTTTGCTGACAATTTCTTCTTAGGTTATCCTATAACAGGGGTTGGCATACTTTCCATGTAACAGGCCAGGTAGTACAATTTTAGGCTTTGCGAGCCGCAGTTGTAACTGTTCCTACTCAACTCTGCCATGGTAGCGTGAAAGAAGCCTCAGAGAACACATCAACGGATAGGTGTTGTGTGTGTTCCAATAAAACTTTATTTACCAAAAAGGGTCGTAGGCCAGTTATGAGTCTATCTCTCGTTTGGTGTCTGCTAGTAATATTTTTTGTGAGGGGTGGGGGAGAGAGAATATTTTTCTTTTAAAAATTATTTTGTTGGGTAGTAGGAGAGAGAAATTCTTAGATGCAGTTTCTAGTGATCATTTTAACCCGAAAACACTTAAGTATTTTTCAGTTCTTTTGGGATATGAGTCCTGTGGTTCTAGATATGACACGTGACCACTGGCTACAGGCACCTCAGCTTTACCTGGGCTACAAGGATGGGAGACTTAGGCCCAGAGAAGGGAAGCAAATTGCTCAGACACATGAAATAGTAGTCTTAGAGATGAGACTTAAACACAGATCGTTTTTTCTTTTTAAAAATGTTTTCATTGAAGTGAAGTTCACGAAACATAAAATTAAGCATTTTAGAGTGAACAGTGCCTTTAGTACATTCACAAGGTTGTGCGACCACCACCTCTAGCAACGTCTGAAACATTTTTGTCACCCCCAAAGGAAGCTCCGTCTCCATCAAGCAGTCATTCCTCATTCTGCCCTCACCCCAGCCCCTGGCAACCAGTGCTCTGCTTTCTGTTTCTATGGATTTATCTATCCTAGATATTTCACATAAAAGAAGTCATACAATGCATAATCTTTTTGTGCCTGGCTTCTTTCACTTTTTCACTTAGCATAATGTGTCTGGCATTCATCCACACTGCAGCATGTATCGATACTCCGTTCCTTTTATGGCTGAAAAACATTTCACTGTATGTATATAACACAGTTTATCCATTCATCTGTTGATGGAATTTGGTCTGTTTCCACCTTTTAGCTGTTGTGGATAGTGCTGCTATTTACACGTATACAGATGTATTTAAGTCCCTATTTTTAATTCTTTGGGCATATCTTAGGTGTGGAATTGGTGAATCATAATATTATACATTTAACTTCTTGCAGAACCTCCAGCCTTTTCCCCAGTCGGTGTCTTTTGACGTTCCTACCAACAACATATGAGGGTTTCAATTTCTCCACATCCTTGCCAACACTTATTTTCCATTCTTTCGGTTAACACAGATTTTTGACTTTCAGTGCTCTGACTTAGGAGATTACAGGATTTATCTTACATTTTTCACACGTTTGATTTTTGTAATTACAGTACCCAGCACAATTCAAGGCACAGGATCCATATCATTAAATGTTTTCTGGATATATTTTGTCCTAAAAGTCGGAATTCGCAGGGAACGTTCATTAATCTCAATGACCATAAAACTCCAAAATATTGTTTAAACAAAGTGCATTGTAAGTTACCTTAAAGTTTGAGAATTGCAGTAGAAATAACAGCCAAATCTCTTTGTAATTCTCATGCTAGGCCGACAAGGGAGGCCCTAGTGCCCATCTGCCAGGGCTGCTGTGGAGGCGTCTACTTCCTTGGGTGAGATATTGGAAAGAATGGTTGCTCATGTCCTTTCCAACTACATTTTAAAATTAGAATTGGAATATTTATAGAGGACTTTTGGAAAATGTTCAAAACCCCGAGAATATCGTAATGGATAATTTAAAAAGTAGATTTTGCGATCTTGCCACATTAGAGGAGTATGGGAGCTGGTGTCCAAAAATCTAACCAAGATGGGATGTTTCCAGCCAAAATGCTGAGGGCCACTGCTCTGTGGGGGCTGGAGGAGTGGAGAGGGTAAGGGATGCCCCAGCCTCGGGTCTGTAGCAGAGTTCCAAAGCACCCCTGGGCTCTCAGTACAGGTCGCTGGCCCGTCTCTTCGGAATCTGCACCCTCATGAATCTGCCAGCAAAGCTGACGGGGCACATGATGCCTACGCCCGATGTCCCCCAGCAAGGAGAGGCACAAATCACCTTGAATCTGCTCCTCCAGCTCTGCTGCATTTGGAGCCATCCTGAAGGTTACCCTCGGCTCTTTGGAAGGAAATGCCCTCTCTCCATGGCCTTCTCCGTCTTTGACAGACAGACTGACCCCGTGCACCGAATGAGGACATCTCTGAGGTTGACTTTACCCCAGGGAAAAGAGGGCTCTCCTTGGAGGGAGTGACCATAGAAAAACCCCTATGTAAAATGGGGCTGGCACCTACCTCTCCCAATGAACAGGACTACAAATCAAATAGGTTATACATATGGAATGAGGTTTATTTATGAGTGGAAAGAAACCTATAAAGAAGAGTTATTATGTCCAGGAGGAGCTGATTTACGTCACAGGAAGCTTCAAACTCTAGTTCAGCCGGAGTAATGCCAGTCTCTGACAGGTGTCCATGAATAAATTCTCCTTCTTCTAAACTATCCTCTTTTCTTTGCTAGCCATTGGACAAATTCTTCATCTGGCTTGAGAACTTGTTCCTTCTTGCTTTTCTCACTTCTCACTCCGTCATGATCTTCACAGTTCCAGGAGGTAGGAGGGAGGGGAACCACACCACCAGCCATCTTTGAGAAAGCCTTGGGTTTTCATCACCCCACGTAGATTCTCAGAGCCTGGAAAACCGAGCCATTTCCCTTCAGGCTGGCGGAGACTGGCTGGGAGATCTGAGAAAGCCAGGATAAGTGTCAGCACAGATATCGGGCTTCTGTCAATAAACACATGGGTTCATAGCACCCTCCAGGGCTGGAGGCAACAACGTCCTGCTTTTTAAGGCTCTATGGGTAGGAACTGTTTAATGAGATCCTGGCCTCTAGCATTCTTTGCCTCTGAGCAGCTCAGCATATTCAGATCTTTGGCCAAGAGTTCTGCATCTGAGGGTGCAACAGTGCCTGTCTGTCCTCTGTGGACACAGGCGAATGGGGCTCCTTTGGACTCCAGATCTCATCTGTATTCAGGTGGGACACGATGTCCTTCCAGCATCCACTGCAGCGGTTTGTGTCTGCATGTATAATTGCTCAGAGAGCAGACTTGCTTCTGTTAAATGGAGTTGGGAGACTGAATGCATAAATATGGCTGGGAGTCATCGATATTCCATCCTTCTGTCTATCTGTATCTATCTATCTGTCTGTCTGTCTGTCTATCTATCATCTATCTATATAACAATGTCTCTTTGTCTAACTCTGCATTTGTCTATTTTTTCAACTGATTTTATTTTTGTAAGATTTTATTAAAATATCGCTAACATACAACATTATATTAGTTTAAGGTGTACACCATAGTTATTGAACATTTATATACCTAAAGAAGTGATCACCATGATAAGTCCAGCAACCATTTGACACCATACCACGCGATCACAATATTATTGACTACCGTGTTTCCCCGAAAATAAGACCTACTCTGAAAATAAGCCCCAGTTAAGATCGTCAGCCAGACAGATGCATTTAGTACGTTATGATGATGTTCCAGAAAAAGACGACATGACTGTATTTGAATAAATGTAGATTGTTGTACATGAAAAAATAAGACATCCCCTGAAAACAAGTCCTAATGGAACAAAAATTAATATAAGACCTGGTCTTATTTTGGGGGGAAACATGGTATATTTCCTATGCTGTACCTTACGTCCGGATGACTTATTTGTTTTATACCTGGAAATTTGGACCTCTTATTTCCCTTCACCTTTCCTCTCTTTTAAAATTTTTCAATTAAAGTTGACATTTGATATTATTTTATATTAATTTCCAGGTGTACAGCATATGGTTAGACATTTATATAATTTAAGAAGTGATCGATCCCCTGACTAGTCTAGTACCCACCTGGCACTATACATAGTTATTACCATATCATTCACTGTATTTCCTATGTTTTACTTTACATCCCTGTGACTATTTTGTAACTATCAGTTTATACTTCTTACTCTCTTCACCTCTGACACCCTGCTCCCCAACCCCCTCCCATCCATCACCCCAACAAATCTAGTACCCATTTGACGTCATACATAGTAATTACAATATTATTGACTATATTCCTTATGAAATACCCTACATCCCCATGACTACTGTGTAACAACCAACGTGTACTTCTTAATCCCTTCATCTTTTTATCATTTCCCTGCCCCAACCTCTCCCATCTGGCAACAATCACAATGTTTTCTCTATTCATGAGTTTGTTTCTGTTTTGTTTGTTTCTTGTTCTTCAGATTCCACATATAAGCAAAATCTCATTGCATTTGTCTTTCTCTGCTGACACTCCACTCACCATAATTCCTTCCAGGTCCATCCATACCACTGTAGACCGCAGGAACCCATTCCCTTCCCTGGCTGGGCAATATTCCATTGTATATATGTACCACCTCCTCTTTATCCATTCTTCTACTGACAAATACCCAGGCTGCCTCCACATCTTGGCCATTGTAAACAATGCAGCAATGAACATATGGATGCACACATCCCATGGATTAGCATTTGGGTTTCTTCAGATAAATACCTGTAAGTGGTATTACCGAGTCCTTCTTCATCTCCAGTTATAGCCTTTGTTTTAAAGTGTATTTTCTCTGGTATAAGTATTGATGCCCCACCTTTTTGTTGTTTTTTTCACTTCCATTTTCATGAAATATCTTTTTCGATCCTTTTATTTTCAGTCTGTGTGTGTCTTTAAATCTGAAGTGAGTCTCTTGTATGCAGTATATGTAAGGGTCTTCTTTTCTTTTCCATTCAGCCACCCTATGTCTTTTGATTGGAACATTTAATCCATTTACATTGAAAGTAATTGTTGTCAGATGTGTAGCTACTGCCATTTTATTATTCATAATTTTGATACACCCCCCCCCCCATCTTAAAGAAGTCCCTCTAACTGTCTTTGTAACACTGGTTTGGTGATGATGAACTCCGTTAGCTTTTTCTTGTCTGGGGAGCTCTTCATCTGTCCTTGATTCTAAATGATAGCTTTGCTGGGTAGAGTAATCTTGGTTGTAGTTCCTTCCCTTTTATCACGTTAAATATTTTGTGCCAATCCCCTCTGGCCTGCAAAATTTCTGTTGAGAAATCAGCAGACAATCTTATGGGAGCTCCCTCATAAGTGACTAGTTGCCTTTCTCTTTCTGTTTTAGGATTCTCTCTTTGTCTGTAACCTTTCCCATTTTAATTATAATGTGTTTTGGTGTGGGCCTGTTTGGGTTCCTCTTGTTTGAGACTCTCTGTGCTTCGTGGGCTTGTATGTCTATTTCCTTCACCAGGTTAGGAAAGTTTTCAGTCATTATTTCTTCAAATAGGTTCTCAATCCCTTGCTTTCTCGCTTCTCCTTCTGGTACCCCTACAATGCAAATGTTACACTTGATGTTGTCCAGAGGTCTCTTAAACTATCCTCATTGTTTTTTAATTACTTTTTTCTTTTTACTGCTCTAGTGTTTTATGCTACCTTGTCTTCCAAGTCACTGATTCGATTTTCTGCTTCATCTGGTCTGCTGGTGATTCCTTCCAGTGCCTTCTTCATTTCAGTTATTATATTCTTCACTTCTAACAGGTTCTTTTTTATGGTTTCTGTGTCCTTTTTTATGCTTGCTATCTCTTTGTTGAAGTTCTCACTAAGTTCCCTGAGAATCCTTATAGCCATTGTTTTGAACTCTGTCTCTGGTGGGTTTCTTGCGTCCATTTTGTTTAGTTCTTTTTCTGGAGTTTTCTCCTGTTCTTTCATTTGGGACATATTTCTTTGTTTCCTCATTTTGGCTGCCTCTCTGTGTTTGTTTCTGTATATTAGGTGGATCTGTTATATCTCCCAGTCTTGGCTGAGAAGCCTTATGTAGTAGGTGCCCTGTGGGGCCCTGGCATAGTCTCCCTGGTCACTTGCTCCAGGAGTGACCCTTGTGTTGATTTCATGTACCCTCCTGTTACAGTTGAACCTTGATTGCTATTGTCAGTGTGTGGGATTGACCCTCAGGCTGACTGGCTGTGGGGTTTGGCCACATGCACAGCTTATGGGCTGCTATGCTGGGGGCTTACCTCACTGAGCAGGATTCACCCCAGTGGGCTCTGGTGCCTGTTGAGACTGCCTTTTGGGTGTGCCACTTGTGGGGCTAATTGGGCAGTGCTCTACTGTGGTCTGAATCGAACGTCCAAGTATGTTGGTTCTGCGGCCTCTTGCAAGAAGCTCTGGTGCAGGCCCAGGTCAACTACTGTCTGTGACCAACCAGCAACTACCTGGTAAAAGCTACAAAGCAATCTGCAGTTGTTCACTGCCTGTGCTAACCATGGAGGTGCATGAGAGAGGCCACCCTGCAAACTGGACATGTCACCAATACTGGGCCTGGGGTACCTCCACAAAATGCCAGGACACCTCAAGGCCTCTGCCACCTGCCAGCTCCCTGAAGGATTAACCACCACTGATAAAGCCTCATGTGGTATACAAGTTGGGTGAGGCAGGGTGTCAGAGAGTCATTAGAGTGCAAAGAGTTGCCGTCACCAGGTTAATGTAAATTCTGGTTTGGTGCCAGTGCTGAGCCTGAAGCTCCTCAGCAAGCCTCAGAGCACACAGAGGCCAGTCGCCTTCCACCTAGGGTCTGTCAGACTCTGATATTTTTCCAAGAAAGGGTGCAATGCGGGTGGGGCTGGCTGCTCTTGGAGAAACTGCTTCTGTTATTGAGGAGGTTGAGTATGGTAGTGTCCCGGTGAGTCAGCAGGGTGGAGCTCACCAGGCCAACCAGATTCTGATTTGGCTGTAAACATAGGGGGAGGGTTCAACACAGGAAAGATGGTGCCCACCTGCTTGCTGCACAGGAAGAGGAACCCTCTCAGGGAAAATGCCAGCTGTCCTCCAGACCTCATCTCACAGCCACACAATTCCGTCTGCCCCCAGTATGTCTCTGTCACCCCCCAAGTTACTGTCCCTCCGCTGGAGCCCAAGGTGAGTGCCTGGGAGTGAGTGAGTCTGTGCGTGGGTCCTTTTAGAGGATGTCTGGGTTTCCTGCAGCCCTCTGTCTCAGCCAAATGGTCAGAACCCCCATGGTTTTTCATAGCCAGATGTCATGGGGACTATTCTCCCCAGCACCACTACTCTGGGCTAGGGAGGCTCGTGTGGGGCTACAGTCCCTTGCTCCTTTGGGGGGTACCTCCATGACCAATATCCTTCCTGGTTCTTAACTGCCCCACGGAGGTTTGGGGTCAGCCAGTTACACGTCTCTGTCCTTCCTACCAGTCTCGTCATGGCTTCTTCTTTATATCCTTAGTTATAAAACTTCTGTTCAGTCAGACTCCCGATAGTTCTCCAGGTTGAGTGTTCTATAATTTAGTTGTAATTTTAATTTGTTCATGGACGGAAGCTAGCACAGTATTTGTCTACTCCACCATCTTGGATCTCCCTTATATTTATCTATTAACATTAGTAAAAATACAATGTCCATAACCAAAACCTCATTACAAGGCCTGATCAAATGGAAACTTTATGATGAATTACATTCTTTTCTTTCTTAAAACAACCTCATGTACAGTGCTCATGTATAAAAGCAAGGCTGCATATCACACATACAGACACTCCTTGAAGGGTTTCACCTTAATATGATATCAGGCACTTACAACCTTCCATCAGCAATCCCAAAGTAAAGAATTTAATAACACTTTCCCTTCCATTATCCATTTGTGCCTCCCAGGCTTTTGTGGGCAAGGTTTAGACACGGCCTCATGGCACTGAGTTTCTCATCTCAGTACTCTCAATCACCAGTCAAAGAACCAAGACCCATCCTTCCCATCTGGCTTTCCATCTAATGCACACAAGATTGGCAAAGGTCATGTTCCAGAGCATCTTCCTGTGTACCCATGAAGTGGAAGCCACATGGAAAGCATGTAGCATTGCCTCTGCCATCGTCCCTGAGATGGGCTCTCATCCTAGTCACATCAAAGAGTCCAGTGAGGTTGGAGGCAGTAGATAAGGGAGTTAGTTACCAGGAACCAAGCCATGGACGGCTTGGGGTTGGATTCTAAGTAGCTGGAAACCATTCGAAGATTTTGAGCAGATGAGTGAGTGACCTGATCAGACTTAGACTTTGGAAAGAACTCAGGTCCTTTTCCCTTTGTCCCCTTCCCAGCCCTTTCTAACTCTGGCTGACTCATGGAGGGCAGGAGCCCCTTTACCCACACCCCCTGCCCTCTCATTGTTCTGGCACTGCAGCGGTCTGCCCGGTACAAAAATGATGCTCAGTGGAGAAGGGCAGGCCCAGGAAAACCATGATGCTAACTCGGTGTGTTTCCTATCTCATTTTTTTTTGTGTTTGTGTGTGTGTTTTCTTGTCAGCAGTCACCCATCCCCTTCAAATATGCAGTGTCCTTGAACAGTTTGAGATGCCTTCCTTTACAAAAGGAAGCTATTAAAAATTCATCCATGCTACATTACCAGAGACAAAGCATATGACCTAAGTAGGTAGGATGGGTGACCTACCAGCCCCAGTGGAAGCGCTTTTGCTCCCCACACCAGGTTCTCCATTCATATCACTCCATCACAGGCTTGGCAATCTCTCCCCTTCAGCACTGGCAGGAACAACACTCTTGGAGGTGACAGTACGGTTTAATTTCTAGGCTCATCCAGGCGTGGACTGGGCTGCATAGGAGGCCGATAATGAAATATTGGTGGTGCATATTTGATAACGTGCCAAGCATGCCTGGCACACAGCTCTGGCTGAATGAATGCATTCCTGTAGAAGTCTGCACTCAGTCTGCCCAGAGCAGGGGGCAGGGGCTCCAAAAAGCCAGGACATTGCTTCTTGGGTCCTTCATGTCCGTTTGACAGCCCTTTCTCTAAGCGAGAGACCTGCACTGCTTCCCCTGAACAAATGCAGAGGGAGGCAAGGAGAGAAAGGGAAAAAAAGCACGGCTTCTCCCGACTCACTGTGCTCTGAACTGAGATCCTACAAAGAATGGTATTTCTCTCATTGCAGTTTTCCAGTGACAATGGGGTCAAAGAAAGCATTTTTCAAAAAGAGCTTCTTTTCTCAATTTATGGCAGAACATCCAGTAGCAAGCAGCAAAATGAAATAGGTCTCTGTTATCTTTTCCCCAAAAAAAGACAGCCATGCAAGGGAAGGAGATAATCCCCATCTGACTTTTCTATGCCTCATAAAAGGCATTGTGCAGGCATGTAAAATATATGGGACGGGGCAGATATATGAGGTGGGGACAGGTACAACCCCCGGCTCCTCACACTTTTTAGGCTCAACAACAGCAACGTAGAGAGCTTTCTTTTTCCTCCTTTTCTTCCCCCCGCCTGCGAATAAGGACAACAACTGGGAAGGCCCTCAAACATAGCCTCTGTATTGACCTTTCATGGAGATGACAGCACAGAGCTGAAAGTCCTGATAATAACAACCACAGCAATAATAATGGTGGCTAATGGAAATAATGATTACAAAGCCTGCTCTTTTCCCTTTGCCTGCCTGCGACTCAGTGTCTCCATCAACCCCTTTCCCTCTCTACACTCATGCTCAGATGGCGTCATCCTTGAAATCTCTTTCCTCTCTATTCCAACCACAGCAAGCTAATTACATTCCTTTTTTTCTCATGCTGTTCTCTAAACCTGGGATCTGGTACTTCCTTTTGTTATCTGCTGACATTGTATCAGCGACCTGACCTGGGTGGGGGGCGAACATCGTGGCTTGTTCAGTGTCCATCATTCCAGCTTGGCTCCATTGCATTCTTTACTGTTCTTGCCCTGTGTTTGCTCTGAGGACAGAGAAACCGCCAGCTTCGATGTGTCCCATACTTAGTGCAGTGTCAGCATACCATAGGTTTCAATAAGTGCATCTTGGATCAAAGACTGAGTGAACAGGTTTGATACAGATAACTATAGGTGATCAGGCAATGCCTCCTCTGTTGCAGAGTCAGGCTTCTCCCCATGAGCAATACAGGAAAGATGCCCAGTTTTTTCACAGCCCATCTCAGAAACAACATAGTATGTGGAACAGATAGTATTTGGAAGGAAGCTTATCAGTGGAAGATAGGCCAGAAGATGGCCTAGCAAGGCGATTTTTCCCTCACGAAGGTCACACTCACCAATATACCCTGAGGGCAGAATCCTTGAGAAAACCCTGCTACCTGCTGCACTCAATTGACATAAGCCATGGAACGTTCTAGCAATAAAGGAACTTATGAAAAGAAGTGGGTTTTTCTGGAGCAGGATTAATGCTACGATGGTGGTACTTAAGATGAGGCGCTGCCTTGATGCGGGGCTGGATTCTGCCCCAGTCTCTGGGAAAGATGCTCCACTGTGTACACGTCTGTGTGGCTCCTTATTGCTGGGAGGCTGAGCCCCTAACTGGAGAGGGATACGCTGAAATGGGAGACAGTGAGAAAGTCACTCAGTAGCTCTGCAGGCACCCTGAGGAGTGCCCCACTTTTATTTATTCACCCAGAGTGGTCAGAGTTCCTCCAGGTCAGGCAGAAGGCACCTGGGCAGCTACTCTGCCCTCGGGTGGCTCTCTTCAATTTGTACGATGTCCCCAGGCCAGCCAGCCATGGTTCCTGTGACAGGGATGTTTGTACCAATAAAACACACTGCAAAAGCCATTGCAGCTTACATAGAACAGAACGGTTGGGACCACTTTTCCTTTGTTAGTTAGTTGTGCCCGTGGTGGGAACTTGAAGGTTTATAGCCCATACTCCCTCCGCCAGCTTCTCCAGGGCCCTGTGCCTGGCTAATGTGGTTTGGAAAATCTGAAAACCAGTCAGGCAGGGAATTTTGTCTTCAGATGCGCTGGCCACACCTGCCGTATCAGTACTCTTTCTCTCTCCTGAAACTCCGCCTCCTCCCCTCTCACCAGCCCACTGCTTTCAGGAAAGGATCTGATCTTTGTCAGTCACACCTGAGCACAAATTTAAGCCTCTCTATTACATCTCACAGGAATACTTACCAATTAAACCGGCTATGATTTGTAGAATCAAAGACATTATTTCCTGTTAAAGTTTCAAGCATCAGTGAGTAGGTAGATCTGCCCTACAAGCACACACATAGGCACATATCTGCTACATTTAAACCCTGATGCTTTATAGTCTTTGATCCTCACGACACCTGCCTGAGCTAGAGGAGACATTCTTGGCATCTTCATTTTGCAGAAAAAGAACCTGTAGTTTTGGGATTTTAAGTGGGTATGACCCTACTGGGAAGAGAGTCCCGTTGTCATTAGATGGAAAATATCCCTGAAGATCCATCCTGAAGCCAGGTGCTTCTAAGTGACAAATGACCCTGGGACCGACCCCTGCTCTGTGCCAGACCCTGGTGTCTAGGATACCAGGCCAGCATACCATACTGTATCCTGGTGTACCAGGACACCCAATATCTCAGATCCCGTAAAGGATGCTGGGATATTTATTGCTAGTTGCAGTGGTCAGCCAATTCTAAAGGATATTTTCCCCCCAAACAGCAATCTCTTACCAAGTATTTAGGGCAGCAGACTCTGATAGTCCCACTTGCTCCCAGTTGAAAAGACTCCCCTCCTATCTGTCTTCTATGTGTGCGGCCTCTCTGGAGACTAGGTGAGGGGGCAGCTCTCATCATCATTGGGCCTGAGGAATCTGTGTTTGCAAATTGCTGGAGACAACTGGGGAAGGCAAAGAAAAAGTCCTTTTGGAGGCAGAGACGACCGGAGAAATATTGTGCTCTGTGAAATAGATAAGCAGAAGAGCTGTTTATTCCCTCAGCGGCGTGAGGCCCGGCTTTGAGGCAGATAAATCTTTGCTGGTAATACAGTACTTAAACCAGAACTGACACCTTTTTATATCAACTGCAGAGAATTGCTTTTGTGTGGCTCTGATACAAAGGTTGCTGCTGCTCTTTCTTGCATATCAATTCCTCGGCAGCCTGTTGCTTATCTCCGCCCGCCCTTTCGGCAGCTGCCTCTGGTCTCCATGTGGCATCAAAGTCTGAGAAGGGCATGGGAGGAGGGAGGGCCCCAAAATGTCAGGGACAACTAGCAGGAGCAGGCAGGCATTGGGGTGTTTCCCTCCTCTGCCTCTCCCCACCCCCAATTCCTGGGTGGGAGCTGCTGGAACCAGCTGGCTGGGCAGAGCAGATGGGCAGAGGGCAGTCACTGTTCACACAGCCTTTGCCAGGCACCAGGGCCCTGAGGCCAATGGGCTCAAATGATTTTTGACTTTGTCTTTTAATAGACAACTAAAATATACTTACTGCGGATAAATTGGCTAATACTGATGAGCAAAGAGAATAAGTATTTATAAGATATATATTTTGTGGCCTATCCTTCCAAAGGTAAATATATATAATGTCTATATATGTATGCACTTCTAATAAAAATGAAACCATCCTGTTATGGACTGAATGTTTGTATCCTCCCTAAATTCCTATGTTGAAGCCCTAATCTCATGTGACTGTGTTTAGCGATGAGCCTTTAAGGAGGTCACGTGAGTTAAATGAGGTCATGTGGGTGGGACTCTGATCCAATAGGGCTAGTGTCCTTATAAGAAGGGATATGAGCAAGCTCCCTCTTTCTCCCCAAAATAAGGACACAGCAAGAGGGTGGCCGGCCGTCTACATGCCAGGATGAGAACTCTTACCAGGAACCAGAAAGGCTGGCAGCTTCAGCTGGGACTCCCAGCTTCCAGAACTGTGAGAAAGAAAGTATCTGTTGTTTAAGCCACTAAATGTACAGTATCTTGGTATGGCATCCCAAGCAGACTAATGCAATGTACTCTACATGGAATTCTGTTACTTTTGCCCTCATTTTCAGCTTTAATGTATCATATACATCTCTCTAGCACACACACTGTTGCAGTATTATAGAAGGAACTAACTTTGTCACACCGTTTCTACACCTAGGAATCTCTGGGCCTCTTCATCACTTTTCTATTTCTCTGCCTGGCTACCGCCCTCTCCACCTAACACAACTTTCCACCGGAGGTGACGTGGAAACTACAGACGGGATTTTGGCACAGCCAATGCTTAGTTATGTGACTTTGCCAAGTTAATCTCCCCAAAACTCAGTTTCTCTGCCTATGAAACAGGCTAATAATGTTGACATTCTATGAATAAGGTGAGAACTATATAGGAAAATATGTATCTGCATGGTGGCTGGTAAATAAATGCACAATTCAAGCAGAAGTAGGTTTTGTTCCCCCGAGAGTCCTCTGCACAGGAACGTCTTTAGTGGCCTGGGGTCCACCGTGCACAGAGCGCCACCTGGAGCCCTGGGTGGCTGAGCCTGTGGTTGAGCCCATTTCTTCTTTCTCCTTCCTGGGTGAGGGCTGGGTCGGCATGCTCCTTTCTTCGTCCTACCAAGCTTGTTTCCCCTTGGCTGCTGCGGCTCTCTCTGCCCTCTGGGGTGTTTCAACCTCCAGGGCTGTCTAGCAGAGAGGGGTGGCCTCCTTAGGGATTTTTTTACAGTTCTCTAAACAAATTCACTGGCCCGTTTTGTTGTTGAGGATTTGGCGACTGATTGCTTTAGAGTAGCTGGAAGTGGATAATACTCCTGTCGCATACTAGGGAAGTCACTTTGCTCTCAGAGTTACGGGTCTGGGCTCGACTAAACCAAGGTCCTTCCCCAACCCTATTTTCCAGTGGTTCTTAGGATAGATCTCTTGGCTATTGTCCTGGGACTTGATGTGACTCTTTCCCAGCCCAGTTCTTGGTGCATTTATCCCATCCGTCCAAAGCCCTAGCTCCCTCCTGGACCAATGCATCACTTGTGGTGCAGAACCTGTAGCTGTAGAAACTTGGCTGAGGTGGAAACCCACGTCCCTTGCCAATCTATAGCCTCCTTCCCAAGCAGCTGCCACCACACAATAGAATTAACATAAAACACAACTCGGCAGAGGCACATTTAATTTGCTGTGATTATACTGTCTATTATACAGCACAGTTTTAAGTACTACAAGCTCCCTGGAGACTGGGCGGGGGGGTGGGCAGACATGTAAAAAGAACCCAACCCTCTCCAAAATCACATAATGACAGAAGAATCTCAGTAACAAAATACAATGCATGATATAATAAAGAGTGTATTTTAAAATACTTAACATTTCTCAATTTTCTATTTCATTCCCATCAGAAACTCAGTTTATTTCTAGTGAAGGACAAAAGTGTATCAACAATTTAACATTCTGAGAGACAATTGGGACCGAATGTGGGTTCTTCCAGGAGAAGATTCCAGGGTGAATGTTGCGCAGGTTTCCAATGAGACAGACCAACTGTGTTCTGCTCGTGTGCTCCGGCCAGGGTGGGGCTCAACACCACATCCTTGCTGGGGGAGAGCTCTGAGCCTTCCGTGAGAGAGCGCACGGGGACGGCTCGAAGGATAGGAACTCTGATGGTCTCCAGTCCTGATTCCACTACTCTCTGGCTACATGACCGCTCTAGTCCTTAGTCATCTCATCTGTAGAATGGGCATAACATCAACCCCCTCAGTTTTGTTCTAAGAATTTGAGGAGATTTTATAAAGTAGTTTGCTGAGTGCCAGCATAGATCAGGAGCTGAATACCCCTTTTGTCCTTTCCCGCCACCGTGGTATTTTCCACTCCCTTTCCTTATGGAATTTGGAGAGACAATGCTCTTCCTAAAGGAATGCATCATGAAAAGTGGGCTGTCAGGCAGCTCTGGGGAGATCTTGGAGACAAGAGGATCTTAAGCAACTTTTAAATATCCTTTGAGCCTTGAAGATAGATATAGTTCTGGGAGCATGTGCAGGTAGGAATCTCATCTGTAAGAAGAGGACTGGACCAGGGGCCTTGAGGATGAAGCAGTCCCATCCCTGCCCCTCAAGCCACCATAGCCTAAGGGGTGGTATGTGTGTAAGCAGTACAGTGTGGTGGCCCAAAATTGGAAGGGAGAACAAAGTGTAATAAGGGTGCCGAGGAAGGGGTAACCAGCACTCTGGCTTCCTGGAGGTGGTAACAGGTGGGCCATGAAAAGGAGCTATAGACTGTCACATCTGAACTCACTGTGCCAGTTCCACAACTGCCCTGAAGGACAATCGCTCCAGCTCTCAGGGGAAGGAAGCGTCTCCACCTCTCTTCACAGCTTGCTTAGCAAACTTTATTGCCAAGCTGCCTGTTATGTAACTCCTTGTAAGGCTTATGAACTGGGTCCCTGTGCTGTGCCAGACGCCGGGCCAGACATGGAGTCAGTCCAAAGACGAACAAGACTGTGCTGTTTTGTGTGTCGTGTGCCTCTTCCAGACAGTACACAGGAGACTATAACACTGCAGAGGAAGGTGTGTGCCTTCCAAGAGCTAAATCAAACCGAGACACGGGCTTTCAAAAGTGACAGGTATGTGTCTCTTGATGTGAAGGGAGGAAATTTTAGCTAAAGGAGATAGGTCACGTTTGGGATTGCTATAGGCAGAGGCATGCCCAGCCATAACCCTCCTGCTGGACTGGACACGGGTTTTCTTACGGCCACACTGCTGGGAGGATGTGATAGGACCTTCATGAGACTAGTTTCTTAATCCATAATCATTATCTTCTATATTAAATGAGAAAAGCAGATATCATTTGGTCCACACATATGTACTGCTATGTGCTTAACACGTACCCAGCACCTGGAAAGCTGAGCTTTGTAGAGGATATGAAATAATAACCCATGTAAATAATATCGAATAGTTTTCAGAACCCTTTCTCATGTATTTTGTGATTCTCACAACAAACCTGTACCATCAGGCAAAATATAAGTATAAATGTGAATGTAATTGTGTATGTTATTTTAATCTTCATTTACAGGGAGACTCAGGAGGCACAGAGGCATTAAGTGTCTTGCTCAAGGTCACACAGCAAATACGTAGCAATGTCATGAAGCCAGGTCTTTGGAGTTTAAATTCTGTGCTCTTTGCACAGTTCCATTCTGACTCTTATAAATATGTGCTAGCAGAGGTGTGGTGTTTAAAGATTATTGTTGAAATATCTAGAAGTGGATGTAATGTGAATTCCAAGAATCTTGCTGACCCTTGGGTTGCATATATAAATGAAAAGGGAAATAAATCATCCTTTCTCCTAGGAAAGCTCCAAACTCCCTATATTTACTCATCTTAATGAAGTGCCAGCACGGTCTCACAGATTAACCCTTGTATTGGCCAAACTTCACCCCTCTTTTTTCTCTGTTCTTTCTGCTCCTCCATTGCTTTATGGAGTTAATACCTTTTACATAAAAGTGAAAACTGGCCTTTTCTCTCTGACTTTTCTATTAGCATAGGACTTCTTTCTGCTCCACCAATTGTAGCCCTGATATTACTTATGAAATTCTCCTCAGGTCCTCAGGACATGTCTGGGTACAGGTCCAAAACTGGGGCCAGATTATAATCCACATTTTCTCTGTTGGTGCTGTAGACTGAAAAAGATTTCACTTAAGATTATGCCATTGGCTTTGCATAATTACATTTGCACTGTTCTGGATTTTTCTTCAAAGTAACGGGGTGGGGAGACTATTGTTTAGCTCACCTCACTGGGCACAAAGAAGTCTTATCCTATTAGAGTCTAGAACTCAGCCCTGCTTTGGCTGTCATGGTGATGCTGGAATTTGGGCCTCTGGTCTCCAGGAACCTGTTGGTAGACTGGAGATAGGCATAGTTGGCGGAAGTGAGGTTAGAGAGGGTGTGAAGAGTAGGAGGGTTTCAAATGGGAAAAAATACTGTAGCCTCACATGTAGACAATTTCCATCTAGGAAATAAGAAAGAAGAATAAAAAAAAAAGAAAGAAAGAAGAATAAAAGACCTCAACATGCAAAGGATGTCAGGATGTCAGAACCACTTACCAAATGGTCTAGTTGGAAGCAGCCAGTTTAACAAAGAGATAGTAAGTTCAGAAGTGAAGTAGACCTGCTTTAGCTCCATGGTTTTCTATTTTCATACTTCTGTGTGTCTGGTCTATTTTAGGGATTTAGTTGAAAGGAAAAGAAGGAGGGAGGGAAGGAAGAAAGAACAAAGAAGGAAGGAAGGAAGGAAGGAAGGAAGGAAGGAAGGAAGGAAGGAAGGAAGGAAGGAAGGAAGGAAGGAAGGAAACATCATCTAATGAAGACTTGGAGATGTCATATTAGGTTAAAGCAGTAAGTGGTGTCAAAAAGAAAGAAAGTCCCACAGATGAGGACACCATCACCACAGGTTTTTCTTCTGCTTAGGTGCATAAAGGGAGGTAGGAGTAAAAGACCAGATGTCTGAAGACAGGCCTTTACATAAGAATTGCAAAAGAGAGGGAGAAGAGAGAAACTAAAAGAAGGAGACAGAGAAAGTAGAAGTGAAAAGAGAAGATGGAGAGGGGGAAGGAGAACAAGAGGCAGGGTGAAGCGACAAGAGAGAAACAGGAAAATCAAGAACAATAAAGAAAGGAAGTAAAAAAAAAGAAATATGATTTCAAGAAGAGGAAAAAAGGAAGTGCAGAGAGAAAACGCGGTTCCATTCTAAGAATGTGGTCCCTGTGGGTGTGCAGGCGTTGTTAGAGAGGAGGAGGGGGGTCCAGACCGTTGTGCAACTATTATTATATAATCAAGTCTAATAACAGTAATTCACTGGGAGAGGTCACTGCCTGCATTGTGCATGGAATCTGATTTGATGAGACTGATGCTTCTTGTATTCATGCTGCCTAATGGGGGGCCAGGGTGGTGGGAGAACCCAGTTAGCAGAAATGAAAGGAATAGAGGATGAGCCGATTTGTTCCCCCTCCAGCTTTCCTGAATAGAGGCTGCTCCACACTCAATCACATTTGATTATTCCCATTTATAATTCTCCCAGTCATAGCCTTGTCTCTCCATTAATTATGGCGATTAGCTTGAACTATTGTTGATGCTAATTAGACTTTGAGAAATGTGTTTGGGCTACCCATTGGTGGGGATTCAGGAAAAAGAGAGAGGGTGGGAAGAAGTGGGGGAAATGCCAGGGCTTAATCTGTCCAGACTTGGGCAGGCACAGAAGCAAGAGTGCGGTACTGTCTCAACCACAGAAGGAAGAAGTGTCACTGGGCATGACCCCGCCTTCCCTGGGCTACTTTTCTGTACCTGTCTGACCTTTGTTTACTGTTAACTCTCATTGGTTCATTTTTCCCTATAAACATTGTGCACATTCCTAACTATATACATTTGCCCGTGCTATTCCCTCCCCCGGAAATGCTTTCCTCCTATCTTTCTACCAAATTAATACCCCAAGATATTCAGGACCCAGCTCATGACTCCACCTCCTCCACAAAGCCTTCCCTGACTATTCTAATTTCAGTGACTATCTCTCTGCTTTGAATTCCATTATCAGCATAGAGTAACTTCATTCAGAACATGGGATTAAGAGTTAGCAAAATCTGCCCATTCTACTATTGTTAGCTGTGTGACCTTAGATGAATTACTTAATGCTGCAAGCCTGTTTTGTCATCTTTATCCCTTTGAAATAATAATAATAATAATAATAATAATAATAATAATAATAATAGTAATACCTCCAAGTGAAGCTGTGAGTAGGACTCATATCTGACATCTCTTCTCTCCAATTTAGTTCAACGCTGAGGACATAGATTTATTATGCTTAATAAATCTTTGGAGATTGAGGGAAGAACAGAAATTGCAATATCTAAATGTGAGGAAACTTTAGAGAAAAGAATGTTGGAGGGGGGAGGAGTTGGGAAATAGGAAAAAAAAATGTAGACAATGCAAGATGGGAATTGCTATTTAGACATCCTAGAGTTGTGTTTCCTCCGTCAAGAGGAAAGAGTGGTCCAGTTAGAAAAAGTTAGAAAAAGTTGTGTTGGAACCAGACAGTGTTACCAGGATTGGCCTCTGGCAGCCACAAAGCTATTGCATTGTTCTTGTGTTTTGGACTCTAGGAAGGGAGGAAGGGATTATAGGAGAAAGAGAAGCTTCCCTACCGGTGTGATGGGGAGGACGAAAGTCACTAAAATGTGATATATAGATGATGTGTTACAGAATTGTATACTTGAAACCTATGTACCTTTACTAACCATTGTCACCCCAATAAATTTTAAGTTAAAAAAGGGATACTATTTAGGAGCTATAATTCACAGAACATCTACGTGTCTAGCACTGTGATAGGCTTTGTAGAGGAGAGTGACAAGCACAGGGTGGCTTGGTCTCTGTCCTGCACTTATGTTTGTTGTTTTCATTCAAGTCATTCGACAAACACTTAGTGGGTGTTGACCATGTGTCATTTGCTAGACTTGAAAGGTTCAGAGCTTTATAAGAACTCCTCCCTGCTCTCACGGCTCATAGTTTAACAAGAGCCCAGCCTCCCCTCATTGGGGTCCACAGAGTCAAGGAGCAGGCTTGCTGGCTGCTTGCTGCACTGTCCAGGCACGTGGTCAGGGGACTGCCCCGTCACAGACTGGCCCCAGTTCTTCAAAGGAGCTGAAGTGGTAATAACTCGGGACCCCCTGAGATCATCTGGTCTGCTGTGAGCTTGTCCTAGAACCTGTGTCATCCCTTCCTGCCAAATCCCTGATTTGGGTCTCAGGATACATCTGCAGGCTCTGATTCTTGCAATTGCCCAGCCCAGATTGATGCTCCTGATGGCGTATATGACCCTGACTGGCCCAGAGTTGTATTTCCCTTCATTGGTTTTGGCATCCGCTTCACTCTTTCCCAAGCATCTAATCTCATTAATTCATCCAGTAAACACTCATTAAATGCCTATTATATGCTAGGCGTTGGCAGTGAAATGTAGTGGTTAAACTCACAGGCTTTGGAGTCAGACCAAATGGGTCTAAAGACCGTCTCTGTCACTGACTATTTGTGTGACCTTGAGCCAAGGGATGGAAACACTCTGTGACTTAGTTTCCTCATCTTTAAAATCAGGCTAACATAGTACCTACTTCACAGGGCTGTTGTGATGATTCATTGAGTTAATGCACATAAAGATTAATGTAATGTAAAAAACAGTACCTGGGACACGGTGTTTGATAAATATGTACTACTATAATCACACTTTCTCGGGATACAAGGAAAATTAAGATGTGATTCTGTAAACAAAAAAGTGTCATAAAATGCTTCAAGCACTATAATAGAAGAAGTCTACACAGGGTTGCTGGACTTCCAAAGGAGAAATGCATTCTTGTACCTTGAGTGTGAGGAGGAAGTGGTATTGTCAGGAAAGGATTCAACAGAGAGGTGACCATTAGCTGACTCTTGAAGGTGAGGACGTATTCTCGCTCCAAGTGGGCAGGGAGGGAATGTGGCCAATGGGAAGTCATGGTTAGCAGAGGAAAAAGCAAAAGTAAAGTCTCAAGGGTATAAGAAAAAAGCAAGGCAGAGTAGGGGAATTGCAAACTGGTTGGCATGATTGGAGTTCAAGATATAATATTGAAAGAGAAGGAAGGGACATCTAAGTAAATTGGAGAGAGGTTGGGAACCATACCGGTTAATTTCTCTTAAAAGTATCAGGAACACACCAACAGTTTCTAATTATAGCAACATCAGGGTTATATTTGTGTTCTGGTCCAATCAGTCCGGAAGGCCAGTTGGGAAGTAGGAAGACAAGGTACAAAATTCCTACATCAGTGAAGATGAGAGAAAGCTGAAGCCTGGGGTGGGGCAAGGGTGGTGCAAATACGATAGATGGGAGGGAGGCCCAGGCTGAAAATGAGGGTCAGGGAGAGAATGTATATTAGTTGCACTGACTTGATTGCCTGAGGTACTGCCAATCGCTTAAAAACAGGGGGAGAAGTAGAGTTTTGAGGAGAACATTGAGTGGTTCTCGAAATGTTGGCTTTGAAATTCCTCTGAGCTTTCCAGATGGGAATGTCAAGTAGAGACTGACATCTGGAGTCTGGACTCTCAAGTAGTGGTCAGAGTTAAAGTTCATGATTTGGGAGTCGAAACCATAGAAAGGACAAAACCTCCTAGTAAGAGCATGTACATTGATGAAAAGGCCAAGAATGAACATTTAAAAAGCTCAACTATTAAATGATGGGGGCAGAAGAGAAGGTATGAGAAAACACGACTAAGAAAATTGGATCAGAGAACTAGAAGGTCAAACAGAGATTTCTGAAGCCACTGGCAAGACTGAGAAAGTGGCTCCCTGGCCTTGCCTGGTCCCGGGTCAATGAGAGATTTGTAGACGCCTTTGGAAGATTTCATTCAGGTCCTCCCGCGACAATAGCAGAGTCAGCCCTGCGGCTTGACAGCATATTTGGAAGCTCCTTGATCCTTGCCCTTCTTACTCAGAGAGCACTGACTACTCTCAACCTCTGAGATGTTCCTGTACATCCTCTGGAAAGTGCTAGAGGAAGAGAGGTAACGAAATCTTGGTCAGAACCCTGGAGTAATTATTGCGTTAGGACAACTCAGAGTTGAAGCATGAGAGAAGCGTGGATATCAAGCTGTAACTGTTGGCGCTAGACTGTCACTGGGGTTTGGGAGAAGAAATCCTGACCTTCGATGAACGGGGGAAAGAAGAGCTTTGTGAGTAGAAAAGCATTCAACTCGTCTCTGTCCTTGTTGATATTGCTGATGCTGACTGAGCCTCAATAGCCTGCACCACAACAGGAACCCAGGGTGTCAAAGAAAGCCTGGACCGCTCTGCTTCTCAAGACATCTTCCAATAATTAGACCTTTTTCCTCTCTCTGAAGCCTGGCTGGGCCAAACCACGGTGCACAATGATATGTCGGTGCCAGAGACCACACTCCCAAAAGGGGTGAATAGGGCACGGCAGCTCGAGGAGACTATCCACAGAGTGAAATACAAGCCAAGTCTTACCTGTCTGAAATGAGCCCAGCAGCTGAGCAAATCCAATACACCAGTCTGTCTTCATACAACATCTTTCTTATTAATAATGTAAGCATGATGGAGGCTGCTATTGATCTTCGATACCTAAATCTTACTTCTCTGTGAATAAAAAATGTAATAAGAGCTCAGAAATAAGCTAAAGACCTCTGCCTGGGTCTAAATGACAGGGATAAATTACAGTACGCAGCAGAAGACTGAAAAATGTTAATAGATGACAGTCCCGGTGTGCTCACGAGCTGGCTTAGAGCAGCTCAAGCCTGAAGCTGCTGGGGACCCTGCAGAGAAGACCACTGACCCCTGCCCCTTCATGGCCTGCAGGACAGCCCTAGATTCATCTCTGTCAAAGGCCCAGAGATGATAAGAGTCACGTTCCTTTTGTTTGATATACTTTTAAGCTTTCACTTTTATTGATGTGTGTGTGTGAGAGAGAGAGAGTGAGAGATTGAGAGAGAGAGAAAAAGAGAGAGAGAAAGAGAGAGAGATACAGCTTTTCTACTTTCAGTGGGGTTTAAGATGTTATATACAATTAAGTATGATATAAAAATGAGAAAATTAAACAGTAAAATAGCAAAAGAATGGTGAAAGAGACATTGCCAGATACCTAAGTTATCTACTCGAGTTGGTGGTGAGTTTAGCTCTGTGTTTCATTGCATATAAACAAACAACTATAGTACGGAAGGCTGCTTCTCTATATTTTGGCCCTATTTTCACTCTCATTACTTTAGTAGAACTCCCTTTTCCTCTGTATGTCCCACTGCGGTCCAATCCACAGAATTTAGGTTCATTGCTTGGCTTTGATGCTGGGCAAAGGGTTTTCAGGATACATGCCACGTGCGATAAAGGGATGCAATGAATATAATGAAGACATTCCATCAGCTCTGCTCTGGTTGAAACGTTTCAGTGGCACCTCTGCTTCCATAGTAGGGGCATACATTTAAAGTATTAAGTGGTCTTTTCCAGATGCAGCTTGTTTTCATGTTCTTTTCTTGCCTTCTAGTCCTGGTAAAGCAATTGTGTTAGCCTCCACTTTGACCCTGGGGAGTAAAGTACTTTGGGTCCTTTCTTTTTTTTTCTTTCTTTTTTTTTTTTGCCTCTGATTTAAGGATATGTTCAGCTTCCCAGTTCTCTCTCTCTCTTTCTCTCTCTCTCTCATTTGCCTCACCCATCTACTTCAGAGATTCATGCCTATTGGATTTACCCTTTCAACTGCTCTCTGTTGCTGCTTCCTTCCCTCCCCTGGATCACTCTGTCTGCCTCTTCTCCATAGGCCATAAGCTTCATTTCTTCACTTCCAGTCTTACTATAGATAAAAAGAGCAATGAAGCAAGAGTCAGGACCCTGGTGTCTATTAATGACCTTGGACAAGTCACTTCCCTGACTTCCTGGGCATTAACATGAAGACATGAGATGAGATAACCTCCAGGCTCTTCCCAGGGCTCCAGGGCTCGGAAACAGACTCCACCATCACCATTTCCCTGAAGTTGCTCTTTCAAAGGTCACAATTATTTTCTAATTGCAAATCCAATAACTTTTCTCAGTGATCAACCTACTTGACCTTTGGGACAACATTTCATTATTGATTTAGTTTTCCTCCTTGAAACTCATTGCTTCCTTTCCTTTCAGGGCCCTTGGTTTTCTTGTTTACTTAAGAATTCTCATCTGACACTCGTCCCATATCAGTTTTATTTCCACATCACCAAATATCAAAAAATTGTAGAATGTCTACAGAATGTTAAAATCAAGGAGAACTGACTCTGGGTGGTGAACACACAATGTAATATATAGATGATGTATTACAGAATTGTACACTTGAAACCTATGTAATTTTACTAACCATTGTCACTCCAATACATTTTAATTTTTAAAAAATCAAGAACAAAACAAAAGAAACAATAGAGACCTAAGAGTTTCATATCCCCAAGAGTTAGCATTCATCTGTGAGAGTCAGAAAAAGTTATGTTTAGATGCGGTTCGAAAACTTAACCACTAACTGTTAGCTTATGAATTAAAATTACTTAACAAATTAAGGAAACAATGAATAATAATGATGGAAATAAATGAAACGATTAAAAATAATGATAGTTGTTTAAAATAGAATTACTATTGATGACTGTAACTAAGTATAGAATTATCTAATTAATTGTTATAGTTATAAAATGTAATACAAGTGTCAAAAAGTGCATTTTTACAAGAGAAGATATGCAATATGAGTAATAATTTTGTGAGAAAAAAATTAAGAGCAGGCCAAATTTTATATAGAATAAAATTATTTGATTTAGTTTCATTATTAATATTGATAATGAGAAAAATCACAGTCAATTATTTTTAAACATTGAAATTCTGTAGCCTAAATGTAATATGCATATTAGTCAAATCATAGGAAGGGGAAAAAGAGGGAGAAAAATCAAAGGAAACCGTCAGGAATTCAACACAATAAAGCATGAAGCAAGACGACGGAAGACTTATAAAATTTATGAATCTTCAAAATAAACATCAGCAATCACAAATTTACATGTAAGACATAAAACCATAAAATTATTAGAATAAAGCAGAGGACACAATCTTCAAGATAGAGCATTAGGTGAAGAATTCTTAAATATTACTCGAATAATTATTGACAAATTAGACTTCTTCAAATTAAAAACTTTTGCTCCATGAAATACACTGTTAAGAGGATAAAAATACAAACTAAAGACTGGAAAAAAAATATTACCAAACCATTCAAGTGACGATGGACTTATATTTAGAATACATATGAAGAAGTCTGAAAACTCAACAGTTAAAAAACAACAACAACAAAAAAACCACAGTTAAAGAAGAGATATGGATGACAGGCACATGAAAAGATGTTCAACATCATTAACCATTAGAGAAATACAAATGAAAATCACACCTATTTAAAAAATTAGACCAAATGTTGAAAAGGCTATAGAAAAGATAGAATGGTGGGAATTGCTGGTGGAAATGTAAACTGACACAACCAACTAAAACATAGTTTGTTAGTTACTTGTAAAACTAAATATGCACTTATTATAATAAGACTCCGGCATTGCACTCTTAGGCATTTATCCCGAGAACTGAAAATTTATGCTCACAACAATTTGTACATGAATTTGCATAGCAGCTTTATTTGAAATAGCCCCCAAATTGCAACAACCCAATGTCCTTTGGTGAGTGAATGATTAAATAAACTCTGGTACAACTATGCCGTGGAATATTACTTGGCAATAAACAGGAACAAGCAAATGATACACACAACATGGCTGGATCTTAAAGGTGTTATGCTTAGTGAAAAAAGCCAATTTTAAAAGGGTACATAGTGTAATTCTAAATATAACATCCTCAAAATGAAAATGCTAATAGAAATGGAGAACAGATCCGTGGTTTTCAGGGGAAAAAAACCACTGATGAGGTTGGGGTTGTGGATGAGACTACAATGGAATAATATAAGGGAATTCCTGTGGGTGATGGAACACGTCTGTATCCTGATTGTGGTGGGGGTTTCACAAATCTACGTATGAGATTCAATTGCATAGAATTGTGTATACAAACACATGCAAATGAGTACCTGTAACACGCTGGTAAACTCTTTATGTGGTTTCTGGTCTAGTTAATAGTATTATACCAAATGCCAATTTTCTGGGTTTGATTTGAATACAGTTATAGAAGTTGACAGTTATAGAAGTTGAAGCGTGCTCATGGAGAAATCAAGGGACTCTATGTACTATTTTTGCCAATCCTGTGAACGTATAATCCTTTTAGAATTTTAAAGAAGTTAAGAGTAAGTGACATCTATTTCCTTACTAGTTATCTCAGAGGGTCTAGAAGCAATGACAGCCCAGTGTTGAGAGCATACTCAGTGCATAGATCTTCGGCTGTAATACCACTCTCCAGTCAAAGGAACCAGGACTCTTGGAGAAATGGTTGGCTTTAGGACTAAGGCAGGAAATATATGAGGTGAGTCTGGAACATTTCTCTCTCAAACAAGACTTAAAAATACAATTTTTCTTAAAGGGTTAAACATTGGCTACAAAACTAAATCCATTTTAATAATTGAAATGGTAATTGTGTATTTATATGACGGACTCATGGAAACACTTCAAACATATAAAATAAAACATGGATAAATAGAGTAAACATATATTAACATACACTAGAATTTTAAATAGTATCAGTAATCAGTACAACCAACAGGCTGATTGTTTTTTTCATTTGCTCTAGACTCATTTTATACTTTCTTAGAGCTACAGTAATTCTTAATTTTACCTGCCAGTACTCTTCTCAGACTGAAAATATAGTAGGACATTGTCATGGTCAACTAGATGAAAAGGTTTGAATTTTTGACCAATTACTTTTGGGTCAGGTAATTTAATTAGCGGTAGTTTCTGAAATGATTCAAGCTTGAGCCATTGACTACCAGGCTTACCCCATTTTTGTTGACAAAGGGAGCTGTTGGAGCTATGAAGTTTGAAGACTACTCTAGGAGTCAAGTGATTGAGGGGAAAAATTTCAGGAGAAGTCATGGGAGCAAAGCTTCATTCATAAAAATGATTTCTGTCATTAATAGAAAGGGAATAGGGCCAGATTTCTGTTTTAAGAGCGTTTTATAGGGCCAGAGAGGGAGGAAGTGCTAAACTAATCAATAAACGCAACAATACTAGGGCTGTGTCAAAGGGACACATGAGCCAACTGAAAGAACTCTAAGTAGACAAAGCTGCAAAAATTACAGCAACAAAACAAATAAAATAATACAACATTGAACCCAAATTATAAAATAAATAGCTCATGAGTCCGTACTGCACAAAGAGATGACTGAACAAGTAAGTAAACAGATCACTAATGCAGAAGAATTCCAAATAATTTATGCAGATACTCTACCCTCAAGAATAGCTCCTCACTCCTTAAGTGGGGGTTGCATTTAGTGACTTCCTTCCAAAGAGAATAAAATGGAAAGGGGGGTAAAATATTGCAGTGGAGAAACCTGACCATATTACCACCACCAGGTGACGAGGCTAATCCCAACATGGTAAGTCATGTTGATAGGATGAACCCTTGATATGATGTGATGAGGATGGCATTTTACTTCTGCGGTCTTCCTCCCCTAAACCCATAATCTATGTTAAAAACAAACAAACAAACAAATCCTACTTGAGGGACATTCTACAATATACCTGACCAGTGCTTCTCAAAACTGTCCATGCCACCGAAAACAAAGGAATTCTGAGACACGGTCACAGCTGAAGGGACATGACAATTTAATATAATGTGGTAGCCTGGAGGAGATCTGGAACAGAAAAGAAGTCATTAGGTAAAACTAAGGAAATCTGAGAAAAATACAGACTTTGGTTAGTAATGTATCAATATTGGTTCATTCGTTTTGACAACTGTACTGTACTAATGTAAGATGTTACTAGGGGAAACTGAGAGTAGGGAAAATGGAACTCTGTACTATCTTCACAACGTTTCTGTAAGTCCAACACGATTTTAAAATAGAAAGATTATTTTTAAGAAGAATGAGGAGGTTAAATGTCCGCATTAAAATACAAGGATTGTTAAATTGTGTTAAAATACCACAAAACATGAAACTGTAGAGCCCAACTATGTGCCACACAATAGAAATAACTACAATAAAATTACATATAAAATTAAAAAATAAAAGCACATGTAATGATACATCAAGTACTCGTAAATACAAATGAGGAAAAGATGTTATTAATGACAGATAAAGTGGGATTCAAGACAAAACACAGTTAACAGGTTAATGAGCTCATTCTTCATAATATAGGTATAATGGCCATTAATATTTATGCTTTAAATATCATAATACTGAAAACTTTAAAAAATGACTTTGGAGTACGTGAATAAAGTTATCATACAAAAAGGGAGACTTTAATGTAGCACTCTTAGTCTTTGCTAGATCAAATTGACTAGAATAAATAGTTTTAGAGATGATTGATAATTTAACAAGGTTAATGTTATAGATGTATATCAAAATGTGTGACTTAAGTGAATATATATATTTTTTTCAAATAACCATGACACATTTATAAAAAGTGATCACACTCTAGGTCTCAAAGAAAACTGCAATGACTTCCCCAAAGTAGACATTTTATGGCCATATTTTCTAATTGCCAAATGATAAGGGTAAGTTCAAATCTCATTGCTTTTATTAAATAAGAAAGAAAATGTAAAAAAATAAAATTGAAAAATTAAGAAATCAGAAGAAAACCTATGGAAAAATAATAAGAATTTGGAAACAATAATGATAGAACAGAACTTAATGAATTAGGAAATAAAAACAATAGAAATCAGAAAAAAAATCCAAGGGCCATTTAAACATCTGGCAAGTATAATAAACAACAACAAAAAGTGAGATTAAACACAAACACACAAGATAGAGCATGAAATCCTAAGAATATTTTTGGAAACTCAAAAAGATACAGTTTTCAAATCTGTGTGACCTAGTTAGAAAATCTTGCTGAAATAGAAGGACTTCTAGTAAAATGCACTGGTCAAAATGAACTCAGAAAGAAAAATCAACCTTCGTAGGTTGATTAGAACAAATGAATGAAATTTAAATTACTTTCAGAAATTATCTTATTGTCTCATTACATATGGACCAAATTCTCTTTGATTCTGTTTCTTCTTCTTTATCTCATTCTTGGCCATCTGGGGTTCATTCTCCATAAGCTGAATGAAGCCCAGGCAACCTTCTGAAACTAACATAGCTCTTTTAGTATTCCCCAAACTGTATTATTCTTTTAGTTTTTTTTAAAGCTGTATTATTCTAAAAGGAGTATTTAAAAAACACAACTCTGGAGTATTTAAAAAACACAAGTGGAGAGGAATCTTGAACTCGACGAGAGACCAAAACCATGTTTTTATTCCAATGGGTGAGTCTGGTCCTTAATCTTGGATTCTCCCCAAGCTTTTAATCCTCTTTCTGTCCCTGATGCATGCAGTTGGGTATATTATACAGGACTAGAGACCAGAAGAAACAGGCAGCGAGTACACAAATATGGAAATCTAGAAAACCACACAAGCAGAATATGAAGTCAATATCGAGTAATAAGAAAAGCAAAGTAAAATGCAACAGTCCATAGCATCTTTGTATAACTTACTCCAAACACATAATTTCACTCTATAATTTACTGTCCAAGCCTTGAGCAAAGCAAGCACAGAGGCTAAAAGATATATGAATTTAGCAAAAAGAAATCTGATAAAAATAATTAAACACAGTGGCTAAGACCCATGTAAGTCACCTGCAGGTAGATCACAGAAATTCCAGAGGTAATTGAAGGGAAGAAAAGTTTTACAGGGTAGAGATTTTCCCTCAAGTACATATTGATAAAAATTGTCAATGATTCCTTAGGGATAAAATATTAAAAGTCTGTGTCAGCACATCTCCAACAGCAGAACATACAGAAATCCCCTGTAGGATATATGTACTTTGTTTCGTATAATTTTATTAAATAAATGGAGGTAATGTATACATAGTTCTTATTGTAGAGTATGAGTTTAATCATTGTCTAATAATCACTATATTAACTAACAAAGCCCTCCAGACATTGATTATGATATTGACCAGGTTTTCCCCTCTGAGAACTGCCATCAGAATACTCATTTCAGAATGGCACCTAAATCAAGGTTAACCATTCAGCCACAAACTCAAATACGGTCTGACTGTTCTCTGTATTAGAGACAGTGCTGTCCCTTTCATTTTCCTTTTCCCGAGCCCACAGAAAGACTGCATTTCTCAGCATCCCTTGCAGTTAGATCAGAGCATATGACTAGTTCTGGCCAATGAGCTTAAGCACAAGTGACATGAGTCACTTCAAATACAAAGGTTAAGAAAACTGTGAGTTTCCATGTACTCTCTCTTCCCCTGCTCTGCTTATCTTGGATGCTCTATATCAAGATGGCAGAGCCATAGAATGGAAATGGCCTGATG